>NW_004955405.1:43304881-43307051 GCF_000276665.1 Chinchilla lanigera
GGAAAGGTTTATTTAGTTCACAGTTTGTGGAGGTTTCAGTCCATACTCGGCTGGCTCCAAGGCAGAGTGGCATGGCACGGGGGCAACAGTTCATGGCTGCAGAAGACTGCAAAGGCAACAAGAGCAAAAGTGGGGGAGGGCAGCAAGCAGCCTCTTTCCCTCCCTTACACTGTATGCAAACTACCCGCCCCAGGGCGAGTGTAGCACTCACACCCATAATCCCAACATTGCACCATGAGTCATTCATAAACTCTAGAAGCCCACCCCTTGACTGCATGAAGCTTTGTGGGGGGTACGACACACATCCAGACACAAACCATAACAAGGTAACCGCTCTATCACTAAGCTATTCCCTCAGTCTGATTTTAGGTATTTTTTTGGCAGTTGTATTTTTAAGTTCCAAGGATGAGGGTTTTTCTCTGGCTTGTCCTTTTCCATAGTATTTTGACCATGTTTTTGGAATACAACATGCAGCTGTCATCTATAGCCACATCCCACAGATGGATGCTCGCACCAGAGAAATGTCATCTCCCACAGTTCTCAGGGAATTCAGAGTCATTGGCAGGGTTGGCTCTTCTTGGTTTGCAGAGGGCCATCGTATCTCTGTGTGTTTATATCATCTTCCCTCCATACAATCTCTTCTTATAGACACCAGAAAAATTGGCTAAGAGCTCATCCTGATGGCCCTGTGTAATTTAATTACCCTTTAAAGATTCTATCTCCATATACTATTGCCTCCTTGGGTAGGGGTTAGGAATTTAACATGTGAGTTTGGGAGTGCTTACAATTAATCCCATAATACTGTGTCATCTCAGTTTCTCTTGAGTGTTTCATATTCTGCCTGTCTGTCTGTCTATCTATATCTATCTATCTATCATTATCTATCTATCTATCTATCTATCTATCTATCTATCTTCTATTGTGCTAGGGACCAACCCTGGGCCTCATTTATGCTGAGCACTCACTCTTTCACTGAGTACATCTCCAGCTTCTTTATCTGTATTATTTTATTTTATTATTTATTTATTTTATCTTTTTTTCCAGCACTGGGGATTGATCCTAGGGCTTTCACACTCAAACTATAACCCCAGTCTTTTTCCTTATTTTTTGTTTTGAGACAAGGTCTTGCTAAAAATCACTAAAGTTTCCAAGCTGGGCTTGAACTTGCAATCCTCCTGCCTCAGCCTCCTGGAGTGCTGGTGCTATAGGCATGTACCATGGTGCCTGGCCTTTTATGTGCATTTTTAGTCCTCTTACAGGGCTGCTCATGCACCTCAGTGGTAGAGCACTTGCCTAGCATGTACAAGGCCCTGGGTTCAATCCCAAGCACTGCAAATTAAAAAGAAGAAGAAAAATTATATTTTCTTCCTTGCATTAGCTACTTTCTACTTTCTCCTGAATCACTTTTTCTATTTATTTTTCTCTTTAACATAGACTTTCATCAAATATGTGCTTTTCCACTCCTATTTAAGAAGAGGCAACTGAAGGTTTGCTGTGTGGGTGGGGTTTGCTGATCACAGACTTCCCTTCAGGAGCCATCTGTGATTCAGAGGGTCCCCAGCCCTGGAAATAAAGGAGGCATTTGGAAGTCAGACACCCACACTGGCAGCCTTGTTCTCTTTCTGTTAAAGAACGCTCCACTTTGTGACCATATGGAGGTTGTGAGACTTACAGGGAAAAGAAGACACTCAGTTAAGTGTGAATTTAGACAAAAACAATTTCTTTCCAGGGCAGGTGTGCCCTGTCAGCACATGGGACTCATCAACACTAAAGGGTGATTCATCACGTGTCTGACTTTAAATTCATCTGGGTATTCTGTGCTTTCTCTAGCAATCACATATAAGGGTGACATGATGGGGACACAGGCCTGGCTCTCTGACATTTTGCCTACTGGGTAGAAGAAGAGAGTGGGAAGAGAGGATAGTTCTGTTTACAAACCTCCTAGGAATTGGGATTCCATCCAGTTCACAGGCCATGACCACAGAGGTGTGAAGAATCTGGCCAGCTGTGTGCCTCCTCCAGGTCACAGATCTCTGCAGTGTTTTACTGTCTACATCTTCTTTGCCCAGTCTTTTCCTTTCTTTTCCTTTCCTTTCCTTTCCTTTCCTTTCCTTTCCTTTCCTTTCCTTTCCTTTCCTTTCCTTTCCTTTCCTTTCCTTTCCTTTCCTTT
>NW_004955405.1:43307151-43315082 GCF_000276665.1 Chinchilla lanigera
CTCTCCCTCTCCCTCTCCCCTCCCCTCCCCTCCCCTCTCCTCTCTTCTCCCTTCTCCTCTACTCTCTTCTTTTCTTTTTTTCCTTTTCTTGGGGAGGTACTGAGAATTGAAATTGCACTGAGCTACATTTCCCTTTTAAAATTTTGAGATAGGGTCTTTCTAAGTTGCTTAGTTGTCAGGCAAGACTTGAATTTGTGACCCTTCTGCCTAAGCCTGGCACAATACTGGTATTACAGGTATGTGCCACCCTGCCTGGCTCCTAGAGTCTATTATTCACAACATCTTTGAGTGTACTATTGATTATTTGACATACTATATATTTCCTACTAAACCTTCCTATTATAAAGCCTTAAGCTTTAGAACTTTAATAACTCTATTTCTTAGTGTTATGAGCTTTAAGATTGAATCATTAGAGGTTAGAAAACATGTAATTCCCTTTTGTATCACTACATACATATTCATTTATTTTAAAAAGTCAAATTAAAATACTGGGTGGAGAATGCAAAAGCCCTTGTACGTTGATTCAAATCTCTCTCTTACACAGTAAGTGACAATTTAAGTTCATAGGACCAGTGAGCCAATCTCCAGTTTACTACTTAACTAATGGGATTTCTTCCTTTTACACTCAATTTCTATTACCTGGACATAAAAATAGAAAGTATACCTAGGTTTGCCAACTGTTCTAGTTCTCTTGGGTTTGAGGAAATTCCAAAGACATAGGATTTTCAGTACTAAAACCAATTTAGCCTTGGAAAAACTGGTATGAACTGGTCACTTATGTATATTAGAGTTATAAATAAATTAAGAGGATTAGGCCTAATTCTAATGTTCTAGTTGTTTTCTATTTTATTTTATATCTCATGCAATAACTTATGTACATTACATAAGAGTATATATGTATGTACCTAGCCTTTTAATTTTTCTTTAGTCAAATCATCTTTAAAATGAGGAGAAAAACATGCAGTGTCTTCACAGGAGTGTTGAATAGCTTAATTAATGGTTATAAATTGCTTTGGGATCCTCTGATGAAAGTAGTGAGTGCAAAGAAGTCTAACAATATCTGTATTTTATTAGTGGGACACAGCAGGATGCAAAGCACCCCTGAATGAACATACAGAGATTACTTTATCATTACTTAGATGTCATAGTCCCCATGGAGATTCACCAATTACTATTTGTTTTTTTTGTTTTTTTTTTGGTTTTTCTCTGGTACCAGGAACTGAACTCACGACCTTGTGCTTGCCAGGCAGGCGCTTTTGCCACTGAGCTAAATCCCCAGCCCCTCACCAATTACTATTTACGTAATATGGAAGTAGCTGACAAAAAATTGTTCTTTGAAAAAATATCAAAGAGGGACTGTAAGTAGTACAGAGCATAAGGACCTAAAGAACAAAATGCATGGCAAAAACGAGGTATTTGCATGGATGTGAAATAAATGGAGCCCTCTGGCATTTGTAAAAGTTTTGAGAGCACTTTTAGAAAATATTACCTATTCTCCTTGTAGGCATTTAGGTAAACATACTTTTCTGTGAGCTATAATTAGTCCTAGTTATGAAAAGTGTTATGTTCTCCACTAATAGATACTAAAGCTTTTCCCAGGGCAAAATTGGGACTATTTGAGATAGAATTAATATCACTATTTACATGGAACATTTTCCTTTTTCATTTTTAAATAGTACTGTGTGTATTTCTTTTTTTTTGTTTGTTTTTGTTTTTTTTTTGTTTTTCTCTGGTACCGGGAACCGAACTCATGACCTTGCGCTTGCCAGGCAGGCGCTTTGCCGCTGAGCTAAATCCCCAGCCCCCTACTGTGTGTATTTCTTAAGAACAAGGATATTCTCTTACCTAACCATAGAACAATCTTGAGACAACAAAACTTACATTAATGTAATCTAATTTATAGATCCTAATCATGTTCTGCCAATTGTCATAATAATGTCCTTTACAGACAATAATAAAGTTTGGCCAAGGATCTAGTTGGCGATTAAATGTGCTAGGTTGTCTTATTTCTTCAGTCTTTTGAAGTCAGCCTGTTTTTGTTTTGCATTATATTTGCATTCTCAACAGTGTAGCCAGGAAATCTGTACAATAACCTTCACTTTGTGTAAGTAGTAAGTGTAAGCACAGTTGGAAACAAAGGAAATGGGTGAATCACTCCCTTTCCTCCATTTAACTCTAAATGGCATCCAATGGTTATGGTTATTCCTGCTTCCATTATCTTAAGAGAGGTAAAAAAATACACAACAAAAGCTTAGGAGAGGGCTGGGGGTTTAGCTCAGCAGCAGAGCACCTGCTTGGCAAGCATGAGGTTGTGAGTTCAGTTCCCGGTACCAGAAAAAAAAAAAAGCTTAGGAGATCTGATGTGACCAGGATAGAGGCTCTCTTATGCTTCTGTCTGGTTTCAAACTTACTTTCTGCATCTGAACTAGCTTGTGATAACCATATGACAGCTGCACATGTGTGACAATTTGTGTGGTGACCTTACAGTGTGATAACCATACAACTGGTGTGCCTGTATGACAACTTGTGTGGTAGCCACACAGTGTGACAACCACCTGGCCTGTGTGCCAAAAAACTTATCCTGAGAAACATTTAAACATATTTTTTAAAATTATGTTTTTATAATAAAGAAAAACATATTTTTGCCACTATAAGATTAGCAAGTGTTGTTTATACCATACTCCCCATGGCATAAAAGACAGGCCCTCTGGCTGCTCTTTGGCTCAGTCTTCTGGCTCAGTGCTTGTGGACTTTGCCCCAGGTACTGCTGTTTGCAGAGCTGCCATGTCCAAAATGCCCCATGTGTGTCTCTGATTACCATGAGTTGCAGCGCTCAGTCTCCAGATCATTGTGAGTTCCAGTGATGCGGTGAGTCTATTTTTTTTTTTTTTTTGGTTTTTCTCCAGTACCAGGAAACGAACTCACAGCCTTGCACTTGCCAGGCAGGCGCTGTGCCACTGAGCTAAATCCCCAGCCCCTAAGTGAGTCTATTGAGAAAGACACTCACAAGAAAACTGAAAAAGCATGAATGAATAAAGCTTTATTGGAGCTGGCTGAGAGATTGTCTCTAACCCAGAATCAGAGATGTCTGTGTCGCTCTGGGTCTCACCTTTGGTTTTAGTACATTTCAGGTTTCCATAGTAACCATTACCTCATTTTCAGGAATCTCACAAGAATGTCACATAATTAGCACAAAGTTTACCTTTCTTCTAGGAGGTCAGAAACCAAATTCCAGTGACCATAGTGGGTTAGCCTTTAGCTTACTTCCCAATTTGTTGTTTGTTCTGTTCCCAATTTATGGGGTTGCTGTGCTTTTAAGCAAGTTGCTAAGGGGACTGGGGTGTGAGGGTGTCAATTACAGCTTAAGTGAACTTTAAGTGACCTCTCTTACTATGAAGTTAAAACCAGAAAAATGGAGTTTCTCTTGCCCAATCACCAGTGCTGCCTGTTGCCCATAGCATCCCCTCCCTACCCACTGTGTTCTCTTGGCATATTGACTGGATGGAAGAAAGATCCTGCACCATCAGCACCACTTCCAGCTTCCAGCTTATACCGAGGGTGAGCTCCCCTTAGTCTTGCTGTGAATACGGTAAATGCTGAATAAAACACTGCATTTGGGAGATTTCTTGATCCTTGGAATCTGTTTGGCAGATGCACCAACTCCCTTTGGCTTAACTTTGTCAGAGATAAACCAACTCAGGGAGCCAACACAGAGTGAAGGCCCCAGGGTGGCCTAATTCAGGGGCCTTTTGGCCTTGAGAATGGCCTCTTTGTCTGCTTGTGATGGAGACCACTGACGCCCTAAGTGACAACACAGGCGCCAAAGCACTGGTGCCATTGGGAGATTCACCTGGAGCTTCCTAAAGCAGAGGTGCCTGGCCTTTAAATTCTGAAAACATGAGTTATCAGATGCTCTTTTCCCTGTTGCTGTTGTTTACATTTGATTGGTGTGCAGTGCTTCTGTTATCCTGGCACCTTTCTTGTTCTATGTTATATCTTTGTTGATATGGGCTGGCTCTGAGCACAACTTCTTATTATCTCTAATAAATGTGGATGCTTACTACTTACTACTGTGGGTGTGCTTGACAATTTTTTCCTTGTCATTCAGAACCTGAACTATTATAATATTGTCCCATCCAACTGTTACACAAGCAGGGTTCTGCAGAAGAGATGTGAACTCACAGTATTACATCCACAGGCAAAATGGAAGATTTCTACTAGAAAGCAGAGTTGGCTGTTGTATGGTACCAGCAATGTGATGGCCTGGGACCCAGGACAGCTCTGCCACACCACCCAAAACCATCTCTCAGGGCCTGGCTGTCATGACCCCAGCCACTGAGGCCCACCTCTAATAGCAGCTGCCTGTGGGAGAGGCTGAGGCCTCTGTACAGCACAATACACCCTCCCTTGGTCCCATCCTCTGCCTTCCTGCATGATAAATCTTCTGCACATTAAGCTGAGAGTGTGAAAGTCTTTATCCTAGGAAAACTGGCATAGGACTGGGTCACTTAACATATGTAAGTAGGTCTTTTAATAAGCATTTCAAACATTAAGTGGTCTATTTACATTTTAGAATCATCAAGGTAGTATGCATATAAATCCTGTCATAAGAATTTTACTCCATCCTGATTCTACATCAGACTTGTATTTAGAGACCAATAACCACAGATGTCAACCAGAGAGCCTGGTCTACTTAGGGTGGGTAATATTACACATTTAGTTTCTACAACCAGAAGCTTAACTCTATCAGAGGTGACCAAACTCAGGGAACCAACACAGAACAAAAGTATTCTAGCTGAGGGGAGAATATGTGGAGTTTATATTGAGGGGCAACAGAAAGAGAAATATAATTGTCAAAAAACCCAAAAAATTTCTATGGACCGATTGGTATACTCTTGCCCCCATTAAGAACTCTACATGAAAAGTGAAACCAGAAATTTATTCAATGAGTTAGAGGATCTGATCCTAATCCATCTGATCATGACCTAAAAACCTTTGTCCCATTCAGCCTTGGTGAGATATGCCAAAGCACAGACAAGGCATTAATTCCTGCTTTCCAAGGTACTTTCCCTCAGACCTTTTGTAATATACAACTTACTATTTTCAAATATAAGGTCAGCCTCCATCAACATCCATTCTGGCTCTACTCAGGAGTTCCCTAAACTAGGGCAAGGATTTTTTTTAGGTGGAAAGTTGACTATTACCGGTCTTCTCACTAAAACTTTGCAATAGCTGCCTACTGTTATTATGTGAAAATAAATCTTTACCTTGTCCACAAGGCTGTAATTACAGGGAAAATACCAATCTTTGAATGCTTGGAATCTTTGAATGTGATTCAGCCTTTTTCCTCCTCAGTCTAAAAAACTATAGTCTTATGTGGCTGTAATTATATTTTTAAAAATCCACAATTCTGGCTTATTTTTCAAGGTGTACTCTTCTCCAAGACATCATTCTTTACATATTTACTGTAAAACTCAGGCCCCTCTTTCAATTTTTAAAATTCTTTTTTCCTAGTAACACTATCCTCTGGCAACAGGGATTTCCTGATATATCCCCATTATGGAAGAGTTAAGTGAGGTGTAGACAGTTTACTAGTCCAGATGTGAATGCCAGATGCACTGTTCCTTCTGTTATACAGTGTGACCCAGTAGGGAACCCCTACCCTGCTTGTCCCTGAGTCTGCCCTGTCCTTTCTCAGTGGAGGCAACCAAAAACAGACCTTCTGGCTGTCCCTGCATCTGCCTTTATGAAAAGGCTCAAACCCTGGTGGAAATGACTTTTTTTAGTACTCCTGTCTTTCTGGCCCATGTTTGCAGTCCCAAGAGTTTTAACATCTAAAAAATAAAAACAAACAGGTAAAGCAGATTGTTGAAGGGGTAGGACTTGTGCTTGGCTTACTGAATGGGGTGGTTACAACAAAAGAAGAAAATCACTATATCAAAAGATGGTAGGTATAAAAAGGAAACTCCTGTAAAGTCTCTTAGTATACAGGTTTTTCTGAACTTGACACCATCTCTAAAGAGCTATTTTTTTCTTTTTTCCCTTTTATGTGCTGCTGGGAATTGAACTCAGAGAGTGGTAAGCCAAATCCCTACCCATGATTTGTGTTAGTTTTTCACATATATAATATGCGGTGGTGATTTGTACTATTGTCAAATACTTCTAGCTTTCTTCATTACTGGCACATCAGAAGGTTGTACCTCTTGGCCCCCTTATTTAAACACCAGACTGTCTTTAACAATGCTTTTATGAGGGCTTATGACCAATTTTGGCCAATAGTTGTGAATGGAGTGTTAACTTCAGACCCCTCCCAATCTTGTCTTCCTTTGCCATGGAGATTGGAACATCCATAATGATGGCCACTCCCTGGGCCTGGATCTCAGAGGGACCAAGAGCACAGTATTGCTGCTGGCCTCTGAAGAATACAGAACACAAGCAAAGGAGAAATCCTTATCATCTTATACCACAAAGGTTTCTGCTTGTCTATCAAGAGCATCTCTTAACCTCACCTACTTATACACTATATTCCTATTATACAGATGGAGGATCAGTTGTGTCAGTGTCTCTATTAGTACCAAGAATTTTTAAATTAACAGATAGTAGATAAGAATCAAAGTAAGAAAGGTTCTGAAAGGGAGCTTTTTCATGGATTTATATGTACTTTAAAAAGTTTACTAAATGGAAGGGATCAATTTAATTTAGAGTTAAGAAAAGTGGGTTCCATTCAGATATGAGTCTTTGGTGTATCATTAATTATTAATGGAGTAAAAACACCTACCTTGAATTGAGTGTGAACATGTGCTAGGTCCTATGCTAGGTGTTTAACTTACATTACCTGATTTAACTTCACTTGCCATCATCCTGAAAGGTAGCTCTTCTTTAAAGGGAAGTCTTTGTATCTTCTAACCAATGTTCTTTCCATTGGAGCAATACTGTTTCACGGTGTGCAAAATGCTTTCACTATACAAAACCGTATTGCATCTTCTTAGCAAGTACCCTGTTGGTATCTTCCCAGCTTACACACTGGGGTCTGGTGTGCAAGGCTGAAGTCAGCTGTCAGTGAGCTGCAGCCATCTAAAGTTCCCCTGGGGGAATGTGCTTCCATGTTCATACACATGGAACTTCTGGGAAGATGGCAAGATGGTGAGCAGCGGAGAAAGAGCCTCTTGAGATTTGGTGTCCAATGTGAGGAAGAGAAGTGGGTTCCTGGGACCCAGGAAAGATCAAGCAAGAATTGAAGTCCACTGTGAGAGCAAAGAGAGACTTCAACAAAGGAGGTGGTAGTTCCTGGGACCCAGGAAAGACCAAGCAAGAATTGAAGTCCACTGTGAGAGCAAAGAAAGACTTCAACAAAGGAGGTGGTAGTTGCCACTTTCTCCCTGGGACTTGACTCACTGTGTGGGAGGGGTGGCTCAAACCTATAGATGCACAGTGACTACTGGTGACCTTAGAGGCCTCCACAGACAGACACACCGGTGGAATGGAGCAATGGACTGCAGTGGCTAGTGAGTTATTCAGGTTCAGACGTACACCAGAAGAGGGCAATTGGCCAATAACCATTTTGGAGAGGGGCCAACAGAGCTCAGAATTTAGAACAGCTGTGGGCTGGCTCCATCTAGCTTCCCAGTGTCAGGGTGAGGCTGTTGAGTTCAAGTCAGCAGGAGGTTAAGAAGTTGAGTTCAAGCTGACAGGAGGCACACAGAGTATTACAGGCTGAACAAATCAAGTTCCAGCCTTACATCCAGAAACCAGCCTGAGCCTCAGTCCACTATCCCACTATACAGCTACAGCTGGCTTGTTGGGATTAATTAACTTGGATCTGGACTCTGTCCACATTCTCTACCAGTGACAGTAGAGTTGTGACTTGAAGTGGACATTTTTTTCTCTTCTTCTTTTCTTCTCCTCCTCTTCCTCCTTTACCTCCTCCTCCT
>NW_004955405.1:43315307-43318184 GCF_000276665.1 Chinchilla lanigera
TTGTTGTTGTTGTTTTAATTTCTTCCTTTTCTTTCCCTTCTGTGTTCTTCACCAGTTTCCCAAAGTGCACATGATCTCTTTTGTCCTTTAGCCTTGCATCTTTTTCCTCTTCTTCTATTTTTCTATTTTACCCCCACACCTCTTTTAAATGTTCCTTGAGAGCAAAATCTTCATATTGAGGGATTATTTACTATACACAATTTTCTGGATTGTTTTAGATTTTGTTATAAGTCACAAATGTAGTTCACATAGTTAAAGGTGACATTAATAGTTACCACAGGTTGTCATTTTCTAGGCTGTGTTTGATGCTGTTGTTATTGCTGATTGCACTACTCTAGTCAAGGTAAGATAATTGTTCTAATCAGTTGTTCTTCCTGGTATATGAAGACTGAGATAGGCTAAGGGTCATAAATAATCCTATAAACCAGTGCCAAAGAACCATGGGCTGCATAAAGTCCGCAGCAACTTCTCATCCTCAATAAGTAGAAGAGGTAGCATCATTCTCATACATGTGGCTGTCAGCAAGATCCAGTTTCTCATGTGTTTCTGGACTGAGGGCTTAAATTTCTTGGTGGCTCTTGACTGGAGAGTTCTCTTGGGTCTGTACCTTGTGGCCTCTCCATGAGGCAGGTCACAACATAGCAGATGGCTTTAATGCCAGTGAGCCACTCAGGGCAAGAGAACAAATGAGTTGAAGGCAAAGTCTTTTGTAACCTAATTAGAAGTTAAGGATAATTGGGTGCCATCTTAAGAGTGACCTATCATATAACTGTATCACAAATTTGCATTTTTGTATTTTTGGGGGGTGTTTGTTCTTTTTTGAGACAGGATCTTGCTGTGTAGTCCAGGCTGGTTTCGAACTTATGGTAATCCTCCTTCTGTGAGGAGCCCAAGTGCCAAGCTTATAGGTGTGTACCACCACGCTTGGCTTGTGTTTTGATAACTGCATATTTAATTAATTTCCATTGTAACTTTAGTTTATAGTATGCATTTCAAAAGATTATTTCGAAAAGGGGTCCATGGACTTCACCAAACTTCCAAAAGGGTACATAACTCCAATTTGTTTTATTTCAGGTACCTTCAACAACTTCCAGAGGGAATTTGTTCAGAATGGTCTCAGGTAAGAAACTGAAAGTCAAACTGGAAGTTAGCTTCTGCCTATGTCTAGTAACCTAGTCTGGCACTCTGTATTACTGAAAAAAAAAGCATGGCACATTTGAAAGCATACTTTATTATAAAACAAACCTAAACTGTTCCCAGTTTTATCCACTTGAATTGGCAAGTATATCTGCACAGTACAGAAAGAGGAGTATGTTGGTCTCTGTGGAGTTTCATCACAGTTAAACCTCTTATGCTTGTATATGACAATTATCATTTGAACCTCAAAATGACCACATAGATGAGTTCACTTCTTGATGAATATACTGATTACCAGACTAGTGTTTGCCCCAAACTGTATGAAAAGGTGCAGTGTAAGAAAAAAAGAGAAGTGATAGATGATTCTTTGCCAAGTCTTCTGTACACATAACCAGCTCTTTGCAAACCTAAAGATAATTTTAAATATTTTCCACAAACACTGTACCAGCTGTATACATTGTTTTGGTAATCTAAAAATTAAGGATAATTTATAAAACCTCCAATATTCGGATTAAAGATCTCTTTACCTATAACAATTGGGGGTGATTCTCTGTAGCTTGCTCGAAGGCCAGTTTTGGCCCGCAACATAAACCACACCATATTCCCAAAGCCTGAGTCACCCTACATGAAGGTAATTCTCCAAATGTGGTAGTTCCATCCCCCTTTATCTAGTTTTTTCCCATGGTTTCAGTTACACACCATCAAGGTGCTCCAAAAATATTAAATTAAAATTCTAGAAATAATTCATCTTTTAAATTGTTAAGTGTTATAGTACAATGCATTTTTGAATAGCCTGATGAAATCTTGTGTTCAAGTAACCCGTATTTTACTTAATCGTTCCAGAATGTTAAGAGTAGGGGTCTTGGCAATTTGGGTATGTCAAACAGAAACTGTAAAGTGCTTCCTTGAAGTGAGAAAGTCAAAGCCCTTGACTTATTAAGAGAAACAGAAATAAAATCACATGATGAGGTTGCTAAGCTCTATGGTGAGTTGTTCATCTCGTACTGTACATCAGTTATGTTAAGATTCGTCACAGGCGTGTGTGCTCACGTAGGGACAACAGCATGTGAGTTGTCCGGACTGTCTCAAGTTTCAAGCACACGCTGGGGATCCTGAACCGTAGCCCCCCCCTCTGATGGGGATACTGTAATTCTCTGGTTCGAACAACACAGTCCAAGTGTCAGAACTTCAGAATTTCCAAAAGAACTCAAGCAAGTTATTTATCTTTGCTGCCATGTTATGTTGTGGTCTTTCCAAATCCTAATTTTCTCATGACTCCAGAGTCTGGTAGTGGAGAAAGGGAGGTCAGAGACACAGCAGCTTCCGGGCCTCCGCGCCACCCGTCTCCGCGCGGTTTTTGGGGGCAGTATCCCCGTCCCTCGCAGCACCGATATGCTCTGCACCGCCGGACTGTGAAGCTGAGGAACACTGATGGCACCTGGAACCCGTGAGTATTGCTGCGCTCCTCTCGAGAGCAACCTGGATAGTCAAGAACGAAAAGAAACATAAACCTGTACCCTCACACCTGGACTAGTCCGACGTCACCGCGGAGGTGGGCGGGACGAGGGCTGACGGCAGGTCACTTCCGGTAGCGGTGCGTGTGACGTTAGGAGCGTGACAGAGCCTGTCCGCCCCGGAAGCCAAGGAGGGAGGGCTCGCGATAGTTCAGGGCGGGTCGAGACTCTGGCGAGGTGCGGGCCCCGCCTCTTGGGGGCGGGGTGAAGCAGGCGGGCCTGCGGC
>NW_004955405.1:43318395-43358045 GCF_000276665.1 Chinchilla lanigera
CCCCGCGGGCCCCGGCCCGGCCCGTCCCGTCCCTGCGAGGTCGGCCGGCGCGCGGTGTCCGGGTGGGGAGTGGGGGCGGCGCGCCTCTGAAAAGTTGCCAGGCTGACAGCAGAGAGCAAACTTCATTTCCAACACTGGTGGCCCCTGCCCGTGCCCCGCTGCTGCTCGGCTAGGGCCGCCTGCGGTCCTGAGTTGGAGAAATGAAACGGGACCGGCGGGGATGCTGCCGGCCGCCGAGCTGCAGCGAGTGGACCGCAGCCGCCTCCGTGCAGGGGGCCTGGGCGTTAGCTTTACAGCTGCAGAAATCTGAGGACGCGTCTTCAGTGGATTTTAAGGCTACGCTTCGTGATTCTTAGGTGGGGGTTGAGGAGCGAGACCTTGTCTCTGGTGTGGGACTTAAAGTTGACAGATCTTACGGCTTTAAGGCAGAATTGGTTGTTCATAAGCCCCACTTTACCTGGTACAGATTTTTGAAAGTTCTTTGTTTCAGTCTTACCTGTGTAAGATACTGGAAACCTCTTCGAATTTTACTGGCTTTGTCTGTGCCTCGGAATATATAAAACAATTGTTTATTACCCTCTCTCCCTCTGTGAACTAGACACTCTTGTGCCTGGGAAGAGATAAAGTAGTCCAAAAAATGAAATTAAATTATATCTGTTTATTGTATAGGTTCATCAAAGCACTTTTAACTGCAAAATCCCGATTTCAAAAGAGGTATATTGGCTAAAAAGACTTACTTGGTTTGATCTCACTTAGCTTCTTAAGATGGCAGATAAGATTTCCCATTTGGTTGGGATATGAATAGAATGAGAAATAAAGTTGGGTGTAGATTTTGTTCTATCTTGAAAGGGCTTGCTACTGGGGAATGACTGGGAAAAGCCACATTCATGAGTTCTCTAGCCTTTTGTTTTTGAGTTTAATAGATTATTTGTACAGACAAATAGGTGTTTTCAGCAGTTTTTTTATGCTGAAAATTTAGTTTTGAAAAGTAGAACACTGTCAGAACAAAGAAGTTATGCTTCCTAGAAAATAACAAAGCATTAGATTCAGTTCAGGCATTCTTTTTCAGAAAAGTTTTGTTTCCTCGAGGGAAACATCATTGTGTTTGTAAAATTGAATGAAATGCCTTAGAAAGTGCTTTCCCTGTGAGGGTTAGAGACTTTTAGGGGGACATTTTTTAAAAGGGGATAAAAGGTCACAAATCAAAGCCAATGTGCATCTCAATGTGACATTAAAATAATTTTATTTTACATAAATAAGTGTAGGGTGAATTATCAAACATACTGTCATTTAGCATCCCAAGGAGTACATTAAAATCAGCAGATGGGCAAGTTATTATGTTAGACCTGACATATATATTCTATCGTACCTTTATGTTAAAAACACCATAAGCATTTTGAGTGAGATAATGAAAGCAAGTTTTCCACCGGAAAATTTTAATTAAAAAATATTTTTGGTCAGTAGTTAAAAGAATGTTAAGTGAATTCTCCTTTCTTCCTCCCTTCTCCCACTAACATTTTAATTCACTTTTTTTTTTTTTTTTGGGACAGCGTCTCACTGGCCTGGAACTCACATCAAGCCTGCCTCAGCCTCCCAAGTGCTGGGCGTGCACCACCATGCCCAGCTTTAATTCACATTTTAAGGGAATATTTAGTAAGGGCTGCCCAGTACGTGGTGTTCTGTTTACAGCAGCCTCTTCCAGGTGAAGTTTTGCTGATTGGCAGGGTGTTATGGTACGGGATCTTGGAGGGAAGTGAATGGCAACAATGGGCAGTGTTTGCTGCCCTGTGCTCAGATGAGGTGTGGGCTGTTTTCAAAGAGAATAGGAGGGAATTGTGCCCATCCAAGTAACTTAAGTATAAAATATGCTTTATGAGGAAGCTAAGGAGAGAGGGGTTGAATCCTGCCAGACCAATTAAGGAGGACTTAGAATAGGAAAAGGCATTTGTGTAAATAATTTGGAGCGTCTATTCATAGGATAATAACAGTGAGGGAACACTGTACTATACAGTGCTACTGGCTGCTAAGACCTTTTCTTGTACTGCTTACATTCCTTCGTTTAATCCTCACAGCTCTATGCATTTGGTGTTTTTGCTGATGGGGTAACTGAGATACTGAGGTCTGATAGCTAGCAAGTGGTAGAATCAGATTCCAATCCAGCCAGGCATTCTGGCTTGTACCTGCACTCACTATCCTTATTTTCTCTACCATTCATGATGGTCTTCCTCAGGTCTGTAGATTGAAAGAATCAATTTGGGAAAATGCATTCCTCTGGCATCTAAATTGTGGGATTAGTTTTCTACTCTAAAATAATGAAAGCTTAGATGAGTGAATCATGGTCGATATATTAATCCATTTATGCTATTTGTTTTTTGATGCCAATTAAATGTAAACATTGTATGGGACTTCTGATAATTTTCACTTTTTGCTACTCATAAGGATTCAGGAATGAGAAATTGTAACTGCATTAACTCCTTCACTTAATGGAATATTTAAATCATTGTGTATTTTGTCTTATAACTTTAAAAAATCACTTGGCACTGGTATCTTTTGGATTGAATTATAAAGTTGGAATTTAGTTAATGATTGAATGTTAGTCCAAATCCTTTCTGTTTTTATTTCTACAGTAGCTGTTTATCATGTGCTTATAATATTTGAAATGGGGTTTTGAATAGTGTTTACATGTGTAAAATGAGAGTTTAGTCATCGATACTTTCTGTGAGACAACTCTGAAAGTTCTTTGGGATTATGAAATAAAAGGTACTGTAGGAATGCAGTGTGCCTTCTATAGAACCACTCAATGAATGATTGTTGAAAGAATGAGCCTGATTTTATTTATGAAGTTTCAGGAATAGTCCATATTTGTTTTATTGGTTATCTAAAAACTGAAATCACAGTCAGTTCATTTGGAATCACGGGGACCATGGAGTGAACTGTGACAGGGTCATTGCCGACCTTTCCTGTGTAGTGAGATCCAAGCTCTACAGCTCCTTTGCTATGCCCTGATTGGCCATACTCATAGTTTAGGAGCGCTCTATCCAGAAGCCAGTCTCTTTCAATGGATTTGAGTGTTCTCTATCCTGAATGGAGTAGGTTCCCCGAAAACATATGTAATAGGATATTTATGGTTGATCTCATATGCACGGGCAGCATTCACTGTAAGAAATTAAAATTATTTACCATCTTTATATGTGATTCAGTAGGGGAAATTATTCCCCTCTTTGCTAATTTTTTGGATACTTTCATTGCTTTTTGCATTTCCTGAGTAGGATGGAGTTACTGATGTTTAACACTTCACATCAGCCACAGATGACAAATGCTTCCAATAAAGAACAAGATGGCAGCAGCTGAAATGACTGTGCATGATTACTGGTATCATCTATTTTTAGCATGCAGAGTTGCTGTGCCTTTGCAGTAGAGCCTAACTTTTATTCTGTCTACGAAAGTTTAGAAGATTGAAAATTTGGGACAGAGAAGCTTCTCTACACATTAATAGGCACTTTGTTTTGTGGTCCATTTCTCCCATTGCTATTCTGCTGTTATGAATGCAGTCATTGCTGTTGTTTTATAACTTGGAGATTTTGTAGATCCCTCAGCAGTCCTGGAGACACATAATTTTTACACTGAAAATGAAAAATGCTTTCTGTAATCTGTATTTCTCCAACCTTCTCCCAGTAGTAGTATATAGCTTTGGCTCTGTATCATCTTACCTGCTTACACATTCCTGGCTCCTTTTTCTTCCTGTAGCCTATCAGGCTGCTAGTCTAATGATTTTTATCAACAATAGTAACTGTTACTTACAATGTACCAAACATAATGCTAAGTACTGTCTATGTGTATGTACATGTATAAATTTACGTATTTGTATCTTGAATATACATATGTGGAATCTAGTTGAATATCCACAGGAACCCTTTTGAGTTATTATCTCTATTCACATACAATGAAACTGGAGCTTAGAGAGGAGAGGTGACTTGGCTAGGGTCACAAGTTTGGATATTAAGAGGAGGAGTCAGAAACTGATCCCTAAAGGTCAGTTTTCCTCTTTTTTATATTGCTTTATTTTATTATAAAAAGTTCTCTCCCTCTTCTGGTTCCACCTGTCTTTTCTTTCCCCTCCTCCCTCTTTTTAAAAAAATTTTCCCTTCTGGAGTTATTTACAGTTTTACATGTAAAACATTTTTTTTCGTTGGGAAAAGTATACAGAAATAATTCAGCTATATTAAAATTTCCCATAAAGTACTCATTCTGAGAACTTGTTTTAAGAATAATACTAGCAATGTTATGTTTCTGTTGTACTTTATAATTTTATAAAGCACTTTCACACATTTTCTTAATTCCTATTACTCATGTAGTGTGGTAAGTGTTGCAGCCATTTACAGGTAAAGAGAAGAGAAACTCATAGTGACTTGTCTGAAATCTCAAAATAAGAGACTCTGAGTTTCAACTTGAGTTTTGTTTTTTGTTTTTTTTTTTGAAACAGGATCTCACTATGTAGTTCAGGCTGGCCTGGAGCTCACTTTGTAAGCCAGGCTGGTCTGGAACTCTCAATGATCCTCCTGCCTGAGCATCCTGAGTCTGGGATTACAGGTGTGCACCACCATACCTGGCTAAATTTAGGTATTTTGACTAATATACTGTGACACACTAGTTTTCCTATTAGATTAAGCTACTGTATCCACAATGTGTAATAAAGATGCTATAAAATGAGTGCATGACACAATTTGAATGCTATAATAAATGACATAATCAAATGTTCTGACTTCATTTAAACAATTAGGAGTGTCTAAATATTATAGCGCAGCATTTTCATAAAAGATGTTACAGTTTTAAGCCTCGGTTTGCTTTTTGCTTTTGTCAAAATTGTGAAGCTGGAATTTTAGTTGTGCATTTTAATTCATGAGATATAAAGTCTTCAGTTCTTAGTTAAGTTGCTGTGTACCTCATTTTATACTCATCTGCTTGCTTCTTGACTGAAAGTTACAATGAAGGAATTGGATGGAGGAAGGGTGGGCATAAAAATGGAATTAAAGAATTGATAATCCCAATAAGGGCTTGATGAGGTAGCTGATAGTGGTCAAAGTATGGATAAGCTGCAGATATTCAGTCTGGGAATTTCTACTCATTGAGCAATCAGAGTTTAATGAGAGAGAGAGAGAGAGAGAGAGGGAGAGGGGAGAGAGAGAATGTGTGTGTGTGGGTATTGAGAGAGAGAGAGAGAATGTGTGTGTTTCGGGGGTGGGGGTGTATGGAGCCCAGGAAGCGCTGAGGTGCATACACATCCCAGTTCATGCTAATCCTTCTGCCTGGCATGCCCTTCACTTTTAAGTGGTCAGTTCATGTGGGCAGCTTTCCTTTATTTCCTTTATTTGAGACAGTGGTCCACTAAATTCCCCAGGCTGGCCTCAAACTTGTATAATCCTCCTGCCTCAGCCTCTTGAGTAGCTGGGATTATGAGTATGTGCCACCACATCAGGTTTTAATGATCCATCTTTGGAATGTTATCTTGTACCTGTACTTCGTTTTATTAATTTTAGTTTTTATTAGCAGTAAATGCTTTAATTTAGTTAAGTGTTTGTGGACTGACTGGCACCCATAATGGAAATACCACCCAGTGTTTACCCTTGATGACTTTTCTGTATTTGTTAGTGAGGGCTGTTGCTTGGTTTATAGCACAAAGCAGTTGCCCTTTGTCGTATTTTTACAGTGGAGAGCCGTTTCACTTGGCTGCATCTTCAAGTCTAGTTGAGGATATGCTCCATTTGCCCACTGTTATCTAGCCAAGTAGAATAGACTTTTTTTTTCTATTTTTGTGGCTAGTGGAAAAATTTTAGCCCTGACTTGCATGTATTTGCCCCCCTGATAGTCTTAAGACTGGCAAATCCTAGAGGAATCACAGACTCATAGTGTTTTAGTGAGGCTCATTATCATAATTCCACATTTATCACCTATTTGTAGGTACTATTTGTAGGATACTTGTCTAGCAAAACAGACAAGACATATGCCTTTCCATTTAGAAAAGTTTAATCCTGTAAGAGGTGTAATGTGTGGATACAAATAACTAATTAAGACAAAAAATGATAAAGGAATACCAGGGTACACTGTGGGAGCAGAGGAAGAAGAGATTGCTCCTGCCTGGGAAGGTTGGGAAAGATTCTTGTGTGAATTGACCTAGTAAGAATTAAGGTTACACCAGGGCCAAGCGATTCTTTGTTAATTATTTACTTTTCTCTGTCCCATGAGATTTGAGGCCATTGAGTTAGAGTATAGGTATTTTTCAGCATTTTATTGTCTGCATCATTAATTGCTGAATCTGGGTTTAATTAGAGTTGTACTTCAGTGGGATTACAGTGGTGGTAGTGTAAATAGAATGGATTCAGGGGAAGAGAGGTCAGGAGTGGGAAGACCAATGGAGGGACTCCTTAAAATAACTTAGGAGGTGATAAGTTCTCAAGTAGATGAGGTTGGAGAGTACTGGAAGTGGATGGGTGTTCCCCATTTGTTGAGAGCTGGAAGGCCTTCATTCACCGGGAGTCACCTGTGAGCACACTGGGTAGTATGAGACTGGAAAGACATGGTGCTACCCGAGAAATGGGGTGACTGCAGAGCTCCACTCATGGTGGGGGAATAATTGAGCAAGGTCCAGAGCAGGAGCAGAGAGGAGATTCTAAGGAAGAGGAGCACTGGTTTGGGAGGGTAAGGGAAGCTTTCCCCTGAGGTGGTGGTGTTTGAGCTTAGACTGGAAGGGTGAGTAGGAGTTTTCCAGGCCAACAAGCTGCAGGAAGACATTGTCACATGATGATGTAAGAGACAGAAACAGATTTAGGGGAGCCACAAGAACCTGGATCGTTTCAGTTTGGGACCTGAGGCTGGATAGGACAAATGAACCTTTTATTTGCCGTGAATTTTGATGTGTCTTTTATCCAGCTTGAGCACACTGACCTTTTGAAAAGAAGGGTTTTTGTTGCTTCTTAGACTAGTGGAAGCCTCTCTGCTGCTTTTTCTGCTCCCAGCCTGCAGGTGGAATGGAGCAAGAAATTGTGTTTTGCTTTCATTTTGTGAAATTAGAAATGTGTGATGCTGTCAGCTAGAGTAAAACAGTAAAAGATAAACCCACTACACCCTGTGCCCTTTTTGAAGGCCTAGAGCCCCTAGGCCTGTTGCATAAAGAGAATGCTGCAGCTTTTAAGAGCATTGGACTTGAGGGAGGGGATTGTGGTAGAGACGTAATTATTTGCCTTTTCCATGGGGTTTTATGGAACCCTTAAAAATTTCCCAGGACTATAAAGCTGTAATACAATACCTGAAGTCCTTTCATCCTATTTCTAGCCTTGATTTTAAAAAACAAAACAATCCCAGCACTTGGGAGACTGAGGGAGGAGGATCACTGTAAGTCTGAGGCCAGCCTGGGCTACATAGTGATTTCACGACCAGCCTGAACTACATAATGAGACCCTGTCTCAAGAAGCAAACAACTTGTCTGCACTAACCCTTTTTACATTTTAAAATAACACAATCTAATAACTTTGCATGACTTAAACTTCAAATGATGTCAAACATTGTGTCTAGCCCACCCTCCACCCTCCTTTTTGTTGTGCAGAGACCAGCTTCTGCAAATCATGAATTTTCCGCTTCTGGAACAAAAGAACATCTTGGGGTTCTTTTTCACATAAGTTGACTTTCTAGAGTGATTACTTTTTCTGTCCTTAAGGTTGGGCCCCTGAAACAGGATATAGTTAAGTTGTTTTCTACAGAGAACCATTTAATGGTTTACTCCAATTAGAATCCATTATATTTTGGGGCTTGGGTTGGCAGCTGTGTTAGCTTTAGTGCCTTTACTGGTAATGGTACAAGTTTACGGGCATGGGCACAGCTTTCACTGGAAAGTGAAAGATGACAGCAGAAGAAAAAGGCCTCTTGGAGAGTGCTGGGAGAGGCAGAATGGGGCGAGGACAGAAAAAAGTGCATACGCCCAAAAGAAGTGAAGTATCTCTGAGACCTGTTCCAGGCACACCTTGATGGGACCATAACTAAATTTTAGGATTAAGCTGAACTGCCAGCAGTCCTGTCACAGAATACACTGGGTGTGTTGTTATTCCAAAAACGATAGTTTGTTTTAATCAAACATTCATAGATTTAATAAAAAGGTTTGTGTGTACTGGAGTCTATTTTTAGAAGTGCGCGGAAAGGGAAACAAACCAACATAATTTAAATATTAGTGAAAATTATAGTCATTTCTGAATTGTAGTAAATGATTTTTAGTAGGTATAGTAAAAGATATATAAATTATACATAGCCCCAGACAGGTAGGTTGCAAAAAGTGAAGGGAAGAATAAATAAGGATGTGTGTTTGAATTTTTGCAAGTGATAAAACTGTATTTTCAAGTTAACCCACTAGACCCACAGAAGGAAAAAATAGGGTAAGAGGTTAGATCTGGAGCTTCCGTACTCCTGTGTGAATAAACGAAATATTCCTTCTCTTTCAGGAAAAAAAATTACCAAATAGCAAAACAGTTTTTCATCAGTGTTTTTTCATCCTCAGACCAACAAAGCCAAAGAATGAAAATAACTATTTTGTTTTTCTGTAGTGGTGGAATGTAGGGGGGCCAACCTTTAAGCTCGTACCTGACCAAGGGGCAGTGAAGATGAGACACAGAATAGGTTAAAATGTGGAGGGCTAGGGGCCTCTTATCTCCCTTTGATAGAGAGCTCTGAATGACTGGCACACCTTGGTTTTATTCACTCAGACTTGGGCACAAGCAGTCAGTAAAACAGGATTCATCTGTCTCCCACCATCCATGGTACTTGTGTGGGTACACACCAGCATCTCAGCTGTTTTTACTTTTCCCTGCAGTGTGTCGGTATGCACTCATGCTGCTTTTCACAAAAGAAGTCAGTTAGGCTTCAGCCTTCCTATCTGGCCTCCCATATGGTAAAAAGCTATTTCTCAGAAATATTGTATTGAAGGTTTTGATTCATTTTCAGAGTTGAAAGATGCTGTAGATGACCTCCCAGAATAGCTAGCTTTCATTCCCTGAAGTCGCTGGCATTTTCCAGCCTTCTGCCCCCGGGCCGCTTCTTAATCCATACCCTTTGAGATATGTGTGATCCCATATGCTCTGATATCTTCAATAGCCATTCTGTGATGATTTCCAAAGCTGTGTGTTTTGCTCAAGCCTCTTTCCTGAACTTGAGGCTCCATTGTGTGTCTCCGGGACGCCACCACATTGGTGTGTTACACAGATAACTTGGCTTCAACTTTTCCAGAGCTTTCTTTTCTCTCTTCGTATTTCCCTCCATGTTCCTTACCTCTGCCAAGGCATGATATTATCTTTACTAAATCATAATCCCGGAAATCACCCTTGATTGTTCTTTCTTGTTTATCATCATATCCAGTCATTTAGGAAGTCCTCCTTATTACTTCTTGAGCTTGGGCTTTGCTTCCAGGGCTAGTATCTTAATTCAGACACAAAATTATGGAAACAGTCATCTCTCCCTGCTACCAGTCTTGTCTTCTTTCAGTCTGCATTTTGTTGGCTACCACAGGGTTCTCATGAAACATAAATCTGATTATCTAACTCTTGCACTTAAATTTCCGATGAGCCCCAGCCGCCTGCAGACACCTCCTCATGATATCTGAGTCCCTTAATTCATCTGTGTATGTATGTATATATGTATGTATGTATCTATCTATCTATCTGTCTGTCATCTATCATCTTTTTGAGACAGGGTCTTGCTGTGCAGTTCAAGCTGGCCTGGAGCTCACTTGTAGTCCAGGCTGGTCTGGAATTCACAATGATCGTCCTGCCTCAGCCTCCTGAGTACTGGTATTACAGTTGTGTGCGCTCACGCCCAACCTGAGTCCCTTTATGATATGGGGCCTTTTAATTTTATTGCCTTATTTTTCATCACTCCTACTTCCCTCTCCAGCCACACTGAACTTTTTCTTACTGTGGGTCACACATACTGCTTGCTGGGTAATTCCTGTGCTTTCTTAAGGACTCTGCTTAGGCATCCCTTCCTGACTCTCACCATTGGTTGCTTAGGTACTTCTCTTTGGCTTTCCTACAATGTTGTGTGCATGTCTCTTTTATATCCTAAAACACAGTACTAGATAACATGTTGAACACTTGTTATGGGCAAGGTATGGAACAGTGTTAATTGTGAAGTTCTTCTTTATGTGATAGTGATTTTGAAAATGGCTATCTTATTTTCTCTCTGTTTCAGGTTAAATATCTTCTTTGAATTCGTTCAGATATTATGAGTTCCAGTGTTTCTACCTTCCTGGCCACACTCCAGTGTATATGTTTTTATTTTGTTTTCTGTCTTAAAATGTGTGCTTCAGTTTTAGACAAAATAGAATTGTCATAAAAGGCAAGGCTTCTCAAATATTTAGAATCTGGATATGGATTGTCGTATTTAAGGTATAAACCTCACTTTCCATGTCTATGCCTGTGAATTTTTTTCTTTGGGTCCAGAAATCATCAGGATTATATAATTCATTTATATTTAACAAGTGATCAAAAGACAAGAATCCTAATTAGTGAACTTGTTTATGTCCCTGTGAGTAGAATGAGTGGAACCTTGTGTCATTTGGTCAGCATATATTCTCTTGCAGGCATTCTGGTCACAGGGTCATCTTAACAGAAAATGTCACTAAGCCAGCGTAACTGGATGGAGCCACTTCATGAGGACTTACCTGCTCAGCGCGGCTCTCAATGGTCAGAATGTTTTGACCTCAGACAGCATTGCAGGCATACAGGTCAAGTCTTGCTTGGTTAGACTCTTGCTCCCCTGACTCTGGACTAACAACCCTTTTCTGTTAAAACACAATTGAAAACTATACCCTACTTACTTTTGATTAGACTTGGGCTCACAGTTCTTCTCAGCCATGCATTTTCTTGGAATCACGTATGTTGATGGCTAATGTCTTCTACTCCATTTGATTCGTGCTGGTCTTACTCCCAAAGAGTGACTTAATTTTAAATTATGAGGGTACTTATTTTGCCCCTTGGTACGGCTGTAGGGCCTTGCTAAGTGTTGAACACCTCCCCAGATCTAAGCTAATTTGTACAGTGTAGAATTTGGTTCTTGCCTTGTTAAATATAAATGAATTATATAATCCTGATGATTTCTGGACCCAAAGAAAAAAATTCACAGGCATAGACTTGTAGAATTTATCTTTCTTGTTCCTGATCTCAAGGGTCTGAGAAATTAGTGGATAAAATTAGTGCATAAGTTTAGGGGTAGCCATCCCACACTCTTAATTATGTCAAGCTTTTAGTCAACCAATTTTTGCTTTTTTTACATAAGTTTATCACTTAGTATTTGATTTTTTAAACTGAAATATTTGTCACATTTTTATGTATTAAATTTCATTTGTTGAAGCTAATCATCTGTTAAAATGATTTTTAGTTCTGATTGTGCTGCCATACTTCTTGATGATTCTGTCTAGGTTTTACTCATCCCTACATTTTGATAAGGGTGTTGTTGGAAGTTTTTTTCTTAATCATTAGTAACAATAGCTTAAGTCTTGTGAGTCTTGCAAAACTTATTTTTGAGTATTCTGAGTTCTGTTTTAATCAGTTTATAAATATATTTGTAACTCAGCCAAGAACTGTTGAGTAAACCCTGTGAAACACTTTTCAAGTAGTCACATAGATTTGTCCTTTAGGGTTGCTGCCTGAAAAGTTACCTGGCAGGACTTGTCTTTGTCAATTTCAGGGATCACCTGTCTTTGTCTATTCGAAAACAGTTTTAAATCTGTACTAGAATTTTCCCCAGGCTAGATGATAGACAGTTCATGTTCTTTCACATTTTGAAAGATCAACAGTTTGTCTCTTGTGTTTTATTTAGCAAAACTCTTTTGTCTTACAGCTTGTCAGTGTACTTACAACACTCAGCAAAATTACATGCAGGTTCATTATATTTAAGTGTTCACAGTAGTCAACTGGCCAGGTCAGAACGTTCACAGTGCCTGTGCAGTGCTCTTATGGCCTCCACACCATCTTGGGCTTCAGGTCATACCTTCCCAACACTCCAGTTCTGATCGTTCTAGGATGAGAAGAAAAGGCAGGGCTTGGGGGATGCACATGGACTGGGAATTCTCCTTTTTAAAGAAGAGCTGAGATGACCTCTCAAAGGTGTTGGAAAATAGAAATTTGTAAACGGCCTTTGTGAATTGTAATATGATATCCAAGTTAAGTTTTTAAGTAAAGCAGAAATAAAGGCTTTTCTTTTTTCTTTCTCGTATATTAACTGTACCACTTACCTTAACCAGTATGTCCTTGGCTTTGTATTTTCCTCTCCAGACATAAATTCAGAAGCCTTTTTTGTAGCCCTTGATGGATTTCATAACTTGAGCTCATGGTGGGCATTTTACTTCCTGATGTTATCCTGTGTTTTCTTTAGAGCCGCTATGTTATGTGTCTATTCTGTCTTCTTCCTTGTCTTTAAAAATTTAAGTTTATTGAAGAGCTCTGTGTGCTACTAGTTTTTTTAAAAAAGAATCTTCTCCTTTGTGTCATAAATATCTTTTGCACTTTACAGCCAGAATTCTATTTCATAGAAACCAAACCATTTCAAGTTTTTATGTGACTGAAATGAGTAGGAGCAATATTGTTTGGTTATATGTATATTTTTTTATGCTTTTCTGACTCAGTCTCTTTCATTAATTTTTCATCTGTCTTTGTCTCTTGTCTCTTGTCTCTTTCTCTGTCATCCTTTCCTGCATTCTTCTGGTGATGTAATTTTAGGAATTTTTCTAAAACTCAGAGTTTAAATATGGTATTTTTAAAGTCATGTATAGGTATAGAATAGTTTCCTTGTTATTTATTTATATTTTATTTTACATTTTAGTACCGGGAATCAGACTCATGACCTCAGATTTGCCAGGCAAGTGCTTATGCCACTGAGCTACATCCCTGGCCCACCTTGTTATTTTAAATTCATTTTGGTTTAGAATTTACTTTCAGAAGAATTTAAAATCTACACTGTCTTCAGGGGAATAATCATGTTTTCTACTCCTTTGCATTTTCTCCATAACATCTAATAAAACATAGTCATTTTACATGTACATTTAGTGTAGCAGAGCCAAAAAAGTGTGCAGTGTTCATGTTCTCTACAAGGCCTTATGCTTTCTGGCATCTGTTACTTTCTGGTTACTTGACTCTACCCTTGTGTTAAACACTGCTCTCTTGCAGGCCTAGTCCTGCCCGAGGACCTTTGCAATTATCCTGTATGTAACCTATTCCCCCAGGTTTCTAAGTCCCTTTTTTTTTTTTTTAAATCTTATGATGCTGAGGATCAAACTTCAGGCCTCACACATGCTAAGCAAGCATTCTGCTGCTGAGCTTTTCTCTCATCCCTCAACTCACTTTTTTTCACTTCATTTAAACTATTCCTTTGGGTTGGGCATGTCGCTTAGTAATAGAGCATTGCCTAGCTCAGGTAAGACTATGGGTTAGATCCTTGGCACTGCAAAACAAACAGAAAGCACCAGACTTTCTTTTTGATGATATTGGCCTCGTGACCTTTAAAGTATTAATGCCTCTCCCAACATTTATACTTTCTACCCACTTACCTCCCTTCTCCATTAGAATTTAAGCTCTGTAAGGGGCAGGGTATTTTGTATCCCCTGGTGTATGGGCACATAGTCATGATCAGTAACTGTTCATTGAATTAGTCAAAACTAACTTAGATAGGATTCTGTTCTTTTTTGAGGGGGTGGGGTACCAGGAATTGAACTCACAACCTTGTGCTTGCCAGGTAGGTGCTGTGCTGCTGAGCTGTATCCCCAGTCCCCAGTTTGTGTTGTTGTTGTTGTTTTGTTTGGGTTTTTTGTTGTTTTTTTGTTTTTTGTTGTTTTTCCGGTACCGGGAATCGAACTCATGATCTTGTGCTTGCCAGGCGGGCGCTGTGCTGCTTGAGCTAAATCCCCAGCGCCCCCATTTGTTTTTATATAAGTACCACGCACTAACCTATTGCACCAGTGGAGCTTCACCCTAGTTGTTTTTATGAGCAGATAATTTGCAAAATAATTAAAGTAATGCCTGTTTCATACAATATTAATCTTCCCAGTACTAGGTGATAGGAAGATAATGACAGTAGACTTTTACACAGGGCTTACTATTTGCCAGAAATTGTTTTAAAAGCCTTACATGTATCCACACACAGTATATATAGTATATGTGAGCGTATTAGCATGTGCTTGTCACTCAGAAGCAGTCAATAAATGTTAGATTTTGTTAGCAGCAACAGAAGCAAATCTCTGAGTAAACAGTCTTTAATTGGTTTTTGCAAGATGTATTTCCTTACTAGAGATGAGATTATTACAGATACCTGCATGCTGAGGTATGAACTAGATATTAATACACCATTTACACCATTCTTTAGTGCTATTAATCACAATAATCCCTTCTCTCAAAAAATGTTAGGATTGAAGCCTAGGCAGTAATACCTTTATTGAGAACTCAGCCATTATTTGTTGAAATTAAATTTATGTTTTTAAAGTAAATGTCAACTTTTAAAAACAGAATTGTTGAAAGTTCTTATAATTTAATTTTGTAAATTTCATCCATTTTAATTGATTCAATACAAAATGGACAGATTGAAATACCATTTTAGAAAGTGAAAGCACTGTAGAAATTTTTGTGGGTAGGTAAACATTTTCAAACATTGTATTTTCCATGGAAGAAAACTCATACAATCATTGCATAATCTAGTTTTGAAGTGGTCCTGAGTTTGCATATTTAAAGTATATTCAGAATACAACCAAGTACCTACTATATCTGTATGCTGTTTTAATAGGACATTGTGTGTCTGTCTCATCCTATATTTAGGAAAGTTCTGATAACAAAACAGTGCATGTAGAATGCCTTTTGAAGTCTGAATAACTTCATAAATTTAGGACACTACTGCCACTGTTATGAAAATACTGCTTGTTAGTTGGCTGTTACCATCTCTTACCTAATAACATCATGATACTTCTTTAGCTCTGTTGAAGCTCAGTAAGGCTTGGTAATCTGTGTACTAGTATCTTATGAATAATAAGCAGAACTATAAGCAGGTCTTCTGTTTTATTATGTGGTTGTCTTTGACATTCACACCACTGAAAGTACTTTTGACAAAGTACCAAGAGATGGACAGATTTTCCATTATTGTCTCCTTTGCCCCAATTGTCATTGCTTAGTACTAGTCTCCATTATTACTGGTATAGGGCTTAGAACCCCCTGTCACCTGTCCTTAAGTATACCTCCAAGGCCTCTGTAATCAGGTGCTGTGTCCCTTAGGATGGTGCTTGACCTGTCCAAATTGTTAGGTGCATGTTAAAGAGAGGCTGGGACTGGGGTTGATAATCTTGCTGGATCTGTCTCAACAAGACTGAGCACTTTGTATGTGCTCTGAATCATCTTATACATTGTGGGAGACAGAATAAGGTAAAGTTTCTGCCCTCAACTAGTCTGGAATTTAATAGAAGATTGTAGCATGTGTGACTAAATCCACTTACACAAGTGTTTTGAAAAATGAAACATAAGTGAATTTGGAGAAATCATGAAAAACTTTGCAGAGGAAAAAGTTTCTTTAAATGCAAGTAGAGGGAAAAGGAAGGACCATTTTGTCTGCCTGCCTGCCTATCTATCTATCTATCTATCTATCTATCTATCTATCTATCTAGTGTTAGGGACCGAATCTAGGGTTTTGCATATGCTAAGCCTATCCAAGGCTTGTTGGTGAGATTGATCATGGCATGTCTTTTGGCTTATATAAATAGTGAAAAGTAAGGTTAAGTAACTAGAGTGGAGCAAGATTCTGGGGTTTTAAACAATAGGGTATTAACAGCTGAGTATAGAAGTTTTGATTGAGGTGGCTTTAAAAGTTTTTGAGGGCCAGGGAGATAGCTTAGTGGTAGAGTGTGAGGCCCTGGATTCATCCTTGGCACTTGAAGGGAGAAGTTTTTGAGCCAGAGAATAGTATCATCCTTGTTCTGTATAAGGGACAGTGAGTTAGAGAAGAAGAGAATGGTATCAGTCCCCTTACTCAGATGCTGGTATAAGCAGTATTAACTGGTATTGTTACAGGGGTCTGCACTGATACAGAAATGGAGTGAAAATGAAGTTGGGGTTAGAAAGAGTTTCACAGGTTTTATTAATTAACCTGAAGTAGGTAAAGGGGAGAGCTGAATTAGGGCTGCTTTCCAAGCTTTCTGACTGGATATACTAAGGGAAATGCCATGGACAGAAGTGGGGTTGCAGGAAGACTGGTTGTGGGAAAAAGTTATGCAATAACTTTGGATATAATTATGAATGCTGTATAAGATTAAGTTGAAATGTTAACAATTAGTAGAAACCTGAGACTAGCTGTTGGATAAAAAGCTAGGGCTACAAAATTCAGGTATTTCTCACCCCTGTTGAGTGTTGCCTGAAACAGTAGGGTAAGATGAACTTGCTTAGAGTTCAGAGATAGATGTTCAGTAACTGGCCTCATGTGTAACTTGTAGACTGAAATTACTTTAAAAGTAATTTTTCCTCTGGTAATAAAAGGCATGTAAGACCTTAGGAAATGGGAAAATGTAAGCGATATAAAAGGAAAAAAACAGTAATTTTTAGTATTTTAGTGACTTTCCTTCCATGAATTTTTCTTATGCATAAAAAGGTACAATAAATATTATGTGTATGTATATATATATATATATATATATGTGTGTAGGAGCATACACTACATACTCTTCTCTAGCTTGTTAAAATTTAATATTATGCTAATTTTCTTTTGTCATGAATTACTGTTTCAGAATACTTTTAAGATTTTTCTGATCATTTGAATTTATCATTACAGTTCTATATGTTGAGCTTTTGATTGTTTTGCTCCTAATATTATAGTAAGCTTTTTTGAAAAGATATAATCTTCACCTATTACTTAGATATGGCACTTTCTAAAAGCAGAGGCCTCTGTATCCTTATACCTAGAGGGCTACCCACACATAGTATTTACTTAATTTAAAAAATAAACAGATTGAGTGCTAGGCATGGTGGGTGCGTGCTTGTAGTCTGAGCACAGAGGGAGGCTGAGGCAGTTTGAGCCCAGTCTAGGCAAATTAGCAAGGCCTGTCTCAAAAAACCTGATGGAGATACTGCTCAGTGATAGAGCACCCTTGGGGTGATTCCCAATACTACAGAAAAAGATTGAAAGAACATTACATGTTCAATATTTCCTACTTTCTGATTCCCTGTATACCTTGGAACTTCGGATTTTGATTTAGGTGCCCATATAAATGTAGCAGTAATAGAAGTATTGGCCATGTATGACCCTAAACATTCCTATTTCTCACAGTTATATTTGTCACTCTGTATTAATGAATTTGTATTCTGATTTCTGCTGAAGCTTGGTTAATTTTGTTGGCTTCTAAAAGGTGGAACTACCTTATTGATGCTGATAACAACAACTGAACCTATGAGGTGGAGGATTGGGCTGGAGTTGTGGGCAGTGATCAGGATAGTGAATGCTACTCTATCAGGAGCCCACTGGGAAGATAGCCAGTCTTCAGCAGGTGGGGACCCCCAACAGTGCCACACTTCCCAGTTTAAATCTCTGTGGTACCATGAAAAGATAGTTGTCTTTTCAAATAATATTTTAACATTTTGTGTCTGACAATTTTTTACTTAAGGTATATCTTATTGCCACTCAGGAATCATAGATCTAAGTTCTTCGAAATATGTAACTTGCTGAACCAAATGTCAATCTATTATTTCCTTTTGCTTAATAGTTTAGAGATCCTGATTATTTGTTGATTGACTTTTCCAGTTTTTGGAAGGATGATAAAAGGGATAGTGTAATTGTAAGGATAACAATGCTAATAGCAATAATTATAATAGTGTTTTCAAATTGACCAATTACCATGTGTGTAGTACTGTCCTAGGTGCATGACATGTAACTCACAAACAGTCCTTTCAGTTAATGAGAAAACCCAGGCTCAGACAGACAAAGAAAACCAAGATCACACAGCAAACGAGAATGGAATCACACATTTCTATTCAGGCAGTCTGATTGTAGACTTAGAAGTGGATTATTTATCTCCTTGGTGTCTCAAGAAGTATTAATTCATTTGTAGCTTAAAACTCTATTTTAAGATGTGATTGTAAAGCTGGGCATATGGGGCCTGTAATCGTAGCACTTGAAAGCAAGAGGATTGTGAGTTTGAGATCAGCTTGGGCTACATAAGGAGACCTGCCATGAAACAAAACCAAAAATTATGATGGTGAGAGAATGGGAAGACACATTTTCAACGTGGTATGTGGGATCACAAACTTTTAAGATGGGCGCAAAGCTTGGAGTTAGAGTTGCCTCATAGAAGGCATCCATCAGAACAGCTTTGAATCTTGGTGAGTAGGCCATAGCCTATGAAAGACTTTAGGAGATCCATAGCCTTTAATTCAATCCTTTATGTGCCATATGTAAATATTTGGAAAGTAGTGTGTGGACAGTGGTTTAAATCTCAAAAGACTGCAATGTAGGAATTGTCATGCAGCATTTGGGAAGTAACTAGATTTGTCTGAAAGATGTCTACTCACTAGGTTTTGGTTAAAAAAATTCCTGTTAAGAATCTTTATTTTGGATTTAAAGCATTCTTACTGGTTCATGAGGCAGTTTTCTTTATGTTACTGTTACTGCCTTGACTACTGACTATTTTCAGATATGGCTTATTTATTCATTTAGCTGCAGATTAAGACTTACATGAATAAAGGAAAATGTATTTACTTTAAAAATTAAAGGATTGAGTGAGTAGCCGCGAGAGTGAAACATGTTATAGCTTCTTACCCATGCAGTTTTGAGTAGACTTAGCACAGTGTTGGAATGACCATGGGTAGCAACAATAGTGCTGAGGTGATGCACTGTAAACTGTTAGACCGATGACTCAGGATGTGTTTGTTAATGGAAAAGTTTTCAAACTTTGCTATGGTCCTTAAATATGTTTTTTTTTTTTTTTTTTTTTTTTTTCCTCTCTTTATGGCTTCTCCTTTGAAGAAGGACTAGGAAAGTAGCTCTTTTCTTTATATGGTCATAATAAAGGATTAAAATTAATTAGCTGTTTTGAGGGCATCATGCCTATTGAATTCCCTGTTTGTCCTGGAAGGAAATCCAGACTTCTGTGTGGGCTGACTGAATCTGTGCTTTGTGAGACTGGGTGCAACTTCCATGTATTCAAGGGTGGGACCATCTTGTCAACAGCCAAATGCCCTAAGAGATGGAAATCATTTAGGAGAAATTAGTCCCCTAAATGTGGTTTGTTTTTAAAGTTTCACAACCTGCCCTTCCTGTGTACACACAACACATAAGAGAAAGGTTGCACTTGCTTGTCACTTGGCAGAAGATTCTGTGAGGATTCAGTGTGGACATTGTTTTCTATGTGGCTGGGGACAGAAGCTTGCTCTTTAACCTGTTCCCAAGTCTCTACTATGTGCTGAAAACTTAGGCAACTTAGTGTAGGCTATAAGAGAAAAGACATACAGAAATAGTTGGAAAAGAAAAAGAAGTTCAGATTAGAAAGCTGAAATACATGATTTTCTAAGCTATCTACTTTTATGATGTGAGTGAAAGTAGCCTGAATGTGTGAGAGAGGAACTATTGGATTTTTTTAAAAAGATCCTTATGACCTTTGTGCTATGTTGACAAAGTGCACCTATTTTTTTATTTTTGTATGCTTGTTTTTTCTTTCAAACAAGGGTGGAGATTTTCTACTCTTCTAATTCCTGTGGGAGGGTTTGGTTTGTTTCATGGAGCAAGTTCAGTCTTGAGAGGGGTCCTGGTCTAGGAGCCTTATGTGGCTTCCTTTCTGAACGTGTTGCCTAGATGAGTCTTGTCAGCTTTTTGAGTCTTTGGTTTTTATCTTTAAAATAGGGATAAGAATACCTGCCCACCTACCTTGGAAGTTTGGGAGGGACAGTCTGCATGGTGGAGAAGAAACCTGGGCTGTTGAATCTTAACAAGCCTTCTTTGGTTTATAACTGTTTTTTTGGTTTTTTGAGACAGGGTTTCACTATGCAGTTGAGGCTGGTCCTGAACTCACTTTGTATCCCAGGCTGGCCTTGAACTCGCAATGATCTTCCTGCTTACAGCCTCCCCAGTGCTGGAATTATAGGCGTGCACCACTATGCCTGGCTTGGTTTATAACTTTGAATAAGATATGTATCTTCTCTGAGCCCTAATTTTTGTAATGCAAAATGACAGTAACATTATGTACCACTTCTTTTTTTTTTTTTTTTTTTTCCCAGTACCGGGAATCAAACTCACGACCTTCTGCTTGCCAGGCAGGCTGTTTGCCGCCAAGCTAAATCCCCAGCCCCTATGTACCACTTAAGGCTAATGTGAGGATCAGAACTGAATGAGATAATGTGTATTGGGTGTTAAGCATATTGCCAGGCATACAGTTAATGTTCAGTCAGTTATTATAAATTATACATACTTGTTTGGGCTTTTATGGTACTGGAGATTGAACTCAGTGCCTTGCATGTGTTAGGCAAATGTTCTACCACTGAGCTATGCCCTCAGCCCATGAGTTTTACATTATTGTTATTGTTAATAACATTTGAAGTGGTATTAGCATTTAATAAAGTTGGTGTGTGGAATAGAATGACCACATTTTCAAGTTTTGATGTAAGGTGTACTGTTGCAGCTTTATTGCTGAGAAAAGCTGTAAGTGTAAGAAGGAAATAATTAAAAAATAGAATTTTCTAATTTTAAATAATAGACATTAACTGCAAGACTTATCTAGATTATGTGTTTAGCTTCTTTATTTGAATAATGTTTTTTGAGGAAGAATATTGTTGGTGTTTTATAAAATTGAAACAAATGTCCATGTAGTCTGTAGGACCTAGGACTGACTAAGCACATCTTTCTGATATTTCTCTTAGAGATGCCCTTTTTCAGGAGCTTAGATAAAAGACACTATGTAACTTGTAAGGAAAAAAGTATGGTCCATAGGTGAGGAGTAATCTAAATCTTAACAAGAATTTAAATATCATCCCACATTTTAGGATATAGTATAATGGTAGGAAGTCATTACCGAGATTGTAAAGGTTATAGAAAGGCATAAAAATGACCCCAAAATGAATTCTGCTCTTTCCTTGCCTGTGCTTTTTTAAAGGTCACTATGAATGTGACAGTGACCAGAGAGAACAGATCCTGTCTGTTTTGTGTGTCTTATTAATACATCACATTCAGCACATAGGCTGAATTCATTGAGTGTCCACTGTATGCTAGTGTTGTGCTTGGATACTTGTGACCCACGGACGATGAATAGATAACAGTGGTTTCATGCTGCAGTTTCTGTGTTACCTTGAAAGACGGGGAGAAATGTTAGGGTACCTAAAATCTGCGTTTCTAAAATCTTTTCTACTTTGGAGAAGGAACTTACTATCTAATGTACTATTGTACATTAACAGTGACTTACATAACTCACTATATTTTCTATTCCGTGTCACAAGAAAGCACGATGTAGAGTCTCAGAAATCTCCACTAGTACTCCCTTGAGTCAAGTCCTCATTGTCTCCTTTTGGGCTATTTTAGTTCTCTCGTAGCTACTAGATCAGCCTCCCTTCTCTTCTTACTCCCTTCCTCTATCCTTGGAATGTCACTGCCAGCTGCTGAATCTATTTTCATGCCCCAGTAGTTTATCTACAACGTAAACTGGACCCCATCATTTTCAGGCTTAAAATCTTTCAAATGGCTTTCTTGTCACTTCTCAAGATACTATCCAAATTCCTTGGCCTCAGATTCATAGTCTTTCTCAGTTTGATTCCTGAATACTTTCCTGGTCAGTCTCTTCTACCATTTTTTCTCTCTCCTGCAAACACAATTGTTTACAATTCTGGGCTCTCTTACTTTATGAAGGCCTTTTGATATTTTCAACTTCATCATCCTTATCATTGTACCTAGCTGTATTGTTGTTATTGTTAATACATTTGTCTTCTTTAAAGGCAGATATTCTGCATCATTCCACGTTGCATTCTACCTACACATCACACTGCCAGCACATAGTATGCATCCTCTGAATGTTTGTCAAATAAATGAATAAATGAATAATGGATTAAAGATACTCCCATGTATTCACAGTGTGATTAGCAACACTTACATTTCTTAACTGTATTATATAGTATCTATAAGCCAGTTTTATAAATCCAATAATCTTTTTGTAATTAAAGGGAACTTAAATATCTTCTCCAACCCTTTCATTTTTCTCAGTGGAAGTTTCACTTTTCTCAGTCTTCTAAAACCCGAAGACACTGAATTACTTGGACAGGGGAAAGCAGCTGACTCGTGTTCACATCAAGACTAACCCTGGCCTGCCTGCCTGAGCGCCTTGCCATGGACAGGCCTAACAAATTGAAACGTGACAAGAATTCAGTGTGATGAAAGGGAAATAATTTATTTTAGCTTTGTGATATTGAAAATACTTTGAACAGTTTAAATATATACAAAAGTAGAACAGCTGTCAAGTTATACCCTCTCCCCTCTGTATTATTTTGCAGCAATTCCCTGATGTTAAATGTGTTTGTGTGTGGGTCTGTGTAGGTCTGTGTGAGTGTGTGTGTGTGCGTGTGTGTGTGTGTGTATATATATATATATATATATATTTTTTTTTTTTTTTTCCTTCCAAAACAGGATATTGCCATGTATTTCACGCTGGTCTTGTACTCACTGTGTAGCTCAGGCTGGCATCAAACTTCAGCGATACTCCTGCCTCAGCCTCCCAAGTACAGGGATTACAGGCATGTGCCACAGTGCCCAGCTGATGTTATAGTATTTCACATGGAAATATTTTAGTATGTATAGGATATGTCAAATATCCTAAATATGGGTTCCTCTGGTATTCTGGGTAGTCATGCTAATAAAATAATGAAGTGCCTCTGAAGACAGGCTCCAGAACTCTGGCAACCTCCCCCTGGGCTGGTGTCACCTGGGTACCTTACTCCCGTTGGGCAATCTCTGAGCTTGCTTCCTTCATGATTCCTGGGGACAGTTGTGCTTTGTTACTTAACTGTAAGAGGTAGAATATGGGTGAGGGGAGTAAATACTTCTTAGTGAAAAGCAAAACACCCTGTATTAAGCCAGGTAGCTTTAAAAAATACTTATCCATAAAAACCTTTAAAATTTCTTGGAGTATTTGTCAAAATGACAGTAACAAAGTTACAGTTGAAATTATTATGAATTATTATAGACATACACAAATTATAGAGAAAAATGCAAGGAGTATTCTTGGGGGTCTGCTGCAAAACTTTATTAAGTATATGCCTCAGCTTTTATTTCAGTAACAAAACATTACAGATAGAATTGAGATGTCTTGGTAATCCTTCCTTCCTTTTCTAGAAACAACTATTACTCTGGATGTACAATTTTTACTGTTTCAACACATGTACATACTTAGGTTGAGTAATGGCTTGCCTTTTTAAAGGCAGTTTTACCTTTTACTTTATCTTTACAGAATCTTTTATCTTAGAAGTATACAGAAAACTATATGGAATATTTTATTTGACTTTTAAAAAATAAGTAACCTACCAAATTGTCTCACTTTCACTTCGTACAAAGCTATAGGGTGTAGAGTGCAGTATTTTTATGATTTATAGTTTTTTATTATAAAAGAGTCAACTATAAATACAGGAAGGAACGTCAGAGGATTAAATGCTCTTAATACACTGATTTTAGCGAAACCATCTTAAAACCAACTCACAGGTAAGTTTTCTGTCCATTTGCAAAGAAAATAATTATAGAAGGAAGAGCTGTCCATCTTCTGTGAGAAGGTTTTCTGGAATGACAAATTGGGAAAGAAGTCAGAGATATCTTGCTTTGCAATTTCTTACAATGCTTTAAAAATTGACTATCCTCATTTGAGCACTGTACAATGTATACATATGTTGAGATGTCACATGGTACCCCATAAATGTACCTAAGTTTTATGCGTCAGCCTAAAGAATACATTTTTAAAAAATTAAAGAGTTTGCGTAGAATTTAAATTTTTAAAAGCAAGTTTCTGTCTGAATTCATCCTGAGCAAATTTCCTTGTTATGTTTAGCATTAGTTTTCACTCCTTGGGAGGAGATTCAGTGCTCATCCTGTTTATTCAACTAAAAAAAAACAAAAACTTTTCCCATTAAAAAAAAATCTAATTCTGGTAAAAACTTCTGATTCAGTAAGTTTGGAAAGCACTACCTCTTTCCACAAATAGATTAGCCCACATATTGGGTCTTCTGAGTCGACCAGTAAATTTCCATGATGTCAGAACACTGGGTGGCATTCTTTGGATGCAAGTCCTGTGGAATAGGGCTTTTTAGGGCATGTACAGAGAGCAGATCATGGCCTTTGTGCTACAAAGTAGTAGGGGATTTCCCGTTAGGTTACTCTAGTTGAGGCCAGTTTACCGTTATGATCTGAGTAGCAGCTACAAGACCAGTGAGAGCTGCTTGCTCAGACCATTTTGCCCTTGCAAGATTAGAGTGCCATTAGTGTGGCCCAGCCTTGATTTATAAACCTAGTTGAGATCATCACTGTTTTCTCTTCCCATGTGTTTCAAAGCGGCTGTCACTAAATTTTGATTACTGTCAGGTATTTAGTTAAGCTTACAGCTAAGCTACCTGATATATTAGTTTTCATCAGGCAGTATAGCTTACTGTCTTTTCCTGTGTGGAAGTCCTTTTTATATTAGAAAGGCTCACCTGGGCTAGTTGATTTTGCACTGTTTATATGGGATAGCCACATGTTATTTCAACTGTAATGCAAGCTGTTGGAGTGTTCCTGTCACATCTTACTGTTCGGCTCTCTTCCTCCTAGCATAGTATGTGTATGTGACAGGTGCTAATGTGTAATTATTTGATCAGTCTTGCTTAAAGGCTGGAACTATTAGCTTAACTAGTTTCTTCTGAATTTTTCCATTTGTGGTGATCCTAAAAGCAAACACTGCAAACAGTGCTCACTAGGTTCATTGAACACCTTATTTTGTTCTCTGTAACCAATAGATTGGCAGTTTGTATGCAGCATTTTAAAGGGGACCTAGAAAACCTTAACCTTCAATCTAGATAGTTACAACCCTGGTGGCAGAAATATCTTGGCTAAGAAACTGAAATGAAGTTAAGGCTAAGGCTAAATCCTGAGTTAAAACCATATTTTTCTTCTTTTTAAGAGATGATTCCAAATAAGAATCCCTGTATTTTAAAGTTAATTTATAAGCAGATTCTAAAATTCACATGAAAAAGTATAATAATCTTGGGGTAAGGCTCCTCATCAGATGTCAAAATATATGAAAGAGCTATGAAAATAAGACTTGGTTTAGCTGTCATAACAAGTAAATAAATAGATTAATGGAAGGCAGTCTCAAAATGGACTGTTTTCAATTGTAGAAGTTCTATAGTAGCTCATTTTTTTACCTGCAAGTCTTAGGCACAGATTTTTTTCTCAATTTTTAAAAATGTTTGTGATCCCAAGCACCACCCAAAAAATAAAAACAGAGGCTTGCTGGACCTGTGTGTACCTCAGTGACAGAGTATGTGCTTAGCATGGATGAAGCCCAGGCATCAAACCCCAGGATTAAAAAAGAGAGGAAGACTTGGCTTACCTAGTTAAAGCTCTGATAAGTGACCAAATTGTTGAGCAGGTTACATGGCATGAAGTTGTGGCATGAGGCAGATCAGGTTCTGTTTACTGGTTATGTATATTTGAACTGGTGACTTAACTAAACCTATTTCCTCATTCATAAATGTGGGTAACACCTACTTCATTGATTTGCAGAAATTAGAGAATGTCCTGGATGTTAAAACATTTAGCACTATACCTTACACACCTGTGGTTATAATTTTTATTAGACTTTCACAAGCATTGTGAACGCTTTCTGTTTTAAATTCTTAGATAAAAACTAGTTAAGAAGATTTTAGAAAAGTGACTGCTTTCAAATCAGTTTTACAGTTTTCTTGAGGTAGACAAACAATTCTTCCCTTAGAAGATGGACTGAAAGTTATAGAACTTTTGATTATGAAGTAAAAGAATAAAACAAAATTAGTACAGATTACAGCTGCCTTTCTTGTATTTGCTGGGAGAATTTGATCACGTTACTTGCTGCAGTGAACTTCACTTTTGTGGAGAGTATGAGAAAAATAAATAGATGGAATTTCCGAGGAAGAGAATTAGGTTAGATGTGAGAACTTTCTGACTACAAGGCTGCCAAACAGATAAGAGAAACTCCTTCGTCACTACAAGGACATGGTGCCAGTGGACCTTTCTCTTTTTGGCCTCCTGAAGCTATTTCAGGGCTCCTGGTAACCCATGTAAATACAGCAGAAACCTGAACTTCACACCAGCTCCCTGCTCACAGAATCTGTGCCAGGATTTTGGCTGCTCTTTGATGTTAGTTAATCTTCTTGCTCATGCAGGAAAGCATTCTGGTACTTTTCTCCTGTGTAGGTGAGGACAGGGTAATGTAGACAGTACATATTTTTAAAATCTGAAATTCTGAATATCTGCAGAAATTTCAGATAGAGATTATAAAAGTCCTTTAAAAGTTTTTAGAGTTTGTGCAAAAAAGGAGGTTGGGTGGGAATAGGATTAACCTAGCTCTGTCTTTGGTAGAAGGATAAATAAGTTGATCCTTTGAAATTTCTTTAAGACCAAGAATTAAACAGATATTTAAGATAGACCAAGAGTAAAATAAGGTGATCATGTAAGAAAAGTTTAGTAATTCTCTGAAGTTGCTTTTAGGAAACCACAGGTTTATTTTTTACCTTAGCTTTGTTAAGTGAGTGGATTCTGCTCATAAAAAGTGGGCATGGAGCCAAGCATAGTACCACTGGAGCTGGCAGAGCGATGTCAAATCCATCTTTGTCACTTTCTGTTTAAAAGGCATTGGCAAATAACTTCTCCTTTGGAAAATGGAGAAATCGTTATTGTGAAGATTGAGGTAATGCACATGATACTGTCTAGCACAGAGAAAGGTGCCTATTAGATGGTAGTGATAAGAATAATGATAATATTTTCTTTGCTTCTCTATTTCCTTCTTTCTTTCCCCAATGCTTTTCTTTTTTCCAGTGTTAGAAGTTGAACCCAGGACCTTGCAGAGGGTAGCCGTGTGCTCTCCCACTGAGCAATATTCCCCAGCCTCAAAGATGGTAATGACAGTGATAAGGAGAATACCTAATTGACTCCAGAAAATCATCATCTAAACTGGAATTTTTCCTATTGAAGAGAAAATTGGAATTATTTTTTAAAATTTTCTTGTACACTCACCAAAACAGCAAAGTTTTAGGGTTACATGTAAAGAACAGAGACTCTTGGTTTAAAAAACTGTTTCTACGTACATTTTCAATCTTTGAGTTGTGTGGCAGTAGCTCTTTTTTGATTTGATTGACATAGGAAGGTGGTTATTAATAACTAGTTCCTGTATGAGCTAAAACAGTATTTTTAAAAATAGTATAAATTGTAGTTAAATATTGGCATTATGGTATGATTTCCAGTATTTAAGATGGGCTGTCATAGCTTCATTGTCCAAATACGGTCTTGTCTCTTTAAGAGTGAATGAATTTTTTAGTAGAAAAGTGGACAAAAGACTTAAATCAGTCAGGCTTATAAAAAAGATATTTAAAATTATAAAAATATGATTAACTAATTTTAGCCTAAGAAATGTATAAATAAAACTAAGATTTTTATTTATTTTTTATTTTGTGGTGGTACTGGGGATCAGAGATCAGGTCCTCACGTGTGCTAGGCAAAGATACTCTTTATAGCCCACCAGACTGACAAAATTTAAAACAGTATGCAGTGTTGTCTTTCTCTTATAGGTATGGCTGGTCAATTGGTACCATCTCTGGAGAGCAGTCTTGGCATTGTGATTGAGAATTTTAAATATGAATGTCCTTTGACTCAGCAGTTACACATACAGAACAATATTATAAAAGTCCAAGAGAAAGAATGTACAGTCTGCGATCCAATATGTTCGCTGTGGCATTGCTAAAAATACCCCCAAAATGGAAACCATCTGGACATCTGTTCATGAACATTGGTTTAAAACAGTGGCACTATAGAATGTGCAATATGCCGTGATGGCTTAGTTTTAGAGGAACCTGAGTTCAGATCCTGGCGCTACCACATCTAGTTGTATCATTTTGGACAAATAACTTAATCCATGTAAGCTGTACTTTGCTTTTCCCTGAATGGTAATAATAATGGTGTATGCTTTCTGGAGGTAGTATGACTGTTGAGTGAGGTGATACACATAAGGCACAGTGTCTGACACAAAGCAATACATTACAGATTAGAAAATATTATTACTATGTGCTCTTTAAAAAGGATAAAATGGATCTGTTTGTGTTAATATCAGGGTATCTGCAAATTGGAATGGAAGAAGCAAGTTACAAAACAATTTTTTTGAACTCATCAATATTAAACTGTGTATGCATTAAAGTTGTGGAAGGACATAGTGGCAGTAACATTTAATGAGCACTTGACTGAATCTCAAGCACTGTTCTGAGTGCTTTAACACATATCAATCGTTTTTTAAAAGTTAATATCTTTTAAGTGCTTGGAACAATGCCTATACGGTGTGAAGGAATCAAACAGTAACTGTTAATTTTCACATGCTGCTGTTATCTCTTTTGTGTAGGTAAGGACATGCCACCCCAGAGAATTCCCATGGTTCATAAGTGGCAGAGCCAGAATTTAAGTCCAGACAGGCAGCCTAGCTCAACCTCTCTTACAGTAACAGTTAAAACTGGATATCAGGCAGGTAGGACTGTGAGGTCACTTTTAACTCTGCAGTGTGTTGCTTCTGAATATCTTCACATGAAGTATTTTACATTAATAGGTAGAAAAAAAGATACTTCCAATTTGGAAAGAACAAAAGTGCATTTTTAGATTTTAGAAAACTTGCCAGGCATGGTGGCTCCCACCTGTAATCCCAGCACTTAGAACGCTGAGGAAGGAGGATTGTTGCAAGTTCGAGACCAGCCTAGGCTACAAAGTGGGCTCAAGGCCAGCCTGAACTGCATAGTGAGACCCTGTCTCAAAAAGACCAAAAAAAAAAAAAAAAGTCTGGATTTTAGAAAACATTTTTTCCCCTCGGTGACCGATATCTGTGGGAATTCCAGAGTTGTGACTATATGTACACTTCTGTTTGCCCTTATGCTCAGATAACCCGGTGCTTAAGATTTTGAGAACCTCACTTTGGGGCTCATTTTTATAAGGAAATAATTACACAGAGAGGTAGGGTCCCAAGCTAAAGTAAATCTACATCACTTAGTGGTAACCAGCATTTGTAATTGAAGTCTTCATAGCCATAATGTTTTGATTTTTCAGAAAGCTTAAAGGTAAAAATACTCTTTGGTCATCTAAACAGAGCTAACAGAAACCAGTTATTCGATCCATAGTTCCATAAATATAAGATATAAGGAAGTAATGACTTAATGTTCATTGTGAATATCTGCATTAGAACTAATAGATGGCACAGAGCCCAGAACTCGGCCCTGGGTGTCTGTGTCTGCAGCGTTGTGTCCCGGGGTTCCCCTGGCACTGTGCACCCTCCATAATAGAGTGGGAGCTCTCCCTGAAGTTCGAGTGGCTTAGTCCCAGTCCAGCTTTTCTACCAGATACCCAAGTATCTTGGGTCCTCACTTGTATAAAATGAGGAAGATGGACTATGTAATATAATTTGTGTTTCTTAATGACAAACAAGAGATTTTCTATTACTCAATGGTGACCAGCTTCTGAAATTAAAGTTGCATTCAGGTTCTGTGATTGTAACGGTCTTGTCCTGTACTGAACTAAATTTGCCATCTTAGACCATAGTAGAGTGTAGAAACATCCCAAACAGAATTGCATGCATAAACTGATTTATGGAAGGTTTGTTGAGTGTGTAGTTGAATTACAGTATAACAACTAGCTGTGCAATTTATTTTTCATTCCATTTTAGTTATGTTTTTCTTCCTGTATTTGTTTTGCAGATAATCTAGAATTATGTTCTAAAGCTTACAAATCAACAAAATGACAAGGTCCTATTCAGTGCTTAGGTCATAAGTTGTTCTGTAACATTTAATTTTTTTTATCTTAAAGTTTGTTTGTTTTTGTATTCTGATGCCTTAATTTGGTGGACTTTCTGGATTTTCTCAGGATTGTGGAAGTCAGATGATCTATGTGCTTGATACAGGTATGAGTCTGATGAGTTACATGGTATGCCTGCTTCTCGTTGGGAATAGTTTTCCTTGGTCACCTGTAGTGGTCAAAAGTGAGTTTCAGTGTTTCCAAATAACTAGAAGTAACTCATAGCTATTTAAGTCTTAAAACTGTAAGCTTGGGGGATATAGCTCAACAGCATAAGCGCTTGCCTGGCAAGCCTGAGGTCATGAGGTCGATTCTCAGTACCAAGAAACAAACCAAAAAACTCTAAGCTTGATAATCATATTCTAATTTTAGCCTTACCTAACTGTTCCCCCCTCACCCCAAAGACTGCTGTTTTTAGTCTTTAAATTTTTAAATTGGTCAGGTATCTTAGAGTTAGTCTTCACTTGAAAAGGAAGAACAACCAGAAAAATAATAGTCATTTTAATATGAACATTAAGGAATATTAAGGAATTTGTATAATTGAGAAATAGGCATAAGTCTTTCTTGAAAATATTCAGTGATGCAGCAACTTTGTTTTGTATCAATGGAAAATTAAAATATGAATCTGTATTGTGTTTGAAATTAGTGTTGTATGTTTACTTGAGAAATGTCGTACATCCTCTTATGCACTCTATTTTCAAGTTTCTATTAGAAATTTCCTTTTAAGAAAATGAGAAGCAAGTATTCAAAGTCACCCAAGCCCTTTAATGTATGATTCATCCCTCTGGGCTGCTTCCCAGCAGACCAGGCTGCTTCGTTCCTCCTCCCTTGCTTTTACCAGGATGTCACACCACCTCTCACCACTTGCGGTTTTCCTGCCTCCTCTATTCATTGGTTAGTCTCTGATCACACCAAATCTTCACCTTCTAGCACAAAACCTGCAATTTGGGCTGTACTGATGTTTTGAATTAAGCACTGTCTTCCTTAAAATAAGCAGAGAGTGTAAAAGGAACCTGGGCCTCTTTAAGTCTGTTGCATTTCTTTTCTTTCTCCTCTTGCCATGTTTTGGAAAAGCATTTCCCATATTTTAAACAAGACTTGAAATTGATTGAACCTACATTTATGCTGCCCTACTTCCTGATTTAATATGGTCCATTTAAGGCATCCATAGTTACTTGAAGTGAGTACGGTGTGAGCTGTTACAATTGTAGGTACATGCCATTACAAAATTGTTTCTCTAAAAGGAAGTCTAAGACATGATTGAACAACCTTCTTTAAAATTTCCCTCATTTACTCTTCTTATTTGTCTATAGTTTTGTTTCATGACATCCAGTTTTTTTTTGCTGTTCCTCATAATTGTCCGCTAATCTAGAGCTAAGAGTATGGTTCAGAGGGAAAAATCCAGGTGCAGTGATAACCAGAAAACTATTCTGTGTGACAAAAAGTGCAAGTTAATTCTCTTTCACCACCCCACCTTACACCCTCATGCACCACTCATAAATACTTTGTTCGAATTCTAAAAGTGGTTGTTTTCTCATGGAAAAATTGGAAAATTTAAAAAATGATCAAGGACAACATTTAAATCATCCATAATTTCACAGTATTTCCACTCGATTTTCCTCTCTCTTAAAAATATAGTTGAGTTCATATTGTAACAAAGATAGAATTTTGTATCCTGCTTATTTACTTAATATTTTTTATGTTGTTAAATTTTATAGGGGAAATTTTTCTTCAGCAGTCTTTTTTTGTTTTTTTTTTTTGTTTTGTTTTGTTTCTTTGTTTTTTTGTTTTATTTTGTTTTGTTTTGTTTTTTTCCAGTACTGGGACTTCAGCAGTCTTTCTATGGTATTTTATGCTGTGATCTTTGTATGAGTCATTTCACCTAATTTTTGAAAAATTTTATTTTAAAGACAAAACAATAGGAGAGTAACAATGGTTAATACATTGGGTATTGTTATCTTTAAAGTAGTTACTCAGAGTACAAGATACTGGCATTTAATTGTCCAAACAATATTAGCACAAACCTTTCTTTTCAATGAACTGAGAAAGTAGTAGTATAACAATCTTAATGATCGTGTGTGAATGTGTGTGTGTGTGTGTGTGTGTGTGTGTATAATTTTTGTGTTGGGGATTTTTTTGCTTTTCCTTTTCTTCTTTTCTCCTTTCCCGCATCCCAGTTTCTCTTTCCTTTTGGACAGTTTCTTCCTATTGTACAATATCTATTGTACATTTTGGATTTTATTTACTCTTTCATCTTCTCACAGTAGGGAAGACAGTATGATGTTTACACATGTGAGTCTGGTTTATTTCATTTATGAATATGGTCTTGAATTGCATCCATTGGGCTGGGGATGTAGCTCAGCAGCACAAGCACCTGTCTGGCAAGTGCAAGGTCCTGAGTTCCATTCCTGGTGCAAAAAAAAAAAATCAGAGGACAAATTGTATCCATTTACCTATAAAAGTCTCCAGTTTATCCTCCTTTATGGTTGAGTAATAAAAAGACTACATCCTTTTTATCCATTCCTTGATTGATGGGCATTTGAGTTGTTTTCAAGATTGAGCTATTACAAATTATGCTGCTGTAAACATGGGTACACATATATCATTGTGATACGATGCTTTTTGAGTGTGGATGTTTTTCTGTATGTGTGTAATATATGTAATTTTTTAGTGTTTTTCTCAAAATTACTATCTTTGAATCTTGTTTGATGTACATAGTGTATTATAATTTTTGTGATACTTTACTGTTTATTATGATGATTTCAAGAAAGTCTAATTTTTTGATGTTTAATTTTTCTCCTTTCCTCCCTCTGTCTTTATGTTTTTTTTTTTTTTGGTTTTTCTCCGGTACCGGGAACCGAACTCACGACCTTGTGCTTGCCAGGCTGGCGCTTTTGCCGCTGAGCTAAATTCCCAGCCCCCTGTCTTTATGTTTACCATTTTTAATTAATTGGAATTTATTTTGCCCTTTGGTGTGAAATGAACACTTGACTGATTTTTTTTTCCTGAGATGCTCCATTGTTTCAGCATGATTAATTTAATAATTCTTCCCTTCCTTCCATAATCTATGGTTAAGTTTTCTCATAAAAAGTCATCATTTTACGCCGGGCTTGGTGGCGCACGCCTGTAATCCCAGCACTCGGGAGGCTGAGGCAGGAGGATCACTGTGAGTTTGAGACCAACCTAGGCTACAAAGAGAGCTCAAGGCCAGCCTGAACTGCATAGTGAGACACTGTCTCAAAAAAAAAGTCATCATTTTTAAAAATCAACGTTATTCTTACGTAGTTTTGGAATGTTCTCCATCTCCTTCTTGCTACTTTTGTGAACAGGGTTATTTTTCCATTTCTAAGTGGCTGTCTTTAAAATTATTATTTTAAATCATAAATTTTAAATTTTACTGTACTTAAAAATAATTTTTCGTCATTTCTACTGAACGTATTCTTTATGACAGGGATGGAAAATGTAGAAGAAAACTCATGTTGGGGTATTGGGATTGCAGAAAGCATGGCTTAGCTGACAGTTCAAATTATTTTAAATCATAAATTTTAAATTTTACTGTACTTAAAAATAATTTTTCTTCTTTTCTCCTGAGCATATTCTTTATGACTGGAATGGAAAATGTAGAAAACTCCCCATGTTGGAGTATTAGGATTGCAGAAAGCATGGCTTAGCTCTCACTCATGCAAACCCCGGTTGAAGGCCATAGGTTAAATCTGGTAGTTGAGAAGTCTCTAAATTGGTGTAGTGTGCCCTCCTCCATGCTTTCTTATGCTCTAAAAGTTTCCCTAGGCTCTTAAATTTGTCTATAAAGCTTTAGATATGTAGTCTTATAAATAAGATGGAAGGTATATATACTGATTTATATCTATAGTCTCATAATTTGTGCTTTCTACCTGGTTGTTTTACCTATGAATAATTCCTCCTTACAGATTGCATTAGAATATTCTCTGGACCCTGCTCTACACACCCCCACCCCATGGCCTCCACTCACATTCTTGTAAATTGTAATTTTTTCTTCTTCTAGCCTAATTAAAGCGTATTTCTGTGTGTACTCAGGTGTATACCAGTAAACAAAGTAATCTAAAGTTCTTTTAAAGCGGTCTGTCCTGTCTACAAGTTCATACTGATTTTTTTCCTCTTTGCAGTGCCAAAGTACAAGTATTTGAAGTTATTTGACATTTCACCTAAAGTAGTGTTTTTTCTTTTTTTTTTTTTGCATTGAACTGTGATTTATAGAGTCAGCTGAGAATCTTTTGCAGACAGATCCTATGCATTACCAGGTAGGGACACAACAATGGAAGAATTCACTTTTATAAATATTTTAAGAACAGGCAGCAGCTTTCTGAATATTTTTGAGAAACAAGGGGTGATATCGAAATATGAAGGACTGTATGAGCTGAGGGTGTAGCCTAGTGGTGGGTCACTTGCCTAACTTGCTCATGTCCTGGGTTCAGTCTCTATTGCCAAACGATACACAGCAACAAAACAACAACAAAATGTACAGATTTTAAATAAAATTCTTAACCTTTTGGTGAATATCTTAGTTTAATTGTATATATTAAGTTCATAAATACTTTCTTCTCCCATTGCAAGTTTACATAACTAAAGTGTAGAATCAATATAATCAGATATCCTTCCACTAATAGTTATTACTAAAGCCAAATAAAACTTTGGGAATTCAACCATTGGACCTCATTTCTAGCTGGTTGTGGTGACCCATGCACTCAGGAGGCTGGGGAATGAGGATCGCTGTAAGTTCAAGGCCAACCTGAACTATACAGTGGGACCCTGTCTTTAAAAAACAAAAATTCTATTTTTGAAACAATTTTGAAAACAAAAATGACAGTAACTTTGGCACCACTTCGCTGTCCTCGCCAAACTTACGGGGAGAAGCAAGTTGTCTGCAAAATGGGTTCCTCTAGGCTGGTGAACAGAATGTAGACCAACAGGGCCGTGTTAGCTGAGAACAGAAGCAGAATCTCTGTAATAGCACAGTAGATTATAAATAAATTGGATGTGTGTTACCTTGTGACAGTAATTTCACTTTGTCTAGGAGAGGTATGGAATATCCATTAGAGACTACATTTATAACTGATTTACACAGGACTAGGCAGAATGAATAACATTCAGCAGAGAATGGAAGAAAATAATTCCTGAGCATTTAATATGAGCCAGGAGATATTTTCAAAATATTTTTCCTTTGTTTATTGATCTGTTGAACAACATGACACGTCTGTGTGGCAAGCACTGTAAGTCGTTTTCCAAATACTACTTTTCATTCTCACAAATCTTATATGAACATAATAAGCATATGCACAACTTAGAACTTTATTTTATTTGACAAGAAGTTGAAGTACAGAAAGCCTAAGCATGCAGTGGCAGAGTCAGAATTCAAACCCAGGCCACCCTGATCTTGTTTCACTGGATCTGCTGCCATCAGAGTATCAGGGTTGTCAGTGATTGTCTCCATCATAGAGATGTGGAGCCTCAGTTTCTTTCCGCTGCAAATTAGCTCTTTATGGTTGCTACCCCTCTTGATGGTACTGTCACTGAAGAGGGTACAAGTAGGTCCCTTGTACGAAGAGGGACAGGGACCTCAGCTCACTACCCCCACATGGTAGATTGTAGTTTGGCTGACTTCCATGAGAGCAAAAGAACTTCAGGATGTGTCACTGGAAGCATAGGAAACCATATTAGAGAAAGAAAGGTAGAGTGGGAAGAGGCACCAGCCAGAGTCACTGGAGATACTCAGACTGATGAAGTTTCAGAATGGCCTGTTCACAAGAAGGGACGAGTTTTATAGGGTGCTGAGGTGGGCTGGGATATAATTGATCATTATGTGGGTCCAGGTTTCATAGCTCCAGGAACCTTATGGCTTGCAGGGCAATTTGGTTCCCTTGAGGTGTTTGTTTTTGCTTGGGACCAGGCTGCATTGATTCCCATTATGTGGTGTAATTGCTTCTGCTGGCGGGGAGGTGAACCTCTCCAGAAGAGGTCTGCAAGGCTCAGCTTTTCCTGGAAAACAAGGTTTATTGATACAGCTCGGAAAGTTTGTGGACATTGTCCTGGGGGGTCTGGACACTGTGAAAGCTGGTGATTAACTATTCTTTCAAACCCTGAAAATGATCTTAGTTATTCTTATCTTGATGTCCTGTGTCTGGGTAAATTTAGGGCCAATAGACCTTGCAGTGCAGACACACTTTAAGTGATTATCATGCTTAACTGCAGAGTTGAGCCCCTGTCTGACCCAGAGTTTCTAAGGTATTATGGGAGGCATGAAATGAAGGCAGAGAGTCTAAGCTTTATCCTGCTTCTCGTTAACCCATTTGGCACTTGCAGGTCCAGTCTCTGGATTCCTGCTACAAATCTTTTCTTGTCTTAGTTTATTCCTCAGTCTTGAGGGAATGAGAGTATTGGCCAATCCACTTTGCATGTTTTTTCTCCAGGTTAGAGAAGGGAATGAGCTGAGTTTTTAGTTTTTGAAATGCCTAGTCATAGGCCTGCAGAATGAAGATGTGGAGTACAGATATAAATAACTTGGATTGTGTCTTGAAGTTGCAGTTTGCTGAAAGTTCATTTTTTAAATTACAATTTTTCTTGTCTTTTTTCTGCCTGTCTTTATTTCTTGTACCTCTGAATCATCATTTACCTCATCATCCAGATCTGAAACCCAGAGATAATTCTGGACTTCAGTCTTTTCAGCTGAGTAACTGAAACCTTTATACCTCTGCTGGTGTTGTTTGAATGTAGATCCTCGTTATTCTGTACTGAAACAGGCTTATATTCCAACACATTTAAAAGAAGCCAGCAGATAATGCAATGAGTGAAGGATGCGAGACATGAGGAAGGGGAAGTTTGTGGACCAGCTGGGGTGTGGTACTGCAAGGAGTGCCACAGCTTTGCTGCTACAGTGTTCTGTTTCCAGGCAGAAAGGGGAAGTCGTTGTTACTAGGCCTGATCTTTGAAGAAGACCTGGAAATCTGGACTTGCATGTGAACTCCTCCAATTTGTAAATCACACTACAAGTCAAGCAAAATATGGCTGCAAGCAAACAGTTTATAAGCCTTGGTTCTGCCCTATTTTATTTATTATTATTACTGGTATTGTAGTACTGAGATTGACTATTCTCTCCTTTTTTTTTTTTTGAGGGAGGGTCTTCCTATGTAGTGCAGGCTGGCCTTGAGAACTCAATGTGTAGCGCAGGATGGCTCACAGTGATTCTTCTGCCTCAGCCTCCTGAGTGCTGCGCTACCATGCCCAGTTGACTATTCATTTTTAAGGCCTCCTGACATGATTTGTATTCCTGTAGTCTAATCTGTATTCATAGGTTTTTTTGGTTTGCCCTTGTAATCTATTGAATGTACAAATCAGCAGGATATAAAGAAACATTTAAAAAAACAATAGTTTTTCTATACTTACACCAATAATGAACTAGCTGGAGGAAATTAGGAAAACAACTTGGTTCTTAATAGCTTCAAAACAAATAAATAAATAAAATACCCAGGAATCAACCTAACCAAGGAGGTGAAAGACTTGTATAATGAAAATTACACAACAATGAATACAGAAATTGAAGAAGACACTAATAGATGGAAAAACCTCCCATGTTGAGGAATTGGCAAAATTAATATTATTAAAATGGCCATATACCAAAAGCAGTCTACAAATTCAGTGTAATATCTATCAAAATTCCAGTGATTTTCGCCAAAAGACAACCATAAAATTCCTGTGGAAACATGAAAGATTCAGAATAGCCCAAGGAGCAAGGCTGAAAGCATCAAATAACTGATTTCAAATTACACTACGAAGCCATAATAACAAAAACAGCATAGTACTGGCATAAATATACTGTATTTATACCAATGGGGTAATATATTACAATGGAATAGAAGACACAGAAACATACCCATACAACTGCAACAACTTGATTCTTGACAAAGGAGCCAGGAACGTGTGCGAGAAAAGACAATTAATAACAAATGGTGTTGGGAAAACTTGAGTGTCTATATGTAAAAGATTGAAACTAGATCCCTCTAATCTTGTACGGAAATCAAAATGGATGAAAAACCCAGATGTAAGACCAGAAAATTTGAAACTGCTAGGGAACACACTTGAAGCCATAGACAAAGGCAAATACTTCTTCAATAGGACTTCTACAGCATATAAATTCATAGCAAGAATCAACAAATGGGACTAACACATTAATATTATTCTTTAGTTATTGTGGACTGATCTGTCCCGCAATCTGCCAAACAAGTGGATGGCAAAGGCTTAAATAAATGAGTTAAGTGGTATGATCTTAGAGCTCCAGGAGGATCAAAATCCTGTAAAGGAATTCGACATTCTCTGGGCGCTAAGACAAAGATCTTTTCTGGGTGGCCCATATTTATTTAACTATCAAAACAAGGGAGAGGACTATTGAAGAAGGGTGGGAATCACTCAAGGATTTCTCCAAGCAAGACATTATATTAATTTATAAGAACTCTGTTATGTCCAGGAAGGCCTTCACCACAGGAGTGAGATGCCTGCAGCTACAGTCTTTATCTAGTTAATTGAGGTTGGAGCCAGGTGTCCTTAGCTGTGGCCTTAAACAACAGTCCTAGGCCTTGGACAGACTCACAAGTAAACATGAAAAGCCAAGTGGTTAATTTAAATCCTGCTTAGAGCCAGTAAGTAGTGGTCTCCATCATGGGACTACATCAGATTTAAAAAGTTCTGTGCAGCAAGGGAAATAAACCACAGTGAAGAGACAGCTAACAAAATGGGAGAAAAATCTCTCCTAGGTATTGTTTTGAGAGAATTAATATATAGAATGTAAGAAGGACTAAAAATCTTAACATCAAAAATTCATATAGCTCAATCAATTAATGGGCAAATGAATTGAACAGATAATTCTCAAGACAAGAAGTAGAAATGGCTACTATATATATGAAAATATGTTCAACGTCTTTAGCTGTTAGAGAAATCAGAACTACATTGAGATTCCATCTCACCCCTGTCAGAGTAGCTATCAAGAATACAAGTACACAAAAACTAATAAATGCTGGTGAGAATGGTGGGGGCACTTCTACACTCCTGGTGAGAATATAAATTAGTACAGTCAGTATGGAAACCAGTGTGGCAGTTCCTCAAAAAAACTAAAAGTGTAGTGTATATATCCAAAGGAATTAAAAGGATACCTGTTCTATGCATGTTTATGGTAGCACAATTTACAATAGCTAAGGTGTGGAACCAGCCTAGGTGCCCTTTACCAAATGAATGGATAAAAAAAAATGGGTCTACCTGTACACAATGGAGGATCAACTGTCAGTAGTGTCTGCATTAGTGAATGGAAGAATCTGGACGGAACACGTGAACAGGATCAACAGCATCTAGTATTGTTTTTATCAGTCCAGGTATTCTAGACTTGCAAATTATATCCTGTTCTTTTTCTGGTTAATAAAAGACAAAAGAACAGTGTTAACTCCATGAGAGGGATGAATTTGCAGCATAGCAAGTGCTACTCATCCAATCAGCCTTTGTAATAATTTAAGAACTTCTTAGTTTTGTATAATTTTTTTTTTTTTTTTTTTTTTTTTTTTTTT
>NW_004955405.1:43358145-43390270 GCF_000276665.1 Chinchilla lanigera
GTACCGGGAACCGAACTCATGACCTTGTGCTTGCCAGGCAGGCGCTTTTGCCGCTGAGCTAAATCCCCAGCCCCAAGTTTTGTATAATTTAAAATTTTAAAGACAGTGTCTGATTAGAAGAATATATTGTTTTCTTGTTTTTATAAAGATACTATTTTATCCAGACTAAAGATGGGGCTTTGGCTTTTTCTGCAAATCTGTCTTTTTTAAGATTTTCACCAAGTGTTACTGTATTTTTTAATATAAGTCGTAGTTTTATTAAGACAAACACTGACAATATGGTATGAAGTTTATATTTAAAGAAATATTTTAAAGATCTAACATATCCCTAAAAAGATTTTATAGTGTAGCTGTACATGTTAAAAACTGATGGATCTCAAGTTCCAAGGTGGAACATTTTGGGTATCAGTTAATTCTTAAGGTGTTTTTTTTTTGTTTTTTTGTTTTTTCCCAAAATTGATTTTGTGATATAAAGTGAATTGTGGCCCAAAATTGAAAGTTAATCTTCTCCTTAGACGAGGGTTTTTGAAATCATTAAACTCTTAAACTGACTCAGTGGAACTTGTGCTGGCAGTAACTGGTCTACAGTGCTCACAGTATTAAATAAGGCTCCCGCATTTCCACCTAGAGGTAGGCCAGCCCCTTTTCCTATGCTTCCATCACCTCTGCCTCCCTTGGCTCCAGCACTTCAGCCAGTGGCTTTTGTGGACAAGCTGATGTTCACAATGGGAAAAGAAGAGGTCTTTTTTGTCTAATTTCAAGAATTAGCACCTCAAAGACAAAAGTGATCTGCCTGTATGTTCTCACCAATGTCAGACCTTCCCTCCTCAGTCAGAGTCTACCCCCAAAATGGCTGTTGTAACTTAAGAACTGGCTTAGTTCTTTGTGGTGAACAACATTAAGCTCAGGTGAGGAACACCTCAGCCAACACGTTTCAGGTATCCACAGCTTTTAAACATTCTCCTGCTGTCCTCACAGTGCCAGTGACATTTTTTTGAAACAGGAAAATATTCTGGATGTAGAACCAAAGTATCCATTATTTTTATCCTTTTACTATTTCCCCACTCAGGCACCAAATTTTAACCAAAATAACCTTACCCATCTTCCTTCCTGCCCATCTCTCTCACCCCAGAATACACACCTGTAATACCCAAAAACTGCACTTGTGCTGTGCTGTAAAAAGACAGTTAACACTGTTGGGAAGGAGGCCGTAGGTTGTGGAGATGCTCTTTGAAGAGTGACGGTAGCCGTTTGCTCTTCCTTGCACCCAGTTCTGCAACTTTGTCCTTCATAGAAGGCTTTTTGCTTCTCTTGGCAAAGTACAAAATGGGTTGCCGTGAAATGCCACTTTCCCCTCTGTTGGGATGGATGTGTAAACTCTTAGCTAGGAACAGCTCTAAGTACCTAGTCTGCTGCAGCACAGAAACTGCATTGATCTTGAAGGGACGCCTTCTGATGACACCTTTAAACCAGTAGAATCCTCCCCTCCCTACCTGTTACCCAGTCAGAGGTAACAAGGGCTGGTTCTCATAGCAGCGTATGACAGCCTGTGGGGCCCTGACCTTAGCTTTTGTGCCAGCAGCCAGCCCATTATCACTAGACTTAAGTAAGCTCTCCACTGGAGTCCTGCCTCTTCTCCTCTCCGTATCTTCAGTCAGAATCAGCGTTGTGCTAGGCTCCCTCTGATTTATATGTCTCGTATGCTATCTTCCATGACTGTAGAAACTTGGCAATGAGGTCAAGGCCTCCAGGTTCACTTCTGGCTCCGGCTTGTCCTCCTCTGAGAAACCTGTCCACTCACTGTGCCCTTTATAGCTCAGTGGTCAAAAACTTTTCCATCATAGCCGCCTGTCTCCCCTGTAGTACTCCTCCACTTGCTTCTTGTTTTGTTTTTTCCCCATAGTGTCTGCCAGCTTGCTGGTATAAAGGGTAATGCTGCTCAGAGGAGCGCTCAGAGTATGAGAGGAGTTGGTGTTGTGTTACTGGTGCATCATGTAGGACTAGCTGGGGAGTGGCACCAGGATATCAGCAAGCCAAGTGGCCACAGTTGAGCCCCTTGCTGAACCAGCTACCCACAGGCCCTGGCCAATGGCCCTCCCCTGAGTCTGTAATTTTTAACCCAGTTAAAATTATTACATACGAAACATGTCTGTAGTTTAAACCATGGAGTTTGAGTTGAGTTATATCGCTTACAGAATGTCCCCTGTGTGCCTAGCATATTTTCATCCCAAGGATGAACAGACATAGATTTTGCCCTGATTGGCTTTTAAAAGGGCATACATACTTTCATATATGTGTAGCAAGATGGAAAGAACATATTAATCATGATTAAATTATACAGTAGCTAAAAGTGATTTTTCAACACGACATCCATTTCTGGATTTTGGAGTAAAACGATTTTATGCTGGAACAAGCCTCATTTGTTTACTCTTTTTGTGAGACATCAAGTTCATAAATACTTATCTAAAATGACCTCATTTATTTCTATGCTATTAATACAGATACTTTCTCTTGTTGAAAATTGTTTTGAATTCCGTAACACTTCAGTCTGTGTTTCACAAAGGTGTTTTATTCTGCCCACCCCTGGCCTGATCCTGCTTCCTTTGGGAAAGCCTGGTCACAGCAGAGCCTTCCAGTACCTCTCACTTTCTTCAGCCACTTCCCAGGCGCCATGGGTCCTGGGCCACCTAGCAGGATGCATTATTTTTCCTTAGGGTTCCACCTTATCCTGATGCCATTAAGGATTTAAATTGAGTCAGTTCTTTTTGGTGCGGTGCTCACCAAGCAGTCTTCTAGAGGTAATCTTTGAATCTTAATTAAGGCTTCCTATAAAGGTAGAATGAATGCATTTGCCACAAGATGCAAGTGTCTGTTCCTTGTTGCTTGCTTGCTTCGTGAATAGATCAGTAACTTGCTATTCCATTTTGTGTGTCAGTCTTTTATGAACTGGATTAGGTTAAAGTAGCTTCTAGAATTGATTGTGCTGAGACACTGTCAGCTGAAGACTGATCTTTGCCCCTTGACACACTGGTCAGGTCAGCTGTCCTACAGGGGCCCTGCAGCTGGGCAGCTCTCTCCATCCTTCTTTCTCACTGCCATAAGCATTAGTTCTGAGTCACACAGTCTGTAATTGCTGTTATTTCTCTGTACTTGTTTCAAGAGCCACTATAAAAGGTTTTATTTGCCTTTTTCACTTTTTTTTTTTTGTTTGTTTGTTTTTTCTCCGGTACCGGGAACCGAACTCACGACCTTGCGCTTGCCAGGCAGGCGCTTTTTGCCACTGAGCTAAATCCCCAGCCCCGCCTTTTTCACTTTTTATTGTACAGTATTGATGATTGAACCCAAGACCTTCACACTTTTGCACTGAGCTACATCTCCATCAACCCCACCATAACTACTCCCACCCCACTTTTTTTTTGAGACAGGGTCTTGCTGTATTGCTAAATCACTCTGGCTAGGCTTGAATTTGCAGTCCTCCTGTCTCTGCTTCCCAGAGTGTTGGGATTATAGGTGTGTGCCACCACACCCAAGTACATTAACTTTTAAAAAGGAATATATAGGCCTGGAACAATTATAGTTGAATCTTGATCACTTTTTCTTCCTAGGCACTGACAAACCATTTTGAAAATTCTCTTACCAGCTGTAAACTTAAGGATAATTCTTAGTGCAAGTGTACCTGCCTGCTAGAATAAAAGGCAGAGAAAATCTCAAAGCTGTTGCTGATAATTGGAACTTTTAAGGTTCCTCCAACCATCCATGTCTGTTAGGGAAAGTAATGGGCACTGGTTCACTAAAGTGTCTGAAGAGAAATATCTATGAACCTAAATTTTACATGCCTAAAGAAAGTTCTTAAGTTTACTGCAAGTTATATGCTTATCCCTCTTTTGAGGATTTACAGTGTATGTTAACATACAAAAGATTCTTGGAAGTCGTAAAATAAGCCACTTGTTTAACTGTGTAACCTAGCTTTTTTAAATTTACTTGAATTCCTTGATTTTAAGTGCAGAAATGTTTGCTGTATAATAATCTGTTTCCTTCTTTGCCTTTTTTTTTTTTTAACTTTTCTGCATCTGATCCTAAAACATAGAACGTAAGTGCAGTGATTCTGAGATTTCCAAAAATGGTTTTGTAGCACTGCATTAGATAGCACTCCAATAAGAGAAGCATGGTGCGTAACAGTCACTTGGTCACTGTAATTCATGAGTTTCTTTTTATTATTTATTGTTTTAAAACGTAATTCTCAGTAAGCATTTGGCAAATTGAAAAACTGTTAGATACTAAAGTAATGAATGAAGTTTGTCTAATCCATTGTCCTTCCTTGTTTTTGCTTGTTCTCTTGGATACCCTAGGCTGAGCCTGTGAGTGAGGTGGGGTAGACATAACAACCCCTCTTTGAGGGAAGAATGACATCTGTTCCCGTTGAATAAGACCTTTTGAGCAGTGAGCAGCAGTGCTGGGATTAGATCCCTAAATTTCTGACACCAAGGTTCAGTAATTTCTTTTCCACAGTTGCTTATCATTCAGCCTTTACAGAGTACTTTACTTTTTGCTAATTCTTTCAACTTTCTCCTGAATTCCCCACATGATAGCTGGTCTCATTTGCTCATGAATGTCTGTTGCTGTTGCTGTTGTGCTGAATGTTAAAACAAACCAGGAAATAAATCTTCTCACCCAGAGCTGCTCCTAGCTTAGAGGAATGGGCACCTGAAGTGATCAGCACCAGTGCCTAAATTGGATCTCAGCAAACTGAGAATGCCGGTTGGCAGTGGGCATAGGTAAGTCAGGAGAGGGCCTGCAGACATGGACATGCCTCAGAGATGTTGGGAGAAGAGAGTGGAGTAGTGGGGAGGTAAGCTAAGCAGATAAGATAGAGAGGCAGTTTGTAGCCCTGACACCACTACAGGATGGTGAACCTGTGCCATTCATGCTGCAGCGGGCTGTTTGTATCTTTGAAAGCTCTAAAAGGTTCGCCATCCCTCCTGGCCTGCTAGCTGTGTGACTTTTCCAAGTTTCAGTTCCCTGTTTTGCAGGGCTGCTGTAAGGATATAATGTGAAATGCTGCTGTCTTAAGGTCATGGGAGAAAATGGGGGAAATGAATGAATAAAGTTATCAAAAAGGTCCTAAGATACACTAAGTGTATGTGAATGATACTTTCTTTTTTAGTCATGTTAAACTAATTTGACTTGCTTTGCAAGGAGGACCCATGAAAGAGATTAAACAAAGGAGACGGTCAGCTTCTTGCTATGAAAAGATTTAAAGTAATGTGCAAAACAAATCAAAGCAGTAAATTCCGTTTCACATTTGTTGAGTTTGATGTTCAAGCAGTACACTGAGTATAAACCCCTAAGACAGTATGAACTGGGAGCTTCCCATAGTTATTTAATTGTATTCTATACTTGACTTGCTTGGTAGTGCGAATATAAAAGATCATCTGGTTCATTCCACCATCCCTTGAATATAAATGAGTTCAGGTTCACATTCAGGGCTTTATCTCTTCATGTAATAAGATAGAGGGGAGGTAGTGGGGGTGGATTGGTGCAGGTGTGAGGAATGCCTTTTGGCCAGGAGTATAGCTTTGGCTGGCCAAACTCTGGGCAAGTGAGGTCTTCTCTGGAGTGATCTGTTCATACCCTCATCCATAGTAATAAAGCCTCTCTTTTACCCCCTCCAGTTGTTATTACACTGATTGCAAGAAGTCAGTGTCTTTAGATTTTTTACCTTTTGTAGTGCTGTTTGGAATAACAACACTACAAATTTCATTCAGAATGAAGAGGGAAGTTATGACCCTGTGAAAAAGGGCTGACTTCTAACACTCGTTTCTCCTATAGCATCTACCAATACTGATTGCTTTAGATTGATGCTTGATTACATATTCAATGCGCAATTCATATTTCATAAAATGTATATGGCAGAAGCTACTTAATACTATATAAACTAATGTAACCATTAGGATACATTTATCATGGAAATAACTGTAAGTATTAGCAACATCTTCTAATTTTCATTTAGTAACCAATAAATCAATAAATGGATTAAACATCCTTTGTTTTGAATGCTGTTGAATATGAACTTTTGTGTTTGTGTGTCTCTATACACGTGGACTATCCCTGGTAATTCTTTAGTAGAATTCACATCTGGTTTTGCTGCTACAAAATTAATTTCTCTTGCTTTGGGAATAATGCATGTTTTCTGTTTATTAGCTTTGTATTATAATGTGTTAACTGTTGGATAGAATTTTTCTTAGTAGAAAGTAAACATTTGCAGATTTTTTTAATAAGGGATAATTTTTTTTCTATTGAATAATTTGTTTTTAATATGTTGTTTCAGTTTCTGTTACTATGGCCATGACAGCAGGGACTACAGCAACCTTTCCTATGAGCAACCATACCCGAGAAAGAGTGACTGTGGCCAAGCTCACATTGGAGAATTTTTATAGCAACCTAATTTTACAGCATGAAGAGAGAGAAACCAGGTACAGGAAAGGCTGATGAAGCTTTTGTTAAAGTAGTATGCAGTGAGTGGACTGTAAATGTGTTTTCCATTAATAATGTGTTTATCAGTGATCCCTGCATGCTGCTTTAAGTTTCCTGCTCTTAACCATGCTCCTAGTTATTTTATTTGACAGAATAATTTCTTGTGGTACCCAAAGTCTTGTGTGAACACATACTTTTATCACATCAGTTGCGGTTGTAAACCTTTTTCAGCTATGTAATTATAGTATATCTTTATACATTTTTTAGGAGGATGCTTTACAGACAGCTGCCTTTATTCCAGGCATAGCATAGTATATATAGCACTGGAAATGGAAGAGTAAAAAAAAAAAAAAAAGAATAGCATGTTATTTTTCCTTCGTGAAACTTAAAATATGATAAAGGAGGTAATGCACCTAAATATTATATGAAAGAGTGAAGAGTATCACTAAAATAAGGATACAGAAGGGGGAGATTGCTTTTGACTAAAGTAACTGGGAATACTTCTTAAATAATAGTGGCATTTAAACAGGCTCTAAAGGAAGAGTACTATTGACACAGCATAAAGGGAAGGAGAACGATCAAAGAGTGAGAGGAAGGATATTAGAGAAGAAATCACCATCAGATCAGGCACTGTCCAGTTTAGCTATGGCACAAGGTGTGCTAAATTTCAGTATCATGGGAGCCCTGGATGCTATGTTAATGTAACTGTTGTAACGGTATTAGAAGACCTTGGAGGTTTGTAAAGCAGGAGAATTAGATGATCATAAGTCTTTCTCTGGAAGAGAACTTTCATTGTGATACATAAAAGGGATTGGGAGATGTGGGGCATTAGGAACAGGAAGGGCTAGTGTATCCAGGCAAGTGGAAAGAGACTTAAATTAGGATTGATGACAGCAGTAGAGAAGAACTGACAAGTGAGTAAGATTGGCAAATGTGGCAACTAGCCAGATACAAAATATGAGAGAAATAAACCTATACTGACCCTGAAGTGTCATACCTTGGCAAACTGAGAGTGATTGAATTTAGTGAAACAAGACTATAAAAGAAACAGTTTTGGACAAACTTAACTATAGCTGAGGAGAGAATTAGTAAACTAGAAAATAAAACTTAAAAACCAGTTCAGAGAGACAGTGGGAATAATTGGAGTTAAGAAACATGGAGAACAGTGAGAAGAGCGCACATATCACTATAATTAGAGTTCCCAAAGTGGGAGAGTACTCACCTGCTATGTACTCTTATACACTCTGAGTTCAGTTCCCAGAACCACAGTAAACAAATAAATACACTTCCTAAAGGAAGCGAGGGACAAGAATGGGGCATAGGCAACCAAAAAATAGGAGTTTAGCCTCAGCAGAAGTTTTAAAAAGTTCAATTTAGGCAGAAGGAAGGTGATAACAAAGAAGAAATCTAATTGATAAATACATGGAAATATCTCAAAAATTGTACAGATGCTCCCTGACCTATGATGGTTCAGCTTAAAATTTTTCAATTCTATGATCATGCAAAGGTGATAGGTACCTAGTAGAAACTAAAATTTGGGAAGTTTGATCCTTTTCCAGCCTGGTGATAGGTGGTATGACACTGGTGATCCTGGGCAGTGGCAGTGACCGCAGCTCCCAGTCAGCCAGCCCATCACAAGGGAAGACTGCTGACACGCAGTAGTGTACTTTGTTGCTGAGCTATGAGCATGTACCTTAAAATTAAAACCCTTTCCAGCAGTAGACTCAAAGCTAAGAGAGAAGTAATTGGAATTAAAATGTTGTTAAGGATCCTTGTAAAAGTGGAATAAACAGGATTGGGTATATAGCTCAGTGCTAGAGTGCTCGTGTAACCTGTGTAAAGTCTTGGGTTCAATCTCCATACCACCTTCACAAAAGAAAAAGAGAAAGAAGGAAAAGAAAGGGAATAAAGATCAACTTTGAGCTTTGGCAAATGAGGATACAATTTTACTTCCTAGGGTACCACTGAAAGAATAAAATTACATACCTTGTAACTTGCAAATAAGGAGAAGAGGAACGAATGGCGTGAGGGGGAAAAATCAGTTCAGAACAGAGGAGAAAAGAAAGGCTAAATTACCAAAACTGAAAAACTGAATAAATAATTTGGAAATAGAACCATACGTATCCATAAATATAATTAACATCTTTGGAAGCAATTGGGTCATCATAGAAGCATAAAGTAGGAGAGAACCAAGGAAAGAAAGTGCTGTGTTTTTTCAAAGCTGGCATGTGGACTCAGAATTCTAGAGTTTTTTGGGCTTTTGTTTTGTTTTTTTTCCCTGAGACTTTCAAATGATTCAGTTTTGCCCTTTATTCCCAAAGGAAAGTAAGAATAAAAATATCTGCTCTTATTTTTAAAAAGTCAGCCTGGTACTGAGAGTAGTCTGACCAGCTCGTGTTTTCTAACAGTGCATACTTTGAAGAAAGCATATGACACACTTTTGAGTCTTAACTAATAGGATAAATGCATAAGCCTAATAAAGCACTAATCAGAGCAAAGTGTAAGACCATTTAGAGAGAAAATAGTTTTTAAAAGATGTGCAAGAAAATTCATGAATGTTCCTGTTCAGATATGGTAGAAATGGATAAAACTTACTGTTATTTCTCCCCAGAATGAGCATAGTGTCATGAAGTATTAGTTTGGGAGGCATCAAGGGAGGTGGGCAGTGGAGATTTGACAAAGAATAAAGGTGTTTGTAGATTGAGAGTCCCTTGCAGAGTAATGATCCTTGTGCTCTTGGGGCTTGTCATGCAGAGGAGACTGAAAATCACTCCGATGAGGGTGTTGGGGGCCTATTCCATTCTGAGGATTGGAGACTGGGAAAGTAATGCTAAACACAAGGTGGACATCAATGTGTTGAGTGTGGGTACCAATGACCTGTGCTGTGAAAGATTAGGTTGGGCTGCTTTTTCACAACAGGCTTCAGATACTTTTGTTAGGAATTTTTTACAGGAAAGAAAAATAACAGAGTTTAAGAATGGTTTAGGAAAGATCACAACTAGCAAATACCAAAATATATATGTCATAGTTTTGGTCCTCAAACCTTATATTCATTTGGGAAATTGAGGAGTGTTAGTCTTACCCTAGCATGCTCTAAAATGTAATATGAAAACTTCTCCTGGACTTAAATTTAGGAAAAAACAGTACAATAGAAATGAAACACTGTTTACTTGGAAAGTATTTAACAGCTATCTCTCTCTAGTTACTAGTTAATTTGCACACATGCACGCGCGCATGCCTCCAAATGTTTAGCTTGACTAACTTCAAGGGTACCACTTAAAATAATGAATACGTGGTTATATCTAGAAAAGCAAATGTTCTGAGTGGCTTTTTTATATACGTGTATGACTTTCCAGTTCCCAAAGAATTACTCAGTTGCATTGAACATCGTTCCTTAATCAAGAAAATTGAGCTCAAGGTGACAGACTAATAAAAGCTCTTTTGGCTAGTGAGCATTAGGACCAGGTTTCAAGCAGGGATAGCTGCTTTGCGAATGTATACTTTTAGCATCATTATTTTTCATACTTTCGTTATAGACATTGAGAAATATAGTAACATTAAATCATCTAGGCAGGCAAGTGAAGTAATGTAGAAGTAGAGCTTTGAACTAGGGATATAGCTCAGTGGCAGCACACTTGCCTAGCATTAATGAGGCCCTGGTTAAGTTGAATTAAAAAATGTATATTTCTGAAATGGGAATAGTTAGGAACATACATACTTAAAATTCTAATTATTTTTTCCATTGAAAAGGCAGAAGAAATTAGAAGTGGCTATGGAAGAAGAAGGATTAGCAGATGAAGAGGTAATGTAATTACCTGTAATTATTATATGAAAGTAAGTGGGATGGGGATGTAGCTCTGTGGTAGAGTGCTTCATGTGTATGGCTCTGGGTTCCATCCCCAGCACCTTAAAAAAAAAAAAAATCAAAGGATTTTTAGCTGGGCATGATGGAGTGTGCCTGTAATCCTAGCACTCTGGGAGGCTGAGGCAGGAAGATCACAAATTTGAGCCTAGCTTGGCCAAGCCAACAACTCAGCAAGACCCTATCTCAGAATCAGTGTGAAGGACCTGGGTTCAACCCCTAATACTACAGAAACAAAACAAAACAGCCATATTGAAGAGCCAGGCCTGGTGATGCATGCCTGTAATCCCAGCTACCTAGGAAGCTAAGGTAGGAAGATCACAAGTTCAAGGCCAGCCAAGGCAATTTAGTGAGAGTCTATGGCAAAGTAAAATTTTAAAAAGGGCTGAGGTTATAGCTCTATTGTAGAGTACTTATCTAGCATGTGTGAGGCCCTGTGTTCAATTCCTAGTTACCAGGAGAAAAAGGTATATATGAAGTAATGAATATATACATGCACAATAATAATGACTAATTGCATTTGAGGGACTGGGGATGTGGCTCACTGGTAGAGTGCTTGCCTTGCATGCACAAGGCACTGGGTTTGACCCCAGCACCACAAAAAATATATTTAAAAAAAATTGCATTGAGCTATAGAGGGGACAGTAAAGCAAATACAAGGTAATTTAACAGTACCAATGAAAAGGTAGATTTAGAACAGCTTCCTAAGAAAGTTGTTTACTTTTTAGGTATTGGAAATCACAACCTACATTAATTAAGTTTCCCGTGATCAGCAGGGAGTTTCTTTAAAGAGTAGACCACCAAATGATTTGAAATCAAGATTGTTTTCTTGTCTTCCCTTTACTTTTCCTAGGTCTGTACTGTCTTTGTAGTTGCACTGTTCATATCAGATATAAAAATATTGTTTGGTTTACCTAGAGTAGTTACTTTGTTAATCACCTGACTCAATCTAGAAACTCAAACTTTAACATTTAGATTTTTACAATTAACATTTTTTACAATTAACATAGGAATCAGTGCAGTATTTTAAAAGCTCATTTTGTTTATGCCTTGTAAATTTTAGTGAGAAAGGTAATGGTTATGACTAGTAACTGCATAATTATAGTTGTATTGATATAGAAACCTTAAACATAAGACTTTAATTGGGCTTTGGAATGTTACAAAGCAGATACCAGCGTAGCCTTAGTATCAGGGGAGATGTGGTTAGGCTGGTTTTGTGATGGCATTTTAGGTTCTCTTCTTTTGATTAAAATATATTTTGTTTGTATAGCCAACTTGTAATGTTTGATTTTTACTTCCACCACAAAATACTCTTCTTTTACCTTCTTTTTCTAAAATATGTCATCCTCTCAGTTTATGTCTTAATAAAGACCTACCATTTTTCACTTTACTGTAAGAAAACAGGAGTCTGACCCAATTAGATCTGTCACCTGGTAACTAGAATTCTTGGTGGAAGCTGAAGGTGATGGCTACTGCAGCCTAGTGTGCTAAGGTCCTAGAGGAGCTGGCTGGGCAGAGTGGTGCACAGCTATAATCCCAGGACTGTGGGAGGCTGAAGCAGGAGGATCACAAGTTCCAGCCTAGCCTGAGCAGTGTAGCAGTTTATCGAGACCCTGTTTAAAAAGGGTGCAGGGTTATAGCTCAGGGTGAAGGCCCTGGGTTCAATCTCTGATACCACAGAAGAAGAAGAAAAAAAAAAGAGCTGGAAATTTGGGCCTTTATGTGAACACATGCTTTTTAAAATATTGGCAAGTAATTGGAATGTTTTAAAAACCATTGCAGTCCAAATCAAATATATCTGTAGGTTGCATATAATTTGTAGCTTCCTGTTTTCATTCCCTGGTTTGCATTAGCAATTACTAAGTGCAAGTAAAGCTATTTTCTTTAATTCTTCTAAAAAACTTGTAGATAATGTGAGAAGATTTTTGCCCCTAAAAAGTCTCAATAATACCTATTTATAAAACTTGCAAATTGTTCCTTTAAAAATACCTTTAATTATACAAATGCTTATTATTAGGGACCTTGCTGGATCCTGGATTATGTTATTCTATACATTAGTCACACACTGTCAAGTTTATACAGTATGTTGGAACAGTCTTATGTGGGGTTTTTTTTAGTATAATTATTTAATGAAACTAGCATTCATTCTGTAATAGAAAATGATTTGGAGATAATTTATGAAAATGAATTGTGAAAGCTTTAAATCATACACTGTGTCCATGTGAAGCATATATTCCAAAATGAAGTTATTAGCTGAACCCTTTCATATCACAACTTTAATATGCACTATCTTACGTAAAACTGGGCACCCTGCATACTGAGAGTTTGAGGGATGCCCATTTAAAAAGAGTGGAAAAAGGAAGGAAATATCTACTTTCTTCTCAATAAAATCTCATCAAACATGGACTATTACTTTAATGGAAAACTAAAAGAGGCAAATCAAGCTACAAAAAATGGCCATGAAGGAATGGAGGTGGGGCTCAGTGGTAGGATGCTTGTGTAACACAGACAGGGCCCTGGGCTCAGTCCCCCAGCATAGGCCAAAAAAAAAAAAAAAAAACATGTCCATAGATTTTGTCGTGTCCTTGGAGAAGAAAGATGCTAATTGCCTCTCAAGACTACTTAAACTGTACAGGTTATGAGCAGATATATCAATGTGCTCATAATATCAATCATGGATTTTCTTTCAACTTGCTTTCAGCCGCTCTAGATTACAACACTGGCCTTAGTCATGGAATAGATTTTTTTGAAGTAATATAATAATGTTACAGTAATTTCCACTATAAAATTGTGTCCCATTCTCTGTGATGCCCTGTTATTAAATGACAGTGTCCAGAACTGTGTGGGCATTTCTTCCTGTGGTATTATGTAGCCTGTGAGATACTTAATGAACTTTTTTGGGGGGCGGGGTTATGACTCGTCTGTAAATTTTAGGCCCTTTTTCATAATTCTGTGTAATGAGGTGATCTTTGTTATTCAGAGTAGAAAGTTTCTGCAGCTGCATCCAGCTGTACTGTTTTAGAACCCATGAAAGGAGAGATTCACAACAGCTTTTCAAATTTCTCACATTTATTTTAAAAACATGTAAACATCTCTTTACTACTTTAAAGGACGTGATACTGCAGTGCCACCCAGTGGCCTTTAAAATAAGTCTTAAAATTTAAAATGAACTTTTCATAGACTTATTTTACTATTATTTCAGACTTTTTAAATTACTGAAGATACTGTTGTGCAGAAAGGATGCTGTGCAGAAAGGATGCTGCTATTCCATTGTACAAAGAAGCCAAAAAATAGTCCTCACAGTTAGAATCTTTGTTTTTGTAATTATATAAATGTAATTATAGCTGTGTTAAACTAATATTAAAAGATTGAAACCACCCTAATCCCATCATTAGGGCAATCTGTTTTTAAACTGGTACATAGCCACTAGATTACTATAGCTTTTGGTAAACAGAACAATAATTATTACATCTTTATTTTAGCGAGTTTCCCTTATTGCCTGACTTCTTACAAAAAAAAAAAAATCTTCATTATTGTATATAATTTCCCTAATATCACTGTTTGTAATCAATATCAGGTTAAAGAAGGACATTAGGCAAAAGTTTTAAATTTGTACACCTCACCTTTATTTTTACACTGTCATAATTTCTACTATTGATATGCCTGGTGTGTAACTTCCATTATGATTTCAAGACATAATTTCTTGATGTCATCCTCTCAGATTAGCTGGGTGTGGTGGCGCACTGTACCACTTGGGAGGCTGAGACAGGAGGATTGTTGCGAGTTCGAGGCCAGCCTGGGCTACAAAGAGAGCTCAAGGCCAGTGTGAACTGCATAGCAAGACCCTGTCTCAAAAAGAGAAAAAAAAAATCTTCATCCTCTCAGATTAACTTCTAGAGGTATCAGAATTACATTGTATTGATGATACACATGCACATATTTCTAATTAATAATCTAACTTTAAAAATAGAGAAGTAGTAAGGACGGTTCAATGGTTGTACCTAGAGCTGGCTTCAGGAGCAGTATTTTTGAGCTGTTAGAGTCCTTTTGACTTGTCTTGCCTTCTGAGTCGAACCACTGAAAGCTTTATAAGGTTTAGCTGAAGATGAGTAATAGTTTAATTTGTGTATTTCCCACTGTGCTTCCACTAGTTACCTCTGTTATCTCTAGGAATTAAGTATATGGAAAACTAGAAGGCTCATGTAGTATTACATGCCTGCGATCGCAGTTACTTGGGAGGCAAAGACAGAAGGATCACAAGTTCAAGGCCAGCCTGGGCAATTTAGTGTGACCTTATCCAAAAATAAAAAATAAGAAGGGCTAGGCCTGTATCTCAGTGGTAGAGAGCTTGCCTAGCATGTGCGGGGTCTTAGGTTTGATCCCTAGCACAGGGAGAAAAAACAAAAAGACAACAAAAACAAATAGTTGATGAGAGGGAAAAATGAGGTTTAGAATAAAGAAATAAATGCATGTGCCAAGTGAAATCTTCAGATATTTCGGGATGTGGCTCATTAGTAGTAGTTATTTTTTTTGTGATCTTCATAGGATTAGTTGTGCAGTTACTGACTTGGATATTTTAATTACGAATTTTTTTATGCTGTGTCTTTTCAAGAAGCTGTATGCCAAGTATTTAGTAGTTTATTAAAATTTATATAAGAATAAAGTCTACCTTAAGAGTTACTCATAAATGCTACCATAAACACGTCTCTATGGAAACACTGCCATTGTGTGATTTTTGGTGTCACAAGTCTCAGGTTGTAACAGAGCAACCTTGGAAATTAGGGTTGAAGCAAAGAAGATTTCCTGACAGAGTGAAGATCAGTGTCAGGATACTACTAGCATTTTTGAGAGTTTAATTTCTGTATATGAATTAAGTCAGCATAGAGATGAAGGAATTAATGTTTTATATATATATATATATATATATATATATATATATGAAGAACTAATTCATTTATTGTGAATTAAGTTAGCATATAAATGAAAGTGAGTTTTATATGTATCTGTATATATATGATGAATTAGTTAGGTTGGAATATTGGAGTCCACTTCAAGAGGAAAGATTTATTAACTGCTAAAAATGTTTTCTTAGGATTGTTCTTTCTGTGCTTAATACTTACTTTCATAAAGAAATGATAGCACTGGTATAATGGATACCCCTGTTTTTATGTGTATCTATAATAATCTTAAGTGCCTTTGAAACTATCTGACTATAAGATCATCCTTTTAAATTGTCTTTAAACAGAAAAAGTTACGCCGATCACAGCATGCTCGCAAAGAAACAGAGTTCTTACGGCTCAAGAGGACTAGGCTTGGCTTGGACGACTTTGAATCTCTGAAAGTTATAGGAAGAGGAGCTTTTGGAGAGGTGAGCTTCTTTTCAGTTGACTGTGAGTGAACATATATCTTGAGATAGTTTAAAATATGTATTAAAAAACATTTCCTGAGATAATCCCAAAAGTAAATTCTGGCTCTCTTTAAAGCAACCTGCTGTTCACTCTTGACTGCATAGTGTCGAGCCTAAACTGTGTAACATTTACAAGATACATTTTTTTTTATCCTAGGTGAGGCTGGTCCAGAAGAAAGACACGGGTCATATCTATGCAATGAAGATATTGAGAAAGGCTGATATGCTTGAAAAAGAACAGGTATGAATCTTCTACATATGCAGTAAAAAAGAACATCAGTGACTGGGTTTTAGAATAAGTGCATATACTGAAATTTTTAAATAAGAAATCTAGGGGCTGGGGATTTAGCTCAGCGGCAAAGTGCCTGCCTGGCAAGTGCAAGGTCGTGAGTTCAGTTCCTGGTACCAGAGAAAAGCCAAAAACCAAAAAAACAAACAAATAAATAAGAAATCTATCTTACTATATAGTCTAATAATTTCAGTAGCCTATTTTAGTGTTTTTCATTTCTTATATTTGAAATTTCTCAAAATTCATAATCCGTGTGTTAGTTTGCTCAGTCTGCCCTGATGGAATTTCATGGTTGGGCGGCTCGAGAGACAGAAACTTTTCTCATGGTTCTGAGGACTGAAATTCCAGAGCAGTGCTATGGTGGAGCTTGGCTTCTGGTGAAGCTTCCCCTGATCTGCAGGTGGCTTCTCCTTGGTGAGAACGGGGAGAGACCACCATGTTCACACTTCAGAGGACACTAATGGCACCCTTAGCACCTCTTAACCTGCATTATTTTCTCAGAGGCCCCATCTCCAGGTGCAGTCACAGCCGCACTGTACCACATGTATTTTGAGGAGACTCGTTCAGTTCATAAAAAAATACTTCCTTCAGTACCTTTTTTTCTGACTTAAGTAAAATTAAAGAGCAGTTCTGAGCACCCTCAACCTTATCACATACCAAATAAGCAAAACTAGTCTCCTGAGAATGTAGTGATTTTGCGTATTTCCGGAGCAGCAGTGACTGCTCACTACTCCCTTATACTCGCAGGCTGTCTAGTTTCCGCGACTTGATGTAGTGTTGTGGGTGGTCATCATTTCTGAAAATGTCAGCAGTCACATGTCACGTCTTTACCTGTGTTCCAGTCTGGGGCGCCACTCTGTAGGACTCTGAATGGAAACTTCTGGTGACTGGTTCAGTGATGAGGGTGTAGAGAAAGAGGGGAGCTCTCTGTTCCTTACACTTTGTCATTGCAGCGTCCGATACTGATTTTTATTTACTATGACGCATGTGGGTTTTCACTGCATTATTTTACTTTTGTTTTATTTGACATTAATATTTTTAGTGCTTACAGTATACCAAGTATTGATATAGATCCTGGGAACACAGTAGTTAACAAGACAAATCTGATCCTTGCTCTTTTGAAATAGTGGAGAAATAGACAGATAGCTATTGAAATTGTTGTGATGGATAAGTACTTGCAGAAAATTTTTTAAAATGGTGAAATGATGCATATGATCTGGGTTTTGGAGGAACAGTTAGATCAGGGCAGGTTCCTCTGAGGAGGGAATGTTTGATAACACACTGAATGATGAGAAAGGATGACAGAGAGATCCTGTGGAACAAAGGTCTGAGGAGCCCTGAGGCCTTGACAAAGGAGTAATCTTAGCCTGCTCCAAGAGGAGAAGTGGGCCATCGTGGCTGGAGTTAGGTGAAGGAAGAGCCGTGAGGGATGCTGTGGACCGGTGAGCAGTAGCCAGGTCCTGCTGGCTTCAAAGGCCATCTTCTGTGCCATGGGACGCCTTTGTAGGGATTCTGTTCAGTTTAAGCAGGGTAGTGGCATGTCTGGTCATGTTTCACAAAGACGAATCAATCCTTTGTAGATCAAGCAAGAGTTAAAGCAGGGAGACTAGTGGAGAGAGTGTGCTATTTACAGCTAGGATGTAATTGTGGCTTACACTTTGGTTACAACAGTAAAGTTGAAGAAAAGCTTTAAAAAATACGATTTGAAGGCACAGTTTGCAGGATTTGCTCTGTGAGACTGTTGGAGGGTAAGAGGAGGGGCAAGAGTAATGAGAAGAGGAGAATCAGGAGAGAGGAATGGGACAAGATCAAATTACCTAGGGAACTAGGTAAATGCAGGTAGAAAAGAGGGCCTGGTCTAATCCCTAGGAACACCAGGCAGAGGTGACCCAGAAACAGATCTTACCAGATGGGGAAACAACAAGAACATGTGTCATGGGAGACACAGTGTTTATAAAGAAGGAGGTGAGTAGTCTGTTGTAGTGCTGCTGAGACTGAGTAGGAAGACAGGCCATTCACAAAGCAGAGACTGAACATCTTGGCAGGAGAGAGTTACAATAGATTGGACGGGAAGAGGCTAATTGGAATGGTGGAAAAGAGAACAGAAAGTAAAAGGTAGGGAAAGTAGCTACAGATAAATTTTTCATGTGAAGCAGAAGAAAGAATACATTGGTAAATTGAAAATTAGGGTCAAAAGGAGTTTCTTTAAAGACAAGAACTATTTCACTGGTGACAGGAAGAATCTGCTAAAAACCAGAAGAAGAAGGTAAAGAAGGAAGATAATTATGGCAATATACTAGAAGACATGACCAGGAGCCCACTTAGTAAAACAAAGGAAATGCAGAGAGAATAGGAACAAATGTAGGGGAGTTGACCAGGCATTGGAAGGTCCACATTCCTGTGTGGAGTAGGGAGGGATGGCTGTTGGAGGCTGAAGGAGAGAGGTATGAAGTGCATATCTTGAAATGGGAGAAAGTAGACTTGTTAGGAAAGTGCCATTTGAGATGTGCTGTGTGCATGTGGTTTTTACTCTGGCTTCAGTTTGGGGAGAAGGGGTCAGGAAGCATTCAGAGATGAGATTACAGGGGGCTTTGTTGATGACAGTCTGATTCCAGAGCAAAGAGGTTCTGAAGGCATGGAAGGCTGAGCTGTTGAGTTGGATTAGAGAATCAGGAATTATCACAATAAGGGCCTGGGTGAAGATAGTAGCCTCAGAGGAAAGGAGGTAAGTAGAGCCTTACTTAGCAACGATAGATCAAGCCTACATAAGGTTTTATAAGAAGAACAAAAGGCAGCAGTTAGTGTAGGGTATTGTCTAGCTACCAGCACATGGAGCCACTGGGCTCTTGAAATGTAACCAGTCTGAACTGGGGAGTGCTGTAAATGCAAAGAAAACAGCAAATGAGGACTTAGGCCCAAAAATGTATAAAGTGTCTCAGTATTTTTATATTGATTACACATTGAAGTAATATTTGCATATATTCAAGTATATAAATGATATCATTAAAATTAATGTCACCTGGTTTTTGTTTTGCATTTTATGTGGCTACTTGAGAATAAAATCACATACAGAATTTTCATTATGTTTGTGTTGGACATCCCTGGTCTTGAGTTAGAATAGTTTGCTAGAGGCTGAGCAGCATCTGAAGCCCTGCTCTTTCTGTGTAGGCATGATCTCTCTGGGGCACATAGCCTTCTGTCAGTTTCGTATTTTGGAGTTTTCCTCCAACATAAACTAATCTGCATTTTTCACCACTGAATTTCATTTTAGAAAACTTTTTCCACTCAATTTTGCTAGTGCTTTTTTTTTTTTTTTTGGTACTGGGACTCAAACTCAGGATCTCACGCTTGCCAGGTAGGCGCTGTACCACTGAGCTATGTATCCCTGGCCTCCACTCAGTTGTAATACACCTGTATTTTATCACATGTATTCTGATGCTAAACACTCCAAGAATTAACTAGCATGTGTTGTGGTACCATATTACTGTATGTCAGCCTTGCCAGCCTTTGGATCCCTTTTGGAAACATGCCCTCCAGTCTGTCTTTAAGATATTTAGAAACAAACAGGCCAAGTTTCTGATGTAAACCCAAAAAGTTCAGAGTTTGTTGTTCACCATCTCAAAAAATGTTGCAAAAAGCAATAAGAAATAATTTTAGAATTTTTAGAATTTTTCACTTAATGAAACAGATCCAGAAAGGTTATAGTTTTTTATGCCAGAAAACCAAGTTTTACTCCTTCATCTTATGCTCTCCTCTCAGAACATTTACTGCACCCGGCAATAAGAGTAATCCCCAACCTCACACAGATCATTATCCTACCTGAAAGGCTTCATCTTACTGCAGTATACCTGTTGATCTCAACTTTTTAAGCCTCATATATACGCTAAAGTAAACTATTTCCTGAGGTTTTCCATATTTACTGAGAATATGAACATGCCTGTGTTTCACATCTTTTGTGAAACTCCCAACTTTCTTGTTATAGATGGATGATTGTAAGAAATGAGCTTGAAAAACATGTAATGTGTTACAATTATTTTTTTCAAAATATATTCATCTAGGTGGCACATATTCGAGCAGAAAGAGATATTTTGGTAGAAGCAGATGGTGCCTGGGTGGTGAAGATGTTTTACAGTTTTCAGGATAAGAGGAACCTTTATCTAATCATGGAATTTCTCCCTGGAGGTAAAAGAAATATTATAGCAGTGACAGACTGACTTAACATAACAGTTGATTTGGTTTACTTTTATATGCCTAGCTCTGAGGTTTTACATAATGACAGTTTTTTGGTGTGTATTTCCATAATAATGCCCAGATTATCTTAAAGGAGTGATTAGTATGGCATATGTTAGATACTAGCATTCTAGGTTTACTGTAACCAGTTAGACTGTGTATGGAGTTAAAAAAAAATAATTCAATAAACGAAAAAGCAAAAACCTAATGGGTAACAAGCATGGTGGAACATACCTATAACCCCAGCTACTCAGGAGGATGAGACAGGAGGATTGAAAGATTAAAACCAGCATGAGCACCTTACTGAAATCTCTCAAAATAAAAAATGAAAAGGGCTAGAAATGTAGCTCAGTGGTAGAGCACCCCTGCATTCAATCTTCAGTACTACAAAAAAGAAAGTGCAAATGATGGACCGTGTTCAACTTCATTGATATTCGGGGAAATGCATAGCAAAGGAAGATTGAGATATTTCACACTCCTCAGATTTTCATACCCCTTGAAATCTGGTTGTTGAATATTGATTAAGTGATGCGGGGGACACTGGCCTTTTGTAGATAGACCTTAGCTTTCACCATAGAGATGTCCCATGAGGCTGAAGAGCGTATGTCCTATGGTCCAGCACCTGTCTGTCCAGCTGTGTTCCCTGGAGTCACTCCACATGGGGACAAGAGGCTGTGAGAGGATGCTCCTTGCAGCACTGACAGAGTGGAAAAGTGGATATAGACCATTACCCATCAGTACAAAATATTTCGCAGCAGTTAAAAGTCATAAGATATATATATACACACGAGACTATGTGATGATGTTGAGTGTTGATTAGGTGGTGGGGGATGCTGCGCGCAGAGAGAGAGCGCGAGAGCGCACGCAGCATCCCCCACCACCTAACCAACACTCAGCATCATCATATGTTCTCATACACACACACACACACGTGTGTATATATATCTTGAGACTTTCTCTCTCTCTCTCTCTCTCTCTCTCTCTCTATATATATATATATATATATATATATATATATATATATAAAATCAGACAGAATGGAATGAAATGAAGCACACTGCAGAATCACACAGTTTGATGCCATTTATTTGATTTTTAAAAATACACCAAAATCTGTAAGTTTACATTTTGTCTCTTAGTTGAGCAGTGATGGATAGATTTAGTTTGGTATATGTCTTTCCATCTTATTTTTACCCTAAAGCTATCACATGTCATGAAACTTCTGCTTATGCAGTGACACTTATATTTATTTGGCCCCAGAGATAGTTAGAGATATATTGGGTGGATCATAACATGCCAAATCAAACATTTGTTACACAAACACAATGAAGGTTTGCACAAACTCTTCTGCCTTGGAGCACTTTCAGTAACATGATGCTTCCTTTACATAGGTGACATGATGACCTTGTTAATGAAGAAGGATACCTTGACAGAAGAGGAAACACAGTTCTACATTTCAGAGACTATTCTGGCCATAGATGCAATCCACCAGTTGGGTTTCATCCATCGAGATATTAAACCAGACAACCTTTTATTGGATGCCAAGGCATGTGAAACTAGTGAATTGTCAGTTGTTGTTTTTTTCTTTTAATAGAGTAATAGAACTGATTTTATGATTGAAAATGGATAATTGCAGTTCACATTATTTATTGCTGAACTACAGTATTTCATGGAATGGTATAGTGGGAGAGGACACTGGAATAGAATGACATGGGGACGTGGCTGTGTTTATCACCCTGCAGTTTTTATTTTTCGAAGCCTTCACCCCTAAAATACTTAAAATTTTACATTTTTACCTCTATGTATTCCAAGCTAAGAATTTTTAACCTTCTTTTCTCATTTCCCTTCCTTTTTTCTCCTCTCTGAGACTCTAGTTCTCCTTCCCATTTGAACCATTCTTTCTATTTCACAATATGTATTATATATAAATAATCTGATTTTACTGTAATTTTTTTTTTAGGGACATGTAAAATTATCTGATTTTGGTTTATGCACGGGATTAAAGAAAGCTCACAGAACTGAATTCTACAGAAACCTCACTCACAACCCACCAAGTGACTTCTGTAGGTTTGCTATTTTTTTCTTTATTAAAATATAATTTGTAGCCGGGCATGGTGGTGCACGCCTGTAATTCCAGCACTTGGGAGGCTGAGGCAGGAGGATTGTTGTGAGTTTGAGACCAGCCTGGGCTGCAAAGTGAGCTCACAGCTGACCTGAACTGCACAGCAAGACCCTGTCTCAAAACAAGACAAAAATAAAATAAATTAAAATTTAGTTTGTTTAGTTCAGCACTGTTAAGAACTGAAGATTCTCTCCCACCCTTTCCCCATTCTCTAAATTTACTCATGTGTTTTAGATAGGTATGTGTGATTTTGTCCTTGGGTAAATTTTTCCCTTACGGTTACCATTCTGTCTTGTTGAAATCAGCATTTCAGAACATGAACTCAAAGAGGAAAGCAGAAACGTGGAAGAAGAACAGGAGGCAGCTGGTGAGTCTGCCACTTTCTAAGACAGGATTTAGTGTCTTGCTCCTTGTTTCACACACATGTAACAGTGTGTAAATTTATACACATGTAAAGTCTTGTCTTTGTTGTACACACATGTAATGGTGCATCTTCTGAGATCATACCATATTCTTAGTTTCTCTTTATGGTTACCTTGCCTATAAAGCAAACTCAATTTTTACTTATGGTGTAACTTTAGGGTACTTTATTGAGCATACCTATGTAATATGCTATAAGAAATGATCTTCATTTTCTGTGCCTGTGGTATAAATCTCACTATAACAAGTACCAACCATAAGTGAAGTGGTGAGTTTCTAAGAAGTTCTTCGCAGACCAAGTAAAAAGGAAGTTGGGATGTCAGCAATGCTATAGTAAAATAGATACAAAATTTCAGACAGATAAACTTAGTTACTCCTTTAATGTAGAAGTACACTGACTGTTTTTAACCCAATGCTATTTCCTGTCTATTCGCAGCTATAAAAATTGTGTCCCCTATTTCTTCTTTCCCTTTAGATTGTTAACTAGGACCATGAGCATTCTTAAGATTAGAGACATACCTCTTGACTCAGTTTTCCTAGTTTTGTATCCAGTGCTTGACATGGATAGACATTTTATAAATATTTAGACACTTCAGCCAAGTGATGAAAAGGGACACTAATTCACCATTCCTTCAGGGAGTAAACAGACTAAAAAATAATAGTCTGACACCCTCTAAAACCAATTAAACACACTGTGCATTACTGTGCATTACTTATTCTCTTCGTAGCCCAAGCAGTAGCAGACTTTCTGTTTGTAAAACATTTCAGTGTTTATAGAATTTATTTATTACGCACTAAGGAGAAAAACTTTATTCTCCTTCTAAATGTCACTTTAGTTTCAGTTTTACAGTTGAGAAAAGAATTGCTCTATTCCCTACTTGTAAAGGAAAGGGAAATTGAATACTGGTTAAAACTATGGCAAGGGAATTGTGTACCTCTCTGTCCAGGGTATTCCCAGTGAAGACTTGGGCATGGATTCTTGGCCTTCAGGTACCATGTATAACAACAGTAGTGTTTCCCAAGAGAGCAGAGAGGACTTCATATAAAAATGACTTAAGAAGAGTTTCTTGTGGACAGAAATCATGTATTGTTTAACATATTATCTGACTCAATACTTATCACATGATAAACACGCAAAATAAGGATTACATGAAAAATTAACCTCTTTATATGTTGTTATATATTTATATATATTGTTTTATATATTGTTTTTTCCGGTAGTAAATGATGTTCACATGTTTAAAAAATGTTAAAGATACTGGTTTGACATGCAGCTTCTTTGTAGGCATATTCCACAGTTGGGACACCAGATTACATTGCTCCAGAAGTCTTCATGCAGACTGGTTACAACAAACTGTGTGACTGGTGGTCCCTGGGAGTGATTATGTATGAAATGCTAATAGGTATGTCCTGTTTATATACATAATAAATACGCCTTCTCAGGAATGCCATTGTTTAACATATTACAGACATCATGGGCTGAAATAGCTGAGGTACTTTAAACCTATTGCTAACGTACCAGCAAGCTCTCCAGGGGTCCCGTTGCAGGAAAGGAGGTGTTGAACCTGACTTGCCATGCACATGTACCTGTGTGTCTCTTTGGGGCTAACAGGGAGCAGGGCAGTGCTTTGTTTTATTGGCTTTATTAACAGTTTTTTTGTAAATTGATAAATGGTAGAATTATTTTACTGTTAAATAGAGCATGCAGGGTTGCTTAGTTTCTGTGGCATACATATATTTAGGAGGTATAACTTGATCAATAACAAACAGTAACAAAGCTTTCATTTTCTCTGATATGTAGGCTATCCACCTTTCTGCTCTGAAACTCCTCAGGAAACGTATAGAAAAGTGATGAACTGGAAAGAAACGTTAGTATTTCCTCCAGAAGTACCCATCTCTGAGAAAGCCAAGGACTTAATTCTCAGGTTAGTGATTAAATGCCAGAACAAGGTAGGGTATCTCGATTTCAAAAGTACCTAACTGGGGGGCTGGGGATTGCCTGGGAAGCGCAAGGTCGTGAGTTCGATTCCTGGTACCGGAAAAAAACCGATTCCTGGTACCGGAAAAAAACTGGGGGGAAGTACCTAACTCGTCCATTTCATTTTTGTGAGGAGAGAAAGAAAGTACTTATCTGTATAGTCAAAGAAGTCAATAACGAAAGGTGTTTTAAAAAAGTAAATTCCTGAGAAGGAAGTTTGCAGGAAAAAACAGAAGTTAAAAAGAGGGAAAAGGCCTGATGTTGTTTGGGGTACTGATGTAAGTTAAATGCAAAATGTCACTTTTGTTAGAATGTGGTAACCCAGTCTCATTAAAGGAAGAAGGGAAAATAAACCTGTTACAGCAGGAACTGTGTCATGGAAACCTGGGCAGGAGGCTGCACTTTGCTTCCCAACTGAGTGTAGTGTTTTGGTGCTGTTGTGAGCAGCTAAAAGGGATATAAATTGGGACAGTTCATTAGCAGCATGTTATAGAAACTATTTAAAGTGGATGTGACCTGTGACCCAGCAATTCTGCCTGTAGGAATTTTGCTTGTGCAGATAATCAGATATGCATAATGATTTATTGTGTATTATAGTAGTATTTTAGTTGTAAAAAACTGGAAAGCATCTAAATGTTAAGAAATATTTTAAAAAATAGTGAACCTGCTAAATAAATTATAATATCTCCAGATATAAATTGTAGAAAACAAATTTATCAAAAAATATTTAATATCTGAGAAATTTTCTGTGTTAAGTGAGAAAAGTAACCCTGAAAGGGTCAAGTAATTAGGAGATAGGTTCAAAATATTTACAGTAACTATCCTTAACATAATTAGAGATGACTTTGATTTCCACAGTGAGCACAGTTCATAAACAGATAAAAAATTGTAATGCTTTGAAAAACTAAAGCATTTGAAATGATGTGATTAGAGTACTCTGCACGGATGTAAAAGGCGAAAGATTTATACGATCTGAAGAGAAACTAGAGTATCTCTGGATGGATCTGACTTGCGTATGGTAATTTCTGTTTCCTTTCCTTGTGCAGATTTTGTATTGATTCTGAAAACAGAATTGGGAATAGTGGAGTGGAAGAAATAAAAGGCCATCCCTTTTTTGAAGGTGTAGACTGGGGGCACATAAGGTATGTTGTTAGGATTGGAATGGAGAGGCTGAGGAAAAGGAGTGTCCAGCGTTAGCATTTACTTTACCTGTGAGTCTGCTAGCTCACACACGGGAGGTAACACTACTGACTGCACTGTGAAGGCAGTGTTTTGAGACTGCTGGTTACAGCAGAGTGACTCATCTTGGGCTAATAATAAAGTAGCACTTAAGAACTGCTTATCATTTTTAGTTTGTGGCCACATTGCCTACATAGTCCAGTGTTCTCACACAGCACTTGGGAAACATGAGTCTGACGGCGCCTTGTTCTCTCCTTCCCTTTGCACCTAGAACGAGCTAAGAGCCCTTGACGGGCAAGCAGGGAATCTTGCTGCGCCTGCACACATCATGTCTCAGAGTTCTTTGGTTTGTTATTCATTCCAGCTAGGTGTTCCTCTCTCCACTGGCTGGTTCTTGCCTCTGCCCCTGCCCTGCCTTGGTGCTCCTTCTGAATAGCTCGTGTCACTTCCTCAGTGCAGACCTTCCTGTAGATCTCGCTGTGTGATCCCACCTGTTATAAGAGCTTTGATATTTTGATCATTGGCTGTATGTCCAGCCATTTTATAAGTACTCACCTTGCATTCTTCCACTTATCATCACGATAAACGCTGTGAGCTAGGAACTGTTTTATAGGTGAGAAAACTTAAGGCATAGAGAAGTACAATGGTGCCTCAGTTCATGAACTCAATTCTCTCCACAGTTCTGGTTATAAATTGAACTGGACAAGAACCAAATAAAATTTCCCCATGAGGTGAACATTGAACCTAATCACTGAATTTGACGCAGTTCTTGTCCATCTCAGTTTGCAACCAAAATTGTAGGAAGAAGCAAGTTCATGAACTGTGGTACCACTGTAATTTGCCTACAGGGCCACAGCTAAGTAAATGAAAGAGCTGGTATTAGACCCAGGCAGTATGAGTCCGGAGTCCTGAACCTTTTTTAGTGTGTATTTTGTGGTGGAAATTGACTCCGGACCTTGCGCATGCCATAACACTGAGGTACATCCCCAACCAAGCCTTGGAACCCTAACTCTTAACTGCTGCTATATGTACATCATCTCATTGAAGAGAAGTATGGTCCCCTCCTTACGTTTTTTTCTTTTTGCAGTACTAGTGATTGAACCCAGAACCTTTTCGGTGAGAGATCCAAAGTCTTTGGTTCTTTTCACTACATTTATTACATTAATACATTAAGTGTAAAAAAGTTGGAATACTGGTAAAAATATGTGCAGTACATTCTTTTACATAATTTAATAAACTTAGTGGATCCCCTCAATATTCATTGAAAAGAAAAACTGGCAGCTTCTTTTAACTATTTCTATAGTTTACTGTTGTTAACATAGCAGGCGTTTTTAGAGGCTTCTGCATTTAAATTTCACCTTTTATACCCTCATTTTCCCAAATGGTGCTGGATTTATACATCTTCTACTGGAACAGTTCTGTGCCTAAATCACTTAGTCCTAAGGACAGGACCCAGTCCTTGCAGTATCCCTTATATTTTATATAGTCATTAAACAAAATCTCTTCTGTTTTACTTTTCATTAGTTTATATTTTTCCTCTTAAAAAGTAGTGAGAAAGTCTTGGCACAAAAATATGAAAAATTCAAGTAAACGAAAACATTTCAGTAAGAAATTACACCTATTTTGAAATCCACTTAACTACTTTAAAATTCATAATTAATGTCCTTGGCCTTTTTGATATCTCTAAACTAACATGAAAAATGTGCAAGATGTGCTGAGAAATCAAGTTCACCGTGGTTGCCCAATACTTTGTTTATAGGGAAAGGCCAGCAGCAATCCCTATAGAAATCAAAAGCATTGATGATACTTCAAATTTTGATGACTTCCCTGAGTCTGATATCTTACAGCCAGGTAAGATGGTTATGTAATGTGACCCATGCTGTTCAAAGTGTGCGAGAATGATGTCATTACACTAATGAGATTATTTTGCTCTTGGTTAATTTCTCTCACTTTCTAGTGCCAAATACCACAGAACCAGACTACAAATCCAAAGACTGGGTTTTCCTCAACTACACCTACAAGAGGTTTGAAGGGTTGACTCAGCGTGGCTCTATCCCCACCTACATGAAGGCAGGGAAATTGTGATTGAGATCCACTGCGCCCACAACCATGAGCACTCAGGTAGCTGCACCCCAGGCCTGCTCAGCACAGATCTCCAGACCCTGAAGTCTCCCGAGGACAGTGGTGCTCAGTGACGACAGAGGAAATTCTACAGGACTAGGGTTTCTCAGACTACTACAGGAAGAGGTTGGCAGTGCCAGCTGGCTTTTTTTTTTGTAATATTTTTATTATTTTTTGTTAACTTTATTATATAAAGGTACTAGAATAAAGAAATGTACATCCCTGTCTGACTGCACTGCCTGCCTGCATATTGAGGTCCATCCTGCCTGTGTGTGCTCTGGCTTTGGACTGGGACTCCTCTGATTGGTTCAGGAGAGGCACAGCTGGCAGCATAGGCCCGCTGTAGGCAGCACTGCAGCACTGCTATTTCCCTGCAAGTCTTATGGGTCTAGATACATCAGTAAAAGCCATCTTCCACAGCTGGTGTTAGAACCTTTGCCTATTGGTTTGGACAACTGTAGAAAATATATGAAGACAATTTCTGTAATGCTTTTAAGAAATTCAAAAAGAAGTACACTGGTTCTTTAAAAATAGAATTTATCATCAAGTTACTACACAAATGGCACAGTAGGGAGTGAAAACTTTCCATTAAGGCATTTTATTTTGCATTCATAAATACTAATGATATACATAGTCTGTGTAGTCATAGGGAGATGTACTGTATTATGTAAACTGTAAAATTGCTTTGTTTGTGAAAAGAGGACTTTGGTTTTTTTTTAACAAGACATGGCATTATTTTAATTCAATTATGGTGAGTTGAATTTGAGAAATGGCCATAAAGGCTGCTTTTAGAACCTAGTGTATTTTTATTAAGCTATTTTTTTAAATGTCAAACTTCTGATCATGTAAATGAACTTGTAAGAACAAAGAACTCTATGTACTTTGGTTTTCTAGAAAGTTGCTACATATCATGCCCAGTTAGTTTTTCTTTCTTTGGGTGAAAAATCTTCCTTTGATAGTACTTGTCTTATTGTGCCATTATTTTCTTCTGCTCCAAATGTACCAAAGATCCAGGACAGAGTTGATGTTCCCAGCCGGGTGGAATTGTGCTCTCCTGTGGGAATGCTGTGTCCAGATGTGACAGGTCTTCAATAGGTCTCCTTGTCCAGGCAGTGCTGTCATGTGGTTGATCACTGTGGTTGGTACCGAAGGAAGTCCATGCATCCCCGAGGGTGTGATTAGGAGATGGGGGCATGATGTCAGCATCAAAGTCTTTGGGTATTTCCTAAAAAATAATCTTTGCTTGCTCAACATTTTAATTCTAAAACAATTTTCCAAGATTTGGACTTCATAAGTTCTAGTTGAGGAATTATACTTTATTGAAGAATGATCTAATTTATATCTCAAAGTTAATTTATAGAATTACAATTGGTCTGTGATCAAAACCTTTAATGATGGTTTATTTGTAGCAGTGTCTTCCTAGGGGGAGGATTACCTAGGAGCATGGTGCAGAGCTACAGGAGCTTGTATAAATGTTGCACTAGGTAATGCAATAGTGTATCAGTGAGACCGCAGGGTACCCTTCCTTTTGATTTTTTCAGTATTTGTTGAGTCCTTACTTTGTGTTCCTCTACTGGCTTACCTTCATTTTCCTATTGTGGATCACATGGCTACATGTTTAGAAGGATCTATGAAAACTCTGGGGTTATCTCAATTGGACTGATTCTCCTAACCCTAACTGCTTTTAATTTTTAAAAAAATCTTTAACTTTTGCTGGGGTTTTAGGAGATTTTCTTGCTCTAGCTCATCCCTTGTTTAAGAGGAATTTTAATTAGTAGAGGTCCCTGGCTATTGGACACATTTAAAATGACTGTTTTATGTAAATTTTTTTTCTCTTTTAAAACAACTGCTTTGCTAGTGTGATAGTGAATATGTAAGATATGAAGAAATTGCAACATTCTCTAGTTCAAGTATGGTAGCTCTTCTAGTACCAAAAATATCATTAATTCGGATGGACTGAGAGCTTGAGATTAGTGTAAAGGAGCTGCATTACCCAAGTTTACTTTTTGATTGTGTAAGAATGGAGCATTTCAGTTTCAGTTTCCTTATTATCAGAAAGAAGTTGGAAATGGGTATGATTTTTTTGGCACGGGGAGGGAAACTGTGGAAAGTTTGTTTGGAGTCTAATTCTTCCTTGGCGTCAATGGAGTGACCCACATCTCTAGGGATTTCTCTCATCAAAAGCATCTCTCAAGTGCCTATCTAAAAGCAGTGAAAGACTGTACCTGCCCTTGGAAGCTAAGATTTGATTCATGATGCACATTAACCAGATGATTTGTAAATTAACTTTGAGGTTTACTTTTCTCTATTACACATTTCCCATATTTCAGGTGAATTATTTAATTTAAATGGCAAAACCGTATCTAATTAACTGAGCATATTGACATTTTCTTTAAGTTAGACTCTATGTTGAATTAAAAGTTTTAATATAAATGTTGTTTTTGTTTTTCTAACTATGTAGAAAGCTTGTTTATTCAGATTTATTGATTTCCTGATTTAATGTAGACTTTTTTTATTAAACATTTTTGTATTAAAGCAAATTATATTTTTCTTTTATGCACTTATTATTACCATAGCTTTAAATCTTTAAATGTATTAAAGCATTGTACTCTCTGGAAATACAGAATTGCTTTTAAGCCAGCCACTTCTAAATGAAATGTATAGCTGATCTAATGAGCTAGTTAGTTTAATAGAAAAATACCAAATGTGGACTATCAAAAGTATTCTTTGCTGAGGCATATGGTAGGGTTTCATTTGTTTCCCTAGTGGCATCCTTTTGTTTTTCAAACTCCTGCATATCTTTGTGTAAAGCTGTAAATTTTAACATATTTGAAGTATATTTACTTTTGGTGTTTTAGTGTAGAAAACCTCTTTAGATAATCAGTCTCTACTGGTAAGAGAAATAGCTTCTGTCTTTTGATGGTCTACAAGTACATTAATGATTGAGATTTTAATCCACAGTCATCTCTCACTACTAGAAACATTCTGTCTGAATTGTTAAAAATTCAGAACATTCAAAATGACTGTTTTGCTACAACCATGGTTATTTGCTGTTTTCTTTATTTAAAATTTACTTTCTCTTAGAAGTGCACTTATTCCTGAAAACTCTTAATGGAACAAACATTTAGAACAAATAGAAATATAAGACACTTGGGACTATTAAGAGATATTTTAGATTTTTTGTGACAATGTGAGAGGAGATATTGCTGCTTTAAAGAAGAATAAAGTAATAAAAATATATCATAGTTATTTTTTTAAAAGCAATATAATCCAGCAGTTGTCTTGAGAAGTAATCATCAGGCTGTGGAGTTCAGCATTTCCAATTTTGTTCTGGTGGCATGAGGGCTTTTTCACTGAAGGTAAGACAAGAATAAAAACTATGTTTACAAAAGTTCTGTTGGTGAGGTTTTCTTCGTTTTCAGTTTTGAGATAGATGTTATCCAAAACTCAAGAAAAACTATTTTGTGAGTGCAAATTACTAAATAAGCACCTCACTTGAAGATCATACCAAGAACAAAATAAATGTTTGAAGTATCAGTTGTGTTGTATTTAAACAAGATAGTGGAACAAATTTATAAATTGTTTAAATATGCAGCTAAGAACATAGGGCTACATGAACTGTAAGTCTCAGTTTCAAGTACTTGCTGGGCACAGAGCTTATTAGTACTAGTCCACAAAGTCAAATACTTAACAAGCAGTGAGTTGAAAACCTCAAAATAGCGCAGAGATGTAAGTGACTCAACTAGCTCTACCATGGCAGGCTGAGAACCAGTCATGTCTTTTCCCTGAGCTCAAAGGGAGCTGGTCAGGACCCCATCAGCCCAGCTGTCACTCAGCAGTTCCCTCACTTTGGTCATTTCAGCAATGCTATAAGACATTGAAGACAGTGAATGTCAGGATGTGGGCATTCAAGCAAACTTGGAGACTGAATTCAACTTTGAAAAGCAGGTGGTGGGCTGGGGATTTAGCTCAGCGGCAAAAGCGCCTGCCTGGCAAGCGCAAGGTCGTGAGTTCGGTTCCCGGTACCGGAGAAAAACCAAAAA
>NW_004955405.1:43391000-43394159 GCF_000276665.1 Chinchilla lanigera
AAAAAAAAAAAAAAAAATATCAAGGACTTGTGTTCTCTGCTTTGTCATCAAGAGTGTCACCTTTGTCCTTGGTCCTGTTTTCTCAGAGATGCTAGACAGCTGTGGGGACTCCAAGCATCAAGTCTTCACAGTATGAAGGCCAGGAAAGGAGAGCATAGGGCCGGGGTTGCAGCTCAGCCAGCACAGCACTTGTCTAGCACATGTGAGGCCCTGGGTGTGATCCACAGTATGGCAAAACAAAACAACAAACTTCATCTTATGCATCATTGTCTTGAAGAGCCAGGAAGATCTTGCAGAAGCATCCTGATAAGCAAGGCACCGTCACATCTCATTGGCCATGGCTGTCATCTGTCCACTATGAAGCCATTGCCTGGCAACTGACAAATCACTGGCATGGTGTCACCTAAAGCACACGGCCACCTAGTACCAAATGAGGGTTCTTGGCACAAGTACAAAGTAACAAAAGATTGCCAGGCATCTGCAGTAATGCTTTTTATTTGAAGCTATTGGTCTTGGTCACTTTCCTGTCAGTGTAACAAAATACCGACACGTACAACTTAAATTTTGGTCCACAATTTTAGTCCACGGGTGGCTGGCTTTAAGGTAGGAACAGGATAGCAGAAGGAGGAAAAGATGCTCAGACTCTGGCAGCCAGGAAGCAGAGAAGGGAGAAGCTGGGTCCCACCTTCACTGACCAGACCACACCTCCTAGCAGACATGAGTTCCCCATGGGCCAGTCACCCTCCACACAGGAGATATGTGGGAGACCTAGATCCAAACCATAACTCTTGCATCTAGATTCTATGGGGGCTGCCACTGCCTATAAATGAACTGAATGTCTATTAATGTTGGACAGTCACAGCAGTAGGATTGTGTTTGTGGACCTCATGAAACGATCTTTAATGACCAAGGCTTGATCATTTTAGTACTTTTTATTGGCTTATGTTTGTGACACATAATTACAGTGAACTTGGGGAATTGATATATACTGGCTCACTGTCCCTTTTTACTTTGGCCATCTCTCCCAGCTCCTGCTCATCAGAGCAGATGATACAGACTCCCGTCAATTTAATTTCCCCCAGACTCATCCAGGGTACACTGGTTTAATGATTGGCTCAATTGCTTTGTGTAAATAGGAAGATTAGTTTTGACTACACTTTTTACTAAAGCATTAACAATCCAAACCAATAAACAGAATGACTTTTAACAAGTTCACAAATTTGGTTGTTTTGCTGCCAGGCAGCTTGAACCACCCAGTGATACATGCATGACTGTCCCATTGGGAAACTTTTGGTTAATTTTATTAGTAAATTAGATTCTTTTGTATCACAAATGGTACAGTCATGCATGTACCAACCGTGGTTCAAGCCAACAGGAATGTATTAAGTCTTCCAAGGCAGAAAATGCCAGGAAAGGGAAATTATCTGTAGTGGGCCTCATGTCTTTATTTGTCCTTATCCTAGTGGGTAAAATAATCTTGATCAGAATTTGAATCCTGTACAATCCACCACAAGAAGATTCAAGAGGACCCATACCTTCTATAAGTGTCCCAAGTGTCCAAAAGCAGGAAAGTGGGTTTAGATACAATGCACAGAAAACAGCCCTAAAGGAAAAACAAGCAGTAACCCATATGTAGAGAGATTTTTTTTCCATACAGGGATCAAAGCCAGGGGTGCTCTATCACTGTGCTATTATCCCAGCCCTTTTCACTTTTTGAGACAGGGTCTGGTTAAGTTCCACAGCCTGGCAACAAACTTGCTTGCCTCCTACCTCAGTTTCCCAAGTCAGTAGGTTACATGTGCACTCCCACACCCTACTCCCTCATTCTTGTCCATTGCTTGGGTATTGTGTTGTCCTTTCCTTGGATATTGCCCTACTGCACACAGAACAACCTAGGCTTAAGACCATTTTTAACAAGTTGAGGTAATATTTCCTAAGGTAGATGTCTCAGAGCTCAGAGTGGTTTCAAAATCCACCAGGGTGCACATCTGAAATAAAGATTCAGTGTCTTACATGTCCGTTCCTGGTGGCAACCACCACTACTTCCTTTGCCTTCCCACCCCTCCCTTTCTCTGAGTACACTCTTCTCTCCATATATTCTGTGCTTCACCTCCCCGTTTTAGGCCAAAATGAAGCTGCTCTTTCCCATACCAGAAGTCCTCTAAGGCTACTGTAGACCTGTTTGTCCTGAACACGCAGGATCGGGAGTTCCCTGTTTCTCCAAACTGTAACGCAGCAAATGCAAGCCCCTTCCCCAGTGTCCACTCTGTGTAGACGGTGGAGAAAGGGTCATCTAACTAGTATTGAGTCATCTCACCCAGTCATGTGGGAGCTCAGAATGGGTAATGGCTATTTTTGTGCATCATTTGGAAGACTATCTCCAATTTAACTGCACTCTGAAGCAAGTTTTTGTGTTGTGGACCTAGTATAATATCTAGGTGGCCCTAAGGGAACCCCCAAAGCACATTACATTTTTATAACCTGATCAGGAGAATGACCGGGTACGCATTACTGCTTCTGAAAGGTTAGGGTCAGGGGTCAAGTGTCAAGGGTCAAGGGTCAGGGTGAGGGTTCCACAGGGTCAGGGTGAGGGTTAGTGAGGGTTCAGGTTCGGGTTCGGGTTAGAGGGTTAGGGTTAGACGGTTCGGGTTCGGGGTTCAGGTTAGGGTTAGGGTTAGACAAGGGTTAGGGTCAGGGTCAGGGTTCGGGAGCCGAGGGTTCAGAAAGCGAGGGTTCACTGTTAGGCTCTGAACCAAGCAACACAGACAGACAGACAGAGAGACAGACAGACAGAGAGCCAGCACAGGCCAAACACACACACAGCTGACCGACCCCTAATTCATTCATTCGAACACCAGGCACACACACTGCTTCTTTGAGGAAGTGGGCAGGCACACTGGAGGACGAACGACATTGGAGAAGGGGGTGCACTGTCTGTTGGGGAGCATGGAAACTCGAGGAAGTGGGCAGTGTGGATGACCAAGGAAACTCGAGAAAGGGGGCTCTGTCGGGGACCAAGGAAACTCAGAGAAGGGGGGTCCCTTTCGGAACCAAGGAAACTCAGGGAGGGGGGCACTTTCGGAACCAAGGAAACTCGGAAAGGGGGGCGTTTGCCACTGGTTGGTTAATTAGGCTGCTGGACACAGGCACGCACACGCA
>NW_004955406.1:0-72777 GCF_000276665.1 Chinchilla lanigera
GAGAGAGAGAGAGAGAGGAATCCAGGTGGTGCCACAGCAGTGACGGAAGCTCTGTCAGAAATGCAGTTATGAAGGAAGCTGGTTTTGGGGGAAGATGGAAAAGTTTAGTTCTTGATGTAGGGTTTAAACAAACGGTGAGATAGAGTAGGGCAATATTTAGCCTGTAAGTGAGAACACAAGAGAAAGCATAGATGTGGGCACAGAATATGCCCTTATAAACTGTGTGGAGAACTGAAAACACAAATGGATTCTATACACTAGTGACCACAGTTACACTCAGGTCACTAATGTAATTGTGAAGAAAGCCATACATAGCACCAACAGCTGATAAAGATGAAATGCTCTGACCTTATTTACACATAATTTCCATTTCACAAGTGCCGTCAGGTTCCTCGCTATCATTATTCAATTTCTTCTTGGGTGGTTAAAACCAATGAATTCATCTTTGTACTTTTACATCCTGATTTGTAATGGATTATCATATCCCAGGGATTTGCTGCATATAATGAGGAAGACTTTTTATTGCATAAGAAAGCAAAATCCACTAAATCTCATCACTGAATTGCATTGTTATGAAACTAATTCATTCTGGTATGGGAGGAATTCCTTTCATCAAAGTCTTCAACAAAGGTTGTTCTTAATTCCTAATTCCCTAGATCAGAGTAAAGAAGAAGTAAAGACAAAAGCAATGGATAGTTCACCATTTTTGCAGGAGACAGGATCATGAAACTGATCAGAATAATAGAACATTTGTGTTTGTTTACATCCACATCAGGCAGAAAACTACTTCTTATATTTTGTTTGCTTTAAGTGGGAACAAATTTGGTTTCTAGTTTGCCACCCCAATAAGACTCTGTGACAGTAGACATGTTATTTCTTTTTCTTGGACCTTCTTCTTGACCAATTTTATTAGTCAGTTTTTCTGTTGCTTGGAGAGATTACCCAACACCAACAACTTAAAGGAAGGCAGGGTTATGATTTCAGAGGATTCAGTCTATGGTTGGCTGATGTCAAGGTAAGAATATTCTAGCAGAAGGGTGTGGAGTAAAAATGCTGCTTACCTTATGGTAGGCAGGAAGCAGAGTAGGGGAACAGGGTCAAAGAGCAAGGAGCCAGGGATCACACAAAGTACCCAAAATCGTGCCTCCATAACCCACCTAGACACACTCAGAAATGTGCTCTTCTAATCCCCTGTGTGACTCTAAGTCAGTCAAGTTGACAATAAAGCTTAACCATCCCACCAATGAAACAGAGATTAAATATCTTCCTGACTTATAAGACCAGTATAAAATAATAGATGTAAGGATAATTCCAAGTTTTCCCAGATCTAATTTTTGTGCATATAACATTTGCAAAATTCTTTCTTAAGATGGTGGGGAAAAAGGTGTTAGTAAAAAAAATAAAATCTGTGTGATCCTTTGCTAAGGTCATATTTGAATAAATGTGTTCTTTCTTTTCCTTTTCACAAAAGTCAATAAGCATTTTCAAACCTTATTTGGTATCTTTCCTCAAATCTACCTCTCCATGTATATATGTACTTATGTGGGAGCACGCAGATGGTCATACCTGTGCATGAACCACACACACACACACACACACACACAGAGTAATTATGCAGGTGGCGTTTCCTGGTACTTGCTGTCACCAGACAATTTTGAAATGTTGAAATCAATGAATTATCATAACTAATCTTAATTAAATGAGTAAAATGAGCCTCATAAAATTATTTGCCATGACTTACCTTTCTTCAGTGGTTTATTATTCAGTAATATCAGAGCTTTCTGTAAAGATCCTTGTAACTCTTGATTTTGTCTTTGTCTTGAATTCACAAGAGCCCTTTCATTTTACAGTCTTATCAATATTTAGACAGCATTGTCTTCATCAAGTCTCACAGTCTGAGTTGTATCTTCCCCAAAGTCATATGTTGAAGTTCTAAACTTCAGGCTTCACAATGTGACTGTATTTGTAGATAGAATCTTTGTAGAGGAAACCACACTAAAGTGAAATGTGTAGATTGGATGTCAGTCGAAATGACTGGTATGTTTGCATAATAGGGAAAATTGGACAGAGACAGAAGACAACAGACAGACAGACACACACACACACATGAATGCTACCTGAAGATGAAGGCAGAGACCAGGGTAATATTTCTACAAGCTAAAATTGATACAAACAACCAGAAGCTAGAGGAAATGTATGGATCAGATATTTTCTTATAGCCCCAAGAAAGAACCAACCCCAGTGACTCTTTGATCTAGGATGTCCAGTCTCCAGAACTGTGAAACATTACATTTCTGTTGTTTAAAATACATGGCACGTGTTACTTTCTTGTGGAAGCCCAACAAGACTATGCATCAACAAATCCTCTTTTCCTGGTTACAGATTTGCTGGACATATTCAGAAGACTTTGAAAGGCATGTGAATTTTTATTAGGCAAAATTAATATTGTGTGGAATCCAAAGTCACTTATATAAACAAAATCATTACCCAGGATAGATTATCTTATCCACAGGCTGGCAGCTAAATTATTCAAAATATTTTGCTTAAAACAGATTTCTTCAACAGAATTCCTGCAAAGTAGTGTGAGTACGGGCTGGGAGCCAGGGTATAGAAATAGCTTCGTGATGGAGAACAGAAGCTTATAATGGAATTAAGTGACAGCCACCTCCATCTTTATTTAGCTTTTAAATGTGATAATACAGTGAAAACATCTGATTTCATGCCTGGAACATAGTAAATGTTCAATAATAAGTGAAAGTTCTGAAACACTTGAAGTCTAGGTAGAGCCTTCCAATTTGATTTTAGAGGCATGTTTTTAGGAAATCACTGTGTGGATGCTGCTGTGATTGATAGTGACCAGTGCTGTTCTTCCCAGATGCCTTTCTTCAGAAAGGAAACTCGACTTGTGCACATTCTCATCCAGCTCTAAGGAGACAGCACCCAGATCTGTGAAAGTGGACTCTGAAGTTATCAGCACACCTATGAACCAGTACTGGCAAAGTGTTAAACCAGCATGCCAGACCCCACTGCCTGCATATTTCTTATGTGCCTTCTCCATTATTTCTGCCATTCTTTCTCCCATGCCTTGATGTGACTATTATGTGTGCATTTTTTCCTATCAGACTATAAATTCCTCGAGGCAACTGGCCGGCTCCTTCATTGTGCCTCCAGGGCTTGGCACACCACTGGTCTCACAGGATAAATATGTTTGTGTGCTGAGGAAATGCAGTCACTCAGAACTTCAGTAAGATGGAAATTATGTCGGATAACATTTCCATTAGCTTGCTATCTGCTGTAAGGTTGTTTCACAGTTAAAAATCTCACTAACCTTTAGTCTTTGAAATTTATTTGATTTTTTAAAGGAATCCCCAAAGACAGGGAAGACATTATTATTATTCCTTGAAAAAAAAAGATAAAACTCACCTAGAGAAGAAAATTGACTTGTATGTGGAGACACAGATATTTATAGGTTTGATTAGGCCCTGTCTTAACTTTAATTAAGCGCTCTTGTTGGGGCATCTTGCTTCCTACAGCTTACACTGTGTAATTTACCACACGGCAATTGATGTATTGGAGCAGATAATTTGTTTTAAGCAACCACTGGGATCTCTAAAATTCTGCATCTACTCTGGTCAATCTAAGTAATTTTTGATTGCCCAAGGGCTTCCAAGATTGATGAGATGAAGGGTACTTGTTAAGTAAATATAGCATGGGTAACAATACTTCCACAGACAATGGACATACAATGGAATTAGACCAAGCTGTCCACTGGAATGAGTAGTACAATACAGGTCATTGTTAATAGAATTTTTTCCCCTGAAATAGACCAGAAATAATAGAAATAATACATTTATCAGTTGGAAAGACTGGATATCTATATGCAGAAGAATGAAATTGGACTTTTATTTCATACCATATACAAAAATGAATTCAAAGCTGATTAAACATTTAAATGTAAGACCTAAAGCTATAAAGCTAATAGAAGGAAGCACAGTGATAAAACTTTGTGACAGTGGTCTAGGCAATGATTTTGGATGCATAATACCCCAAACACAGGCAGACAAATCAAAATATACAAATGGGATCGTATCAACCTAAAAAGCTTCTGAACAACAACAAAAATAAAATCAAAGGGTGAAGAGATATCCTATGGAGTAGAGGAAATATTTACCAATAACATTTCCCCCTCAGTTTACCAGCCTACATGTTAATCACTTGCTAAGGGCTAATATGCAAAACGTATGAGGATCTTGAACAGCTCAATAGGAAAAAATTGATTTTAAAAAATGGGCAAAAGACAAAACCAGATGTTTCTCAAAAGAGTGCATGCCAGTGGACTGCAAGGATATGAGAAATACCTACCACCAGTACTCATTAGGGAGATGCAAATTAAAGCCACAGTGAGGTGTCTGTCATCTCACCCTTGGAAGAAAGATAACTGCGGGTGAAGATATGGAGAAAAGAAACACAGTCCACTGTTGGTATGAAGTAAATTCACCCAACCACCCTGGAAAACAGCATGAAGAGTCCTCAACAAATGAAAAACAGAGCTACTGTCTGATCCAGAAATCCCATCATTGAGTATACACCCAAGAGAAACAGAATCAGTTCATCAGAGAGGTACCTCTATGGTCATATTCATTGCAATATGATCCACAATACTCAAGATATGGAATAAACTAAAGTGTCCACAGCTGGATGAACAGATAGAGAAAATATGATATAGAATGCTATTTAGCCTTAATAAGGAAAGAGATCTTGTTATTTATGACAATGTGGAAGGACTTACAGGGAAGTCTGTAAAAGAAATAAGAAAAAGACAGGTAAATACCACATGATCCCACTTACATGTGGAACCTAAAAATTCAAACTGAGAAGTAGAATGATTCTTCTCAGGACTGAGAGGTGGGAGGAAATCGAGGCGATATCGGTCACAGAGTACCAAACTTCAGTTAGGAATAAGTTCAAGAGAGCTACTGCACAATGTGGAGATTAGAGCGAATAACAATGTATTCTAGGCTTGAAAATTGTTAAGAGTACATTTTAAGTATTTGTACAGCAAAAATATGTGAGGTAGTATGTGTGTTAATTAGCTTGCTTTATCATACATATATATTTTAAGAGAGCATATTTCCATCATATATACTTTATAAAAGTTCACAGAGACTAGGGGCACAGGATACTAGGGGCAGGTAAAGCAGGTAGGTAAATAGACACTATAAAATAAAGACAGTAGGCACTGTATTTGTTAGAGTTGTCTAGATGACAATCATGTACATATAAATCTGCCAAAAATGTATACACACTTCAGCGGTTTGCCATACTAATAACTGTCTTAAAGTAAATGGCTATCACTTTGAGTACCTATCATAACAATAGAGAGCAAAGGTAACTTGTATTAATCTCATGATGTCTCAATAAATTCAATATTAAGGTCTTTATAAAAGTTTTCCTTTCGTTATGTATACCTCTTTTGGTGGACTCTGTGTATGTAGGTGTATATATATCATATATATGTGAGATTTATTAGGTTACCTACATGGCCAGAGTCAGGCATGTCCATACATTGGAGACCAGGGAAACCAGAGCCAGTGGATCCAGGAGTTGCTCAGCCCAAACAGCTGGAAGCTGCAGAAAGAGAGGGGCCAAGGATGCAGCCCCAGGTCAAGGCTGTAGTCCTGAGGCTCCCTCGGGAGTCACCAGTGTGAGTTGCTACTGAAAGGCTGAAGAAGTTGGAGTGCGATGTTCACAACAGCAACAAAGGACACAACTGCTCAAGCAGAACTGAGTTTGCAAATGCAACCTGATGTCCTTCCTCTGCTTCTTTTATTCTATCTGGGATGCAAGCCTATTGGATGGTGACACCCACATTCACTTCAGGGCTTCCTCCCCTCAGTTCACTGGCCTCCACACCAATTATCTGTAAAACACCACTGCAGGCCACTCAGAAATATACTTCATTAATCCCTTAGATTTCTTTCAGTCCAATCACGTTGAAAATCAAGATTAACCCTCACAGGTATCATGTAAAAGTATCACTGGGAAAGAAACTCCGGGAAGAGGTGACGTTTGAGTTGGGTACAAAAGGAAAAGGAAGGGATCGTTTGGTGCAGAGGTGCTATAGGAATAGAAACGCCAGTCCACAGAGGAGCAAAACTTTGTGAGAGGAGCTGGCTTTGTGGGAGAGCCCGGGTGTGAGTGGAGGAGGCGGCATGCGATGGAATGTAGGAAACAAAGCAGAAGAGCGCATATTGCTTCAACTCTGAAGGTTCTAGCAACACATGTTAACAATGTGGACTTTGCAACAGTTGGACTTCTAACAATAAGTTTAAGATTCTGCTAAATAAGTTTAGGATGACCAAGAAGAGACCTTAGAAGAAAGAATCACTCATCCAAACTGTCAGTGGTTAAGCTGCTGATAAGTTTTGCTGCAAGGAGTGGACAGGACTTTTGAAATTACAAGGATGATATCAACATCTTTATTTTTAGAGATGTAGCCTACTTGGAGGTATAGTAGGAAAAGACTTCAGTAGGGGCAAACTTTTAGCAAAGGAAGACTGTTTATTGAAGACTCATCATGTGTGAACCAAAACTCAGGGAAAGTTAGAATCATTAAACTTTTTGCTCCAAATAACCCCATGAGAAAGTCTAGATAGAGTGAGTTTAAGCACTTCAATCAAAGGAGTCCTTAGAATTAAAATCTTGACCCCAAGGCCAATATATCCAAATCATAATATCCAGCCTCCATATTCCCTAAATAATTATCCAGTTGGGAGATAAAGGCTGAATTCTGAAAGTAAGAATGGGAAGAAAAAGAGAAATCAGATTTGAGGCAGATTTAATCAGAAGGGTTTGGAAACACATTTTGTTTGGAGGGGTGAGCAGCGAAATGAGATAGAATGACACCAGTGTTTCCAATATCAGTAAACTTAATGACTTAATAATAATTTATTGAGAAACTTTTAATAATGGCAAGACCAAATAAAATCATTCCTTCAAGGTGCCCAAGGAGTCCTAGACAAGGGGTAGCAAGCAGCAAAAATAGGTTCTTGTGGGGGGGGGAAATAGTAATGCGGTCACCCCTGGACAAACTGACCTTGCAGTGCCAGTGAGCATTAAGGAGGGACCTGCATGACATTTCAGGGTGTGCAAGGGAGCCAGAGAGAAATGCTCAGGAATCATTAGTCTACAAGTGGTGGCTAGAACCATGTGTAGCCTATGCGAATGTGCCGGGTGAGAATGTAGAGCCTAGTAAGGATGAGGGGAAGTGTCAGAGAATTCTTAAGGCACAGCAAGGCAGTGGAATGCTGGGAGCATAAGGAGAACACTGCATCTTTATTTCCGGTTCTACAGTCTGTCATCTCCCACTTTTCCTTCACGTCTCCCCCTCTTCTCTTAATCTCTCTTTTACCTCCAATTCTCTTCCATTTCTCTAGCCTCCTTTTCCTTTTTCTTCGTCTCTCCCATTTCTTTCCTCCCCCTCTACCTCTTTCTCTCTCCTCCCTTTTCCTCTCCCATTCTCTCTCTGTCTCTCTCTCTCTCTCCTCTACATTCTTGCTCTTCTTTGTTGTCTCCTCCTCTTCTTCCAGTCTCCGTGGCAATTCTGACTGTTTAGCCAGGTTAAACCCCTCTTGCTCAATTCCTAGGTGGATGTTACAAGTTTCATCATGTGTTGCAAGAGAGACTTTGGTTTCTCCGCCCCAGGGAAAATTTGGCCTGGGCCACAGTCATGTGGAGGAACCAGGAAGGCACTGGGTCAGGGTGCATTTGTACAGCCTGAGCAGCCGTGCTCAGGAACCGTGCTCGGCAGAGGCTGCTTTGGATTGCTTTTACTCAGTGAGCAACAAAGTACTTAGAATAATGCATTTTTATTAGCATATATATGCAAAAGTTAACAGTTTGCTTGGAGGAATTGGTACATGCATATTCTGATCACTTTCAATTCCTCCACATACCCTCCAGTGTATTTTAAAAACAACAAAGACAGGGGCTGGGGATTTAGCTCAGTGGCAAAGCGTCTGCCTGGCAAGCACAAGGTCGGGAGTTCGATTCCCGGTACCGGAGAAAAACCAAAAAAAAATTAAAAAAATAAAAATAAAAATAAAAACAACAAAGACCAAAGCCCTCTCCCATCCCATTCACTGTGGGAAGGGGGGTGTCTTAGTTACTTTTCTCCTTGATGAGAAGAAATACCCAACACCCACAAGTTAAAGGTGGAAAAGTTTATTTAGCTCACAGTTTGTAGAGCTTTCAGTCCATAATCGGCTGGCTCCAAGGCAGGGGTCCCAGCAGACAGGCATCAAAGAGGAGAAAAAGTTCATGGTGGGCAGATGACAGCAAAAGAAAGCAAGCGAGGGGACGACCACAGTTCCTTCTATTCCTTACATCTTATCCAGGCTACTTGGGGCGGGTAGCACTCACTCCTTCTAACACTAGCGCCCTTGGTCCTAGCATTGGACCATGAATCAATCCCAGCATCACACACTCTAAACCCAGCCACCTCCGAAAAAGCCCCACCCATGACTCAATGAGGCTTTGCGGGACAACTAGATAATGAGTCACAACAGGAGGGGAGTTCTTTTACTCTATTGTTCTCTGTTCATTTCTCAGTTACAGAACTCTGCATTGTTCAGTATATTTCTCTCTCCTTGACTTCATCAATGGCAGGCGCATTTTACCTAATATATACAGCCAGAGGCATGTTTTACCAACCTACAATTTTTTTAATAAATAACAAAAACAGTGCTGAAACAGCACTGTCGAGTATAGAATTTCTTGAAAATTTACGAAGTTTTATATAAGCTTAAGGTTACCATCTGTCTTTTGGATTGGTGTGTGAGTGTTGTGAATGTGTGTGTGTGTGTGTCTGTGGGTGTGGGTGTGGGTGTGTGTGTGTCTAATCCTGTGGTTTTCAGTTCCTTGGGTCCACAGGCCAGTGATCTTGTTAGGGGATCCTGCTCTCTTCTTAGGTGATGCTTGCACCTGAGACTTGGTACTTCTCTGCTCTGAAATGACTACTGCTACCATATATAAATATTTATCAGTAAACTTAATGGGCCAAAACACCACTTCTGCTTGTGATAAAAACCAGCATCCCATTACCTTCCCCCTACAAGGCTGAGCAAATTCTTCTTGTTGTTAGATAGACAGACAGACAGACAGATGGACAGCACTACTAGTTGTGGCTCCAAGGAGGGTTATCATAACCATTCTTTCTTCTTCCAACCCCTGGAAAAGTGCAAGAAGCAAGTTACTAAATGACAGTACATTTGGAAGATGTCCCTTGACGAAAGATAGCTGGCACAATGAGCGGCCCCACACAACACACCTTTTTGAAATGTGTTTTGCCAAACGACTACTTATTTTGAGTATCCGGTAACTCTAGACTTTTGTATGACCCAGTGTTACTGCTTGCATTTGGAGTAACTAGTTGCCTGACTGATTCAATTCTTCTTCCACACTTATTTGCTGTGTAGACATGACCTTGGTGAAACCTGTTTGACTGAGTAGCACAAAGGAAATTTTCAGATGTGGTGGAGCCTTCACCCATCCTTACCCAAATTTTCTAGTGGAATTTTGGCAACCATTGATGACCTTTTGTAAAACTACCACACCTCAAATTCTCATTTTTCCATTCTGTGAGCAGTTCTTTCTTTTCTGATCCTGTTCTCCATCAAAGGAAACCAGACAACTGCAGGTTGCCTTAAGTATTTTAGCAGCTGGACTTCAGCACCTAGATCCGATCAGAGTCAGCAAGATCACCTTGGTGTGCTCTCATGAGCCACCGATTCCCAGTAGTCCGAGGAAAGTACAAATGACTTCCAGCTGAAGCAAGCTTCATCTTGATCCAACTGGCTCCCATGGAGGAGAGCTTCCTGTTGGCTTTCTGAGCAGACCTTGTGCCTTTGACCAGGTCTTGGTTGGAGTTCAGGGAGTAGTAATGCGAGGATACGCCCTTCTTATTCAACCACTGGAAAGGAGTTTCAGATAATTAAGTCCTCTAGTGTCTTTCCAACACTAGACAGATGCCTTTTCTGTCATTGTGGAGTATAAATAGACCTGGGAATGCCTGGATAACAGGACATTGCAGCTAATTTTTCCTCTCTGATGAGCTGCCAGTACTTTGAAAATACGTTTCATTACTCTTTCATGAAAGAGCATCCTCAATTCAGGGGGTGTTTTGTTAGAAGGATCATCTTTGTTCTCATTTACAAATCCATTCCTCTTGATTAAGAAAGGCAAAGTAGCATACCTGCCAAGTACTCATTTCTGCTGCTTTTTGGAATTGCATTCACTCCTGAAGCTAAGTCTGGAATATTTCCCCTCCATCATTTTGCTTATAAGAAATTGGAAGGTCACTCAAGACATGTTCTTTACAAGGGGTTCTAGTGGGTCCATTTGAGATTGCAAGTTGAATATGCTTTTCCCAAAATGCTGGGGTAAAAAAAAGATTTCCATTTTCATACTTTTTTCTTCATTTGGAATATTTGCATACATAATAAGATATCTTGAGGATGGAACCCATGTAAGCAGAAAAGTCACTTTTGTTTCATACATACCTGATAAACAGGCTAGTGGGAATGCTGTGTGATGCTTCTGGTATCTGTGTCTGGACTGTGACCTGGCCGTGAAGAGAGGTGTAGAATTTCCTACTCATGGCCGCATGCTGGTACTCAAAAACTTCAAAGTTTGAAGCGTTTTGGGTTTTGAATTAAAGATTTTTAAGGTCTAAAGTAGCTAATGGTCAAACTAGCTGGGTGATGGACTTGGGTTGGAAATGATCATAGGATGCAGTTCTGGGAGACAGGATCAAGTCCAGCTTAGGAGTGTCAGTGTACAGTTGGAAAAATCAGTGTATCATCGGGATGTGCTAAATCAGTGCATGGGAGTGTGGGAAACTCTCTGATGTTTTAATTAGTGTTCAGGCAGTGCCCTGTTTACCTGCACTAAATATCTTCAATGAAAAAGTTTAGTCGTCTCATCTTCCAAGCAGACTGCCTTTTTCTTATCCATCTCAGTCATTAAAATCATACTTGAATGGTAAATAAATTTAGAGAAAGCATCAGCCCACTTTATTTGGTGTAATATTTGCACCAGTTTTATAGCTATGTATGATGTTTTCAATGAAATCCACAATGTCCATACAAAGGAATCACAGTAGCACAGTGTACCACAATTTAGAAATTGATTCCAGTTCAGTCCTTTACATCACTGGTGGATGACTGGACCCAACTGAAACAAACTGATTTAACAAATATTTCAGAAAAAACTTGTCCTTAGAGGATCAGAAGATGCTAAGTCAAAGTATGTCACTTGGGCATATGGTTGATTTTGAACTGAAAACAACTGAGAGATAATAAATGCAGAACAAATCCTTCTTCAGAGCTCTCCTCTGACTACATGTAGAAAGCTTCTCTCTTTGGAGAGTTTTATGGCTGTGGTAAAGAGAGAAAGTCACCAGCAAGAGTCTGCACAAATCTTAATAAAATAATTCTTATCTTCCACTAGTTTCCCCCTGCCTTTCTACAATTCCCCCTTTCTACAATTCCCTTTCTACAATTCCCTTTCTACAGTTGCCTTTCTACAATTGCCCCTTTCTACAATTCCCCCCCACCAAAGTCCAACTCCCCTCCTCCCTCCTCTAATCACTTTTCAACAGGTGATCTCCCTTTGTTAAAATGGAACATAAATTTACGAGTCTAACTCACACTTTCTTTTTATGAAGTCGAGATGCATGTCAAAATATAAATATAAATCAAAATCCCTGTTTTGTTAATTTGTCTCTAAGCAGTTCAGTTTGAGGACCCCATTCATTGACAAGAATAGCCTTGAAGCTTTTATCCTCCCCATCAGTGCAAAGTTAAGATAAAGAGTCCTTAGTCTTTTGATCCCTAAAAGAAAATGAAAATCCATTTATAGTTAATGTATAAAAAGCTGTCAATACACCGCAGAATGTATTTATTACTATTAACAGCCTTTTATACATTAAATATAACTGATTTTTCACATATTGGTTGTATTTTTCTGATTCTTGTTGAGAGAAATTAGAGGAATACGGAATGTGAAAATGGGGTCTATTTGGAATTATTGAGATTACTGTTTGTGTGAATTGACTGGAGAATTTTCATATATTGATCAGTTCAAAAACTGCCAGTTTGCCTCTAGAAGCTGAAAAGCACTTAAGCAAATAAGTGTAGTGTAAGCTCTGGTTATACAAATCTCAGTCAATCCAATTATTTCCTAAAGGCTAGTTATGAGAGTTCTTGTTATTTTTAGTCTGTATTGAATAAATTACAAGCAGATGAGTTACATGATGAACCTGAAATTTCAGTCTCTATTTACCTTAGTGCTTGGAAAAGCTATTTCTGGAGCTTTATTTAAGTGATTGGTGAAAGTCCGAAAGAGATCAGGCATTGTGAGCCTCCATGCTTGTTTGTTTGCTTCCTCAGTGAAATCCAGCCTGCATGTTAGAGAAAGCACTGCACTCTTCATAACCAGGAAAAGAGCCTGATGGAATCCTTTTGGTGCTACACAGCAAAAGAGAACAGGCTTGGGGAGGCCTACACTGCTTATTTATGTGTAGAGTTTAATGCTAAAAAGTGCCATTAAAGGTGAAGACCACATCTAGTGTCAAAGCAGTTAAAATCTTAAATATCCCTAATGACTGCTTTTAAGTCATTGCTATTTCTTACAAAAACAAACCAGTGTGAGATTAAGTGCAGGGCACTTGCATTACAAATGATACCAGTCATCTGGATTTCTCATTAGGAGCTTCTGCCAAGTTCCACTCCTTGCCAGGGATGATTTAACCATTCAGAGTGTCAAACTGACCTTGTACTTGGGGGTGGGGTGAAACCTAATGGCCTGAGCATCATTTTCTCAAATTCTAAAATATCCCTAGAGATTAAACCAAGAATGTGACGAGCTTTCTTAACCACTGTAGTTAAAATCTACACCCTGCATAGTTGCACTTTGAAGTGGTGTGTGCTGGAGGCCTCTGTAGCTTTCACATATTAAATCAAATAAATACTTTAAAGAAAGGTTTTAGAGGCAAAGGGGAGAAAGTAGAGATAAATGTATTAGAGCCCCAGAGTTGGCAACAATTAAATACAATGGCTGTTTAACTGTAGGCATCTGCTTATGTGTGTGGATTTACTACTCCGAAAAATGTCCTGATACAGTGGTAGGCCTGTACAAAATACAAGGAGTGAAACATAATCTCACCATTAGTCTGCTATTCTGCATGTCTTCAAAAAACAAGGTCATAAGTCCTCCTAAACATAAGTGCCAATAATTAGTTTTAAATGCTTCCTGGTCACTGTGCTATTAGACTGGGAGATATAATTGTTACAGAGCTAATGGAACCAAATTTTGCATCATCCTTAATTAGAAGTGTTACTTAATCCCCCTTGTCATTAAGCAACCATCTTTAGTGCTGAATAGAATTGCATGTCCCGCTCATGGCTAAAAGGTTTCTCAAATGTTGTGGAAAGGGTTTGTTATTTATAGTCTGTAGAAACTGCTTTCAAAGGAGTTAAGTCAAAGCCATCTTTCTCAAAACACCCAGGATGGAGGAGGCATTTAGTAGTGAGTGAAATTTGCACAACTTTCTCTTCTTAGAGGTCCTAGGTTCAACCCTCAGGAACCACTCCACCTCCAATAAAATAGAACCTCTCACTGAATCAAGTTAGTTTACAGTTTGTATGGAAACAACTCTCCCATCTACGCACAACATTCAAGGATAAAAATTATGTACCTACTTTTAAATTCCCAGTTGATTGGATTAAACCTGATGTTGATTTCCCAACTCTTTATCTGCCCCCCCCAAACCCACTGACATCTCAGTGGGGGGTTATTTAGGACAATTCTACAAATCAGCTCTAGCATTGGAACTGTATTTGGTGAACATATACTCTGTGGGATTCCATGTTACCACACTTGGTGCGTTACTCTTGGAAATCCTGTGAGGAAGGGTTTAAGTGCATTTGTGACATGGAGCTGAAAGGGAATTTGAGTACTTTTGCTCAGGATTGTACTGCTCATAATCCACAAAGGGGAAGTTTAAATTCTACCCTGCCCCATCCTGCTGGCCAGTTATTCATACCAACTTTTTGTGCAGTCCAGGACAAGGCCAAAGACAAATTTTACCTTTTCTGCAGTTTTGCCGTTGGGCATAATTTTGTCCTTCAGCTAGGTGAATACCACCCAGGTAGAGCGTTTGGTAGTTATCATTTACCTTCACTGTATTTTATTTAATTCTGAGATTATACATGTAGAAGGGATTGTAGAATCTTTCAGGGCAGGTTTCTTTTTTCAGCAAAAGCTACTTTGGAATTCTGTCTTAGATGTCGTCCTGCTACTTTATGACCCTGCTTCCCGGAACTTCCTGTGAATTTGATATTCATTCGCACATTTGTAAATTGCTTGGTGGGAAAAAGGCTTAAGAGCCCAATTAAAAGTAGTCACTGTGCTGTGCTGTTTTAGCTGAGCAAATTAATTGCCCTCCGTGTGGTTTGGAGGTGACCTGGAGGGAAAAGATCAGAAAATAGTGAGCTGTGCTTTGGGGATGATTGGAAAGATCCACTGTCCGATAGTTCATATAGCCTCTGCTCCCGTCAGTTTGGGATATTTTTCTCTGCAGTATCTTAAACTACAAGTCCCAGCACTTCTTAGTCTACGCTAATGTTGAAAGGGTTGCAGCGTGTGGTTCTCACCATGCTGAAAGCTGCTTTGCTGGATGGTATCCACCTAGTTGAAGGACAAAATTATGCCCAAGGGCAAAACTGCAGAAAAGGTGAAATTTGTCTTTGGCATTGTTCTAGACTGCCTCCTCTGCTGCTTGCGGCCTTGGAATTCGTTTCAAGTACTAATATCCAGTGTTGCTTTCTTATCTCTAATCCATGATTAAAGTATCAATAAATTCTTTCTCATTAGAGGATTGCGCCTTTCTGATATATTTTAATTTTAAAAGAGAAAATCTTAGTAGAGAATTAACAATTATTTTCAAAGTATAAAATGACTAATTGTAGAGGACAATAATTCTGTGTATGTGCGTGTATATGTGCGTGTGTGCCTTTTAATCTTTTCCTTTTGAGAAGCTGCACTTCTTTGCTTGGTGCCAGCGATGAGCATGTGAGCTAGGTGGGCTAATTTGGGTACCCTCATCTCCCTGGCAACAGAGATTGTTTCTGAATCTGAGCCACCTAAGTCCAGACCCTTTGTCAGAAGCAGTACAGAGATGGAGGAAGAGAATTGTTCTTTCTGTAGTGGTTACTCAATCAAGTAAGAGTGACAATGTCCTGCCCAGAGATCATTTTGGGGTGGTATGGACGAAGTTCCTATCTGGTGGAAAAGAGTAGAGTCAGCAGTCACAAAGAAGACTGAGAGATGGGGAGATGGAGACGGCTCTGCCGTAGTGAAGCCTTTATTCAAGCCAACCTAGCTAGATTTGAAACTAAACTTAACCTTCTGCCCAAATGGTGTGTGTGTGTACATGTGTGTGTTTTAGGTCACACAATTTCTTACACAGGGCCATAGTTCTCCCTCTGGTGCCAGGAATAGGTATGTAAATCAGATGGCTACTTCTGCAGTTATGGCAAACGGTAACTACCAACTTCTACCTTGATCTTTGGAGGACCCAGCTTTGGAGCTTGAGTTAGGTTTATTTGAAATTCTTTTGGTCCTTGGGATTGAGAGAGTCTCCAATGTTACATTAATGATAGGATTTACATTTTTAAGATGATTTTGGGTGAATGATATTCATGGTACCCTGTCTCCTAGCCTGTAAATGTTGATTTATGGCTGGTTTTGATTAAGGATGCTATGTTGACACTACAACCTGCTGTTATTATCTGGTATGCAGTTTGGATGTGCTTTGTCACATTTCACTGTGGTCTTCACTAGGGTTCATTTGGAGTCAGTTGAGTTTAGTTCAGTTACTTCATCTGGACTAGGCACTCAGTGAGGCCCTTTCTGGAAAGTAAATAACAAATCACTCAAATACCACTCTGTAACACACCAATTCTTCCATTTGCAGGGGTTTGGAAAGTACTGTACGAGCCACCATTTCTGATTCTGTATGACAGTCTATATATTAGGTCCATCTGTGGAACATTAATATAAATCAGTGACTCACCTCTGTTTTGATTTTTGATGCAACTTTGAGGTCTTCCATAAACAGAAGCTAGGGCTGTTTGTTACAAGTTGATACTTGACAAATTTGTTGAAAGGTGAAAGATCATTTGCATTATTTCCACATCATTGACCACATTCCAGTTAGTCAGTTAGTGAAGACTATAAATACGAGATGAAAGTATCAATCCTCTCTCTTGTTTTGACTGTATATTTATCCAAGTAATTATAGCAGTAGTTATTTATAGGTGTGTATGTAAACTCATGCAATTCTTTTATATAGACTCTATAAATAGCTATAACAACCACCCCAGTTAAATAGCAGGTGGATTCAAGTGGAAGAAAAGACCAAATCGGCGGAGCTGTTATGACTTTCTATTACTGTTCATTTCCTTTTTTATTTTCTAATATGACGTTTTTGGCTTCCACATTGTTGACACTGAGTGTGACTAAGCCTTTGCCCCAAGGACCATCTCTTCTCCAAGTCGCTGACTTTCGCTTTCCACTGGGAGCCTGGAGCCTTTCTGCCCCAGGCTGACCTTGGGTCCCCAGGGAGGGTCCTGGTGGGCGGCTGCTGCGCTGCACGGACTCTGCATCCTATGCATGCCCAGTGACTCTACTACTCACTTTAGGAGGACGTCACAGAATGGACCAAACCACACAAAATCAGCTCACTGAAAAATGATCAATGCAGAAAGTCAACAGACACTTTTTTAATACGTCAGTAGATAAACAGTTTTAGGTGATTGTCTTTTCAAATTTTGATTTAACTTACAACTTCTGCAACAGCATGCTTGCTTTTGTTTGCATAATTGGCCAAGAAAGTCATATGAAAAGTAATGAATAGATGCTACGTACTGATTAAGTGAAAATAATCACCTTTCTCTTTTTTTGCAACTAACGCCAACCAAGTTCTAATCCCTGAAGGAAGTAAATCTTTTGGAGATAAGAATTATTGTAGGAGCAAGAACCTTTAACATGAGAGGATATGACCATAGCCTCAACTGGGGACTAAGTTTCTTAATCACTTGTGTATTGCACTGTGACCGTAAGTGTAAATTATATTGGTTTTCTTGATTTTAATGATTCATGTATTTATGAGAAAAAACTGATACTTATTTAGGTAAACAATTATTTTCTTTCCACCAAAATGACAATCAATGTTACTTTAATGATAACTTTTTAAAAAACTATTTGACTTTATAAATTTATGACTATGCATAGAAATCTGTCCTTTTAAACTACTAGAATAAGTAGATTGAGTGAAGATCATCCATTATGATGCTTGAGGGAAACTATTGGCTATCAAATGATTGATCCTGTACCATAAATTTGGAACTATGTATAATGCTGGACCACACTGTAATAATATATACATGTATACAGAAGTGTGAAATGTATTTGACATAAAAAATTTATAATAAACACAAACACACACACACACACAACTAGATGACCGATACATGTTTTGGGTGGAAGTGCAGAGGAATTTGAAAGGCGTTATCTCTGAAGCATGAAATGATAAGGTGACCAGGGACCTGAGGATGAAACAATTCATGTAGTTGAAGAAGGGAAAGGAAATGCTATGAAAGTAATCATAGAAGAAGATTTTGTTACTCTCACCACGGAAGAGTAAAGCAACATCAGAACAATGAAGAAATACGAGTTTTAATCCAACCCTAGTGAAGAGAACTGATATCTCTGATTGAATCTATGTTAATCATGATCCTGTTTATCTCACATTTCTTTTTATTTATGTGTTTGAGTAAAGAAATACATGTTTAGGTTAATAAAAATCAAAATTCCAAAAATAGAGTTGGATAAAATTTCCTTCTCCATCTCCCCTAGGTCAATGGAACCATTCACAACATGGAACCAATCCCTTGCAACACTCCTGTGGCTGTACCTCTGCAAGTGTTGGGAACACACACAAGCCTGTACACAGACACTGTACGGTCTCATCACGCTCCCGTCACCGGGGCCCGGCACACGACACGCACAGTTTAAAGGAGGAGAGGTTATTTCGGCTTATGCTTCAGTCCATGGTCAGAAGTCTTCAAGACAAGACAGGAGGAGGAATACAGGCTCAACCCATGGCACCTAAGAAGCAGAGAAAGAGAGGTGCCAGGACAAGCGTGCACCCTTGCACGTCACGGCTCCAGCCTCTCACTGCAGCCAAGACCCCCTTCCTGCCAGCACAGGAAGCTACTGAGCTCCTCCATGATGGATCCACTGATCAGTACAGCACCCTGCCACCCAGTCACCTTCCACACACTTGAAAATCTGGGGGACTTTTATATCTAAGCCATAACACATATGCATATACATATTTATGCATCCGAATGGCCTTTATGAACCTCAAATGGTGGTGTTCAGTTTCTCGTTCTGTGGTTTCTTTCTCACATTTTTCATTAGTGTGTTTCGGTTACACAGACTAAAGGTTCGTTTTGGTAGGTTTGTACATGCACAGGACATATTTTAATCATTTCCCCCATCTCACTAGTGCCCATGTACCGATTCGGTGTTTCAAGCAAATTAACAGCTGTTAGAGTACATTGACAGGTCAGTGAATGTTCTGATTATTTACTGATGAGTAGAAATCATCCCCAAGTTTTGTAGCTTTCATTAAGAGTATATACTTATGATCTCTGTGGTAGCTGCGGGTCGGGATTTGGGGCAGTTCTTGGCTGGATGGCTGCAGACAGATGTTGGCTGCAGCTGGGGGAGAAGAGTGTAGGATGCTGAAGAAGCTGGAGTCGGCAGTGCCTCTTTCCCAGGCAGTCCTTCTGCACAGGTTAGTGAGGGTTTTCTCCTGGCACAGTGGCCAGACAATAATGAGACAGTAGCTGTGACTGCTGCAGATCACCAAAGTGAGTGTCCACACACTGCTGGCTCTTCAACTGCCTTTTGTGACCTGGCCCTGGAATTCACACAGCATAGGTACCACCAAGCAGTCACATTTGTCTCACCTCAAGAAGAGGGATGTAGACCCCTATGTCCATATTAAACCCAGTCGTAAGAATAGAATGTGGAATAAATGATACTTGTCGTGGCAATTTTAGAATATGTAGCCCAGCACTATCATTGTGGGCATCTATCCAGTGTGTAAGAAGCAGTGGAAAAAGCCTTAAACGAATGATATTTGTGTTTTTGACAAAAATGTAGAGATAATGTGCATTCACAAGGTGCACAAGCATTCCTTCATACACCAGTCTAGCCACACATATACCCCATCCCACCCCGTACTGCTGGCTACTGATCCACAAAAATAATACAGCATTTGGAAAGCGGCCCCTTTAAAACAGAAAGGAAAAGCAATCTTCCAAACACCTCACAGAGCTCTGACATTTTGTTTTCTTACTTAGCCTTCATTTGACTCACAGCCCAACCTGGTTGTATTTCACAGTGGTTTTCTTCAGGCTGGGTTTAATTGCTTGAAAGAAGTTCTTGCTAATGAGATTGAGCAATCTAAACTGTAACTTGCATTCCTGAGACTTGGGCTCACGTATTTCAAAACATTGCTAAGGGTTAAATAGACTTTTGAAATAGAATAGAATAACCTTTTTATTGTTGTTGTTATTGTTATTATGTGAACATGCAGCCTCATGTTCCAAAAGTATTTCTGATGTCCTTTTGTAAGAAAGGATAATCCACCCTGAAGTTCTCAAACATGAGCCAGAAAAAAATTACTGAATGCCGTTTTCTTACCTAAATAAGACATAGAGTTTCTCCTGATTCTCTGAAGCTATTTTTAAGAGAAAATTGCGTTGTTTCTGTTTTGAGTTTCTTTGCTTGATTTTCACTCTTCCACAAGTGAGACCATCAGAGAAGCCCGAGCAGCAATAGCATTTAGTTAATCTGCATTCACTCCCCTCTGACACCTCAAGCTGAACCAGATTATTCCTTTCCATTCTTCTCACCTGTCTAAAGCAGCTATAAAACTAAAATTGCATCTGCACACTTTGCCCAAGTTGCCGCAGTTCTCCAACAGGGTTACCTTCGACCAGGGACTCTGGGGTTTTACCAAAGAGTCAGTCCATAAACCACAAACTCTTGTTTACACTAACAAAGCCAAAGCGACTCCAGGGAAGGCCCATGGTGTTGACCTTTGCCTGTTATGATATCCTCTGTGTATACAAAGTGGTAATTAAGTCTTTGTTAATTAATATTCAGAATCTAGAGAGCATCCTAGAATATTGATTTAAAAGGAGAGCTGCTTGGTGTGGAGTCAAGATACAGAGTTAGAAAACACAGTTTGCCAAGATGTATGATTTAAGTGTTTTTCTAATTGGCACATGATAACTACACAGATTCACAGAGCACAGTGTGATGTTTCAATACATGTACATATTGTGCAATGATCTAATGGGTAATTAACATATGCATCACTTCAAACATTGATCATTTCTTTGTGGCAAAACATTTAAAATTTTTCCTTTTAACTATTTTGCAATTGATGATACATTACTTTTGACTACAGCCATCCTCTCTGTAATAGATCACAGAACTTACCCGGTGGTGCCCATTGACCAGTCCGCCTCAGCTGCCTCTCCTCATCCTTCCATCTCTACTGCCCTCCCCAGCCTTGTACTATTCTACTAGTGACTTCTTGGAATGTAAATTGGTATAGCCAACATGCAAAACCCTTTGGAACGCCCTTTTAAAAATCTAAAACAGTACTAATTTATGGTCCAGCAATCCCACTACTGGGTATATATGCCCACAGGAAATGAAATCAGTGTATTGAAGAGACATCTACATTCTCATATTTATTATAGCATTTTCACCATAGTCAAGCTTGGGACTCAGCTAGAGTCCTCATTAATAGAAGAACTGATAAAGAAAACATAATACACACACACACACACACACACACACACACAGACACACACAATGGGAATACTATTTAGCCATGAAAAACAAAAATCTTGTTATATTAGTGACAACGTGGGTAGACCGAGAAGACGTTATGGTAAGTGAAATGAGCCAGACACAGGAAGACAAATGCAGCATAATCTTACCTGTATGTGGAGTGTAAAGAATGAGCTGTTTAACTCCTAGCACATCCAATCACCAGGCCCAATAAGATTGTGACTAACTAAACTTTCTTTAAGTATCACCATTCAGCTCATGAAAAGACGTTCAACATCATTAGAGTGAGAGAAGGGCAAACTCAAACTAGAAATATTACTACATCCTATTAATGGTTAAAAAGGTGACAGTAACAAAAAATAGGGACAACACCAAATTCTGGCTAGGATGCAGACAAACAAAATGGTTCGCACATTGCTGGTGGGGGTGAAGGGGAGCCGTCTCCCCAAAGTGTGGCAGTTCCCTTAGGAGGCACGTACATACAATTTAGCAATTGTAGACTTAGGCATTTATCCCAGAGAAATGAAAACTTGTGTTCACACAAAAACTTGTACTTGAATGTTCATGGAAGCTTTATTTGTAATAGCCAAACCCTGGAAGCAGCCCAACTGTCCTTCAACAGGTGAATGCTTAAACAAGTGATGACACATCCATGCCAGGAATGCTATGCAGCAATAAAAGCTATTGATACCGGCAAGCACTTGGATCCATTTGAGGGGAATTATGTCGAGTTTCAAAAGCCAGTCTTAAAATGCCACATTGTATGACTTCATTTACACAGCATTCCTGGAATAATAAAATCATGGAAATAGAGATAGAGGTTGGAGGCTGGCAGGGTTAGGAACGGTGGAGTGTGAGGAGGTGATTGTTAGGGAACAAAGTAGGGACCCTTTGGAGTTTGAACAGTTTAGATCTTGGCATATGGTGCTGGTTAGGTGAGTCTATGCATGTGATAACATTGTATGGGATAGATACACATACATACCAATGAGCATGTAGGTACACACATACAAATGAGGGCACAAGTGTACATAAAACCTGTGAAATTTGAGAAGTTCCCTAAGTGTTTTCATTGTCACTTTCTTAGTCTTGCTCTGTTATTGTAGTTTTGTAAGATGTTGGTATTGAGGGAATCTGGGGGAAGGGCTATCTGTACTCCTGTACATTTTTTAAAAAATGTACAGGAGTACAGATAGCCCTTCCCCCAGATTCCCTCAATACCAACATCTTACAAAACTACAATAACAGAGCAAGACTAAGAAAGTGACAATGAAAACACTTAGGGAACTTCTCAAATTTCACAGGTTTTATGTACACTTGTGCCCTCATTTGTATGTGTGTACCTACATGCTCATTGGTATGTATGTGTATCTATCCCATACAATGTTATCACATGCATAGACTCACCTAACCAGCACCATATGCCAAGATCTAAACTGTTCAAACTCCAAAGGGTCCCTACTTTGTTCCCTAACAATCACCTCCTCACACTCCACCGTTCCTAACCCTGCCAGCCTCCAACCTCTATCTCTATTTCCATGATTTTATTATTCCAGGAATGCTGTGTAAATGAAGTCATACAATGTGGCATTTTAAGACTGGCTTTTGAAACTCGACATAATTCCCCTCAAATGGATCCAAGTGCTTGCCGGTATCAATAGCTTTTATTGCTGCATAGCATTCCTGGCATGGATGTGTCATCACTTGTTTAAGCATTCACCTGTTGAAGGACAGTTGGGCTGCTTCCAGGGTTTGGCTATTACAAATAAAGCTTCCATGAACATTCAAGTACAAGTTTTTGTGTGAACACAAGTTTTCATTTCTCTGGGATAAATGCCTAAGTCTACAATTGCTAAATTGTATGTACGTGCCTCCTAAGGGAACTGCCACACTTTGGGGAGACGGCTCCCCTTCACCCCCACCAGCAATGTGCGAACCATTTTGTTTGTCTGCATCCTAGCCAGAATTTGGTGTTGTCCCTATTTTTTGTTACTGTCACCTTTTTAACCATTAATAGGATGTAGTAATATTTCTAGTTTGAGTTTGCCCTTCTCTCACTCTAATGATGTTGAACGTCTTTTCATGAGCTGAATGGTGATACTTAAAGAAAGTTTAGTTAGTCACAATCTTATTGGGCCTGGTGATTGGATGTGCTAGGAGTTAAACAGCTCATTCTTTACACTCCACATACAGGTAAGATTATGCTGCATTTGTCTTCCTGTGTCTGGCTCATTTCACTTACCATAACGTCTTCTCGGTCTACCCACGTTGTCACTAATATAACAAGATTTTTGTTTTTCATGGCTAAATAGTATTCCCATTGTGTGTGTCTGTGTGTGTGTGTGTGTGTGTGTGTGTGTGTATTATGTTTTCTTTATCAGTTCTTCTATTAATGAGGACTCTAGCTGAGTCCCAAGCTTGACTATGGTGAAAATGCTATAATAAATATGAGAATGTAGATGTCTCTTCAATACACTGATTTCATTTCCTGTGGGCATATATACCCAGTAGTGGGATTGCTGGACCATAAATTAGTACTGTTTTAGATTTTTAAAAGGGCGTTCCAAAGGGTTTTGCATGTTGGCTATACCAATTTACATTCCAAGAAGTCACTAGTAGAATAGTACAAGGCTGGGGAGGGCAGTAGAGATGGAAGGATGAGGAGAGGCAGCTGAGGCGGACTGGTCAATGGGCACCACCGGGTAAGTTCTGTGATCTATTACAGAGAGGATGGCTGTAGTCAAAAGTAATGTATCATCAATTGCAAAATAGTTAAAAGGAAAAATTTTAAATGTTTTGCCACAAAGAAATGATCAATGTTTGAAGTGATGCATATGTTAATTACCCATTAGATCATTGCACAATATGTACATGTATTGAAACATCACACTGTGCTCTGTGAATCTGTGTAGTTATCATGTGCCAATTAGAAAAACACTTAAATCATACATCTTGGCAAACTGTGTTTTCTAACTCTGTATCTTGACTCCACACCAAGCAGCTCTCCTTTTAAATCAATATTCTAGGATGCTCTCTAGATTCTGAATATTAATTAACAAAGACTTAATTACCACTTTGTATACACAGAGGATATCATAACAGGCAAAGGTCAACACCATGGGCCTTCCCTGGAGTCGCTTTGGCTTTGTTAGTGTAAACAAGAGTTTGTGGTTTATGGACTGACTCTTTGGTAAAACCCCAGAGTCCCTGGTCGAAGGTAACCCTGTTGGAGAACTGCGGCAACTTGGGCAAAGTGTGCAGATGCAATTTTAGTTTTATAGCTGCTTTAGACAGGTGAGAAGAATGGAAAGGAATAATCTGGTTCAGCTTGAGGTGTCAGAGGGGAGTGAATGCAGATTAACTAAATGCTATTGCTGCTCGGGCTTCTCTGATGGTCTCACTTGTGGAAGAGTGAAAATCAAGCAAAGAAACTCAAAACAGAAACAACGCAATTTTCTCTTAAAAATAGCTTCAGAGAATCAGGAGAAACTCTATGTCTTATTTAGGTAAGAAAACGGCATTCAGTAATTTTTTTCTGGCTCATGTTTGAGAACTTCAGGGTGGATTATCCTTTCTTACAAAAGGACATCAGAAATACTTTTGGAACATGAGGCTGCATGTTCACATAATAACAATAACAACAACAATAAAAAGGTTATTCTATTCTATTTCAAAAGTCTATTTAACCCTTAGCAATGTTTTGAAATACGTGAGCCCAAGTCTCAGGAATGCAAGTTACAGTTTAGATTGCTCAATCTCATTAGCAAGAACTTCTTTCAAGCAATTAAACCCAGCCTGAAGAAAACCACTGTGAAATACAACCAGGTTGGGCTGTGAGTCAAATGAAGGCTAAGTAAGAAAACAAAATGTCAGAGCTCTGTGAGGTGTTTGGAAGATTGCTTTTCCTTTCTGTTTTAAAGGGGCCGCTTTCCAAATGCTGTATTATTTTTGTGGATCAGTAGCCAGCAGTACGGGGTGGGATGGGGTATATGTGTGGCTAGACTGGTGTATGAAGGAATGCTTGTGCACCTTGTGAATGCACATTATCTCTACATTTTTGTCAAAAACACAAATATCATTCGTTTAAGGCTTTTTCCACTGCTTCTTACACACTGGATAGATGCCCACAATGATAGTGCTGGGCTACATATTCTAAAATTGCCACGACAAGTATCATTTATTCCACATTCTATTCTTACGACTGGGTTTAATATGGACATAGGGGTCTACATCCCTCTTCTTGAGGTGAGACAAATGTGACTGCTTGGTGGTACCTATGCTGTGTGAATTCCAGGGCCAGGTCACAAAAGGCAGTTGAAGAGCCAGCAGTGTGTGGACACTCACTTTGGTGATCTGCAGCAGTCACAGCTACTGTCTCATTATTGTCTGGCCACTGTGCCAGGAGAAAACCCTCACTAACCTGTGCAGAAGGACTGCCTGGGAAAGAGGCACTGCCGACTCCAGCTTCTTCAGCATCCTACACTCTTCTCCCCCAGCTGCAGCCAACATCTGTCTGCAGCCATCCAGCCAAGAACTGCCCCAAATCCCGACCCGCAGCTACCACAGAGATCATAAGTATATACTCTTAATGAAAGCTACAAAACTTGGGGATGATTTCTACTCATCAGTAAATAATCAGAACATTCACTGACCTGTCAATGTACTCTAACAGCTGTTAATTTGCTTGAAACACCGAATCGGTACATGGGCACTAGTGAGATGGGGGAAATGATTAAAATATGTCCTGTGCATGTACAAACCTACCAAAACGAACCTTTAGTCTGTGTAACCGAAACACACTAATGAAAAATGTGAGAAAGAAACCACAGAACGAGAAACTGAACACCACCATTTGAGGTTCATAAAGGCCATTCGGATGCATAAATATGTATATGCATATGTGTTATGGCTTAGATATAAAAGTCCCCCAGATTTTCAAGTGTGTGGAAGGTGACTGGGTGGCAGGGTGCTGTACTGATCAGTGGATCCATCATGGAGGAGCTCAGTAGCTTCCTGTGCTGGCAGGAAGGGGGTCTTGGCTGCAGTGAGAGGCTGGAGCCGTGACGTGCAAGGGTGCACGCTTGTCCTGGCACCTCTCTTTCTCTGCTTCTTAGGTGCCATGGGTTGAGCCTGTATTCCTCCTCCTGTCTTGTCTTGAAGACTTCTGACCATGGACTGAAGCATAAGCCGAAATAACCTCTCCTCCTTTAAACTGTGCGTGTCGTGTGCCGGGCCCCGGTGACGGGAGCGTGATGAGACCGTACAGTGTCTGTGTACAGGCTTGTGTGTGTTCCCAACACTTGCAGAGGTACAGCCACAGGAGTGTTGCAAGGGATTGGTTCCATGTTGTGAATGGTTCCATTGACCTAGGGGAGATGGAGAAGGAAATTTTATCCAACTCTATTTTTGGAATTTTGATTTTTATTAACCTAAACATGTATTTCTTTACTCAAACACATAAATAAAAAGAAATGTGAGATAAACAGGATCATGATTAACATAGATTCAATCAGAGATATCAGTTCTCTTCACTAGGGTTGGATTAAAACTCGTATTTCTTCATTGTTCTGATGTTGCTTTACTCTTCCGTGGTGAGAGTAACAAAATCTTCTTCTATGATTACTTTCATAGCATTTCCTTTCCCTTCTTCAACTACATGAATTGTTTCATCCTCAGGTCCCTGGTCACCTTATCATTTCATGCTTCAGAGATAACGCCTTTCAAATTCCTCTGCACTTCCACCCAAAACATGTATCGGTCATCTAGTTGTGTGTGTGTGTGTGTTTGTGTTTATTATAAATTTTTTATGTCAAATACATTTCACACTTCTGTATACATGTATATATTATTACAGTGTGGTCCAGCATTATACATAGTTCCAAATTTATGGTACAGGATCAATCATTTGATAGCCAATAGTTTCCCTCAAGCATCATAATGGATGATCTTCACTCAATCTACTTATTCTAGTAGTTTAAAAGGACAGATTTCTATGCATAGTCATAAATTTATAAAGTCAAATAGTTTTTTAAAAAGTTATCATTAAAGTAACATTGATTGTCATTTTGGTGGAAAGAAAATAATTGTTTACCTAAATAAGTATCAGTTTTTTCTCATAAATACATGAATCATTAAAATCAAGAAAACCAATATAATTTACACTTACGGTCACAGTGCAATACACAAGTGATTAAGAAACTTAGTCCCCAGTTGAGGCTATGGTCATATCCTCTCATGTTAAAGGTTCTTGCTCCTACAATAATTCTTATCTCCAAAAGATTTACTTCCTTCAGGGATTAGAACTTGGTTGGCGTTAGTTGCAAAAAAAGAGAAAGGTGATTATTTTCACTTAATCAGTACGTAGCATCTATTCATTACTTTTCATATGACTTTCTTGGCCAATTATGCAAACAAAAGCAAGCATGCTGTTGCAGAAGTTGTAAGTTAAATCAAAATTTGAAAAGACAATCACCTAAAACTGTTTATCTACTGACGTATTAAAAAAGTGTCTGTTGACTTTCTGCATTGATCATTTTTCAGTGAGCTGATTTTGTGTGGTTTGGTCCATTCTGTGACGTCCTCCTAAAGTGAGTAGTAGAGTCACTGGGCATGCATAGGATGCAGAGTCCGTGCAGCGCAGCAGCCGCCCACCAGGACCCTCCCTGGGGACCCAAGGTCAGCCTGGGGCAGAAAGGCTCCAGGCTCCCAGTGGAAAGCGAAAGTCAGCGACTTGGAGAAGAGATGGTCCTTGGGGCAAAGGCTTAGTCACACTCAGTGTCAACAATGTGGAAGCCAAAAACGTCATATTAGAAAATAAAAAAGGAAATGAACAGTAATAGAAAGTCATAACAGCTCCGCCGATTTGGTCTTTTCTTCCACTTGAATCCACCTGCTATTTAACTGGGGTGGTTGTTATAGCTATTTATAGAGTCTATATAAAAGAATTGCATGAGTTTACATACACACCTATAAATAACTACTGCTATAATTACTTGGATAAATATACAGTCAAAACAAGAGAGAGGATTGATACTTTCATCTCGTATTTATAGTCTTCACTAACTGACTAACTGGAATGTGGTCAATGATGTGGAAATAATGCAAATGATCTTTCACCTTTCAACAAATTTGTCAAGTATCAACTTGTAACAAACAGCCCTAGCTTCTGTTTATGGAAGACCTCAAAGTTGCATCAAAAATCAAAACAGAGGTGAGTCACTGATTTATATTAATGTTCCACAGATGGACCTAATATATAGACTGTCATACAGAATCAGAAATGGTGGCTCGTACAGTACTTTCCAAACCCCTGCAAATGGAAGAATTGGTGTGTTACAGAGTGGTATTTGAGTGATTTGTTATTTACTTTCCAGAAAGGGCCTCACTGAGTGCCTAGTCCAGATGAAGTAACTGAACTAAACTCAACTGACTCCAAATGAACCCTAGTGAAGACCACAGTGAAATGTGACAAAGCACATCCAAACTGCATACCAGATAATAACAGCAGGTTGTAGTGTCAACATAGCATCCTTAATCAAAACCAGCCATAAATCAACATTTACAGGCTAGGAGACAGGGTACCATGAATATCATTCACCCAAAATCATCTTAAAAATGTAAATCCTATCATTAATGTAACATTGGAGACTCTCTCAATCCCAAGGACCAAAAGAATTTCAAATAAACCTAACTCAAGCTCCAAAGCTGGGTCCTCCAAAGATCAAGGTAGAAGTTGGTAGTTACCGTTTGCCATAACTGCAGAAGTAGCCATCTGATTTACATACCTATTCCTGGCACCAGAGGGAGAACTATGGCCCTGTGTAAGAAATTGTGTGACCTAAAACACACACATGTACACACACACACCATTTGGGCAGAAGGTTAAGTTTAGTTTCAAATCTAGCTAGGTTGGCTTGAATAAAGGCTTCACTACGGCAGAGCCGTCTCCATCTCCCCATCTCTCAGTCTTCTTTGTGACTGCTGACTCTACTCTTTTCCACCAGATAGGAACTTCGTCCATACCACCCCAAAATGATCTCTGGGCAGGACATTGTCACTCTTACTTGATTGAGTAACCACTACAGAAAGAACAATTCTCTTCCTCCATCTCTGTACTGCTTCTGACAAAGGGTCTGGACTTAGGTGGCTCAGATTCAGAAACAATCTCTGTTGCCAGGGAGATGAGGGTACCCAAATTAGCCCACCTAGCTCACATGCTCATCGCTGGCACCAAGCAAAGAAGTGCAGCTTCTCAAAAGGAAAAGATTAAAAGGCACACACGCACATATACACGCACATACACAGAATTATTGTCCTCTACAATTAGTCATTTTATACTTTGAAAATAATTGTTAATTCTCTACTAAGATTTTCTCTTTTAAAATTAAAATATATCAGAAAGGCGCAATCCTCTAATGAGAAAGAATTTATTGATACTTTAATCATGGATTAGAGATAAGAAAGCAACACTGGATATTAGTACTTGAAACGAATTCCAAGGCCGCAAGCAGCAGAGGAGGCAGTCTAGAACAATGCCAAAGACAAATTTCACCTTTTCTGCAGTTTTGCCCTTGGGCATAATTTTGTCCTTCAACTAGGTGGATACCATCCAGCAAAGCAGCTTTCAGCATGGTGAGAACCACACGCTGCAACCCTTTCAACATTAGCGTAGACTAAGAAGTGCTGGGACTTGTAGTTTAAGATACTGCAGAGAAAAATATCCCAAACTGACGGGAGCAGAGGCTATATGAACTATCGGACAGTGGATCTTTCCAATCATCCCCAAAGCACAGCTCACTATTTTCTGATCTTTTCCCTCCAGGTCACCTCCAAACCACACGGAGGGCAATTAATTTGCTCAGCTAAAACAGCACAGCACAGTGACTACTTTTAATTGGGCTCTTAAGCCTTTTTCCCACCAAGCAATTTACAAATGTGCGAATGAATATCAAATTCACAGGAAGTTCCGGGAAGCAGGGTCATAAAGTAGCAGGACGACATCTAAGACAGAATTCCAAAGTAGCTTTTGCTGAAAAAAGAAACCTGCCCTGAAAGATTCTACAATCCCTTCTACATGTATAATCTCAGAATTAAATAAAATACAGTGAAGGTAAATGATAACTACCAAACGCTCTACCTGGGTGGTATTCACCTAGCTGAAGGACAAAATTATGCCCAACGGCAAAACTGCAGAAAAGGTAAAATTTGTCTTTGGCCTTGTCCTGGACTGCACAAAAAGTTGGTATGAATAACTGGCCAGCAGGATGGGGCAGGGTAGAATTTAAACTTCCCCTTTGTGGATTATGAGCAGTACAATCCTGAGCAAAAGTACTCAAATTCCCTTTCAGCTCCATGTCACAAATGCACTTAAACCCTTCCTCACAGGATTTCCAAGAGTAACGCACCAAGTGTGGTAACATGGAATCCCACAGAGTATATGTTCACCAAATACAGTTCCAATGCTAGAGCTGATTTGTAGAATTGTCCTAAATAACCCCCCACTGAGATGTCAGTGGGTTTGGGGGGGGCAGATAAAGAGTTGGGAAATCAACATCAGGTTTAATCCAATCAACTGGGAATTTAAAAGTAGGTACATAATTTTTATCCTTGAATGTTGTGCGTAGATGGGAGAGTTGTTTCCATACAAACTGTAAACTAACTTGATTCAGTGAGAGGTTCTATTTTATTGGAGGTGGAGTGGTTCCTGAGGGTTGAACCTAGGACCTCTAAGAAGAGAAAGTTGTGCAAATTTCACTCACTACTAAATGCCTCCTCCATCCTGGGTGTTTTGAGAAAGATGGCTTTGACTTAACTCCTTTGAAAGCAGTTTCTACAGACTATAAATAACAAACCCTTTCCACAACATTTGAGAAACCTTTTAGCCATGAGCGGGACATGCAATTCTATTCAGCACTAAAGATGGTTGCTTAATGACAAGGGGGATTAAGTAACACTTCTAATTAAGGATGATGCAAAATTTGGTTCCATTAGCTCTGTAACAATTATATCTCCCAGTCTAATAGCACAGTGACCAGGAAGCATTTAAAACTAATTATTGGCACTTATGTTTAGGAGGACTTATGACCTTGTTTTTTGAAGACATGCAGAATAGCAGACTAATGGTGAGATTATGTTTCACTCCTTGTATTTTGTACAGGCCTACCACTGTATCAGGACATTTTTCGGAGTAGTAAATCCACACACATAAGCAGATGCCTACAGTTAAACAGCCATTGTATTTAATTGTTGCCAACTCTGGGGCTCTAATACATTTATCTCTACTTTCTCCCCTTTGCCTCTAAAACCTTTCTTTAAAGTATTTATTTGATTTAATATGTGAAAGCTACAGAGGCCTCCAGCACACACCACTTCAAAGTGCAACTATGCAGGGTGTAGATTTTAACTACAGTGGTTAAGAAAGCTCGTCACATTCTTGGTTTAATCTCTAGGGATATTTTAGAATTTGAGAAAATGATGCTCAGGCCATTAGGTTTCACCCCACCCCCAAGTACAAGGTCAGTTTGACACTCTGAATGGTTAAATCATCCCTGGCAAGGAGTGGAACTTGGCAGAAGCTCCTAATGAGAAATCCAGATGACTGGTATCATTTGTAATGCAAGTGCCCTGCACTTAATCTCACACTGGTTTGTTTTTGTAAGAAATAGCAATGACTTAAAAGCAGTCATTAGGGATATTTAAGATTTTAACTGCTTTGACACTAGATGTGGTCTTCACCTTTAATGGCACTTTTTAGCATTAAACTCTACACATAAATAAGCAGTGTAGGCCTCCCCAAGCCTGTTCTCTTTTGCTGTGTAGCACCAAAAGGATTCCATCAGGCTCTTTTCCTGGTTATGAAGAGTGCAGTGCTTTCTCTAACATGCAGGCTGGATTTCACTGAGGAAGCAAACAAACAAGCATGGAGGCTCACAATGCCTGATCTCTTTCGGACTTTCACCAATCACTTAAATAAAGCTCCAGAAATAGCTTTTCCAAGCACTAAGGTAAATAGAGACTGAAATTTCAGGTTCATCATGTAACTCATCTGCTTGTAATTTATTCAATACAGACTAAAAATAACAAGAACTCTCATAACTAGCCTTTAGGAAATAATTGGATTGACTGAGATTTGTATAACCAGAGCTTACACTACACTTATTTGCTTAAGTGCTTTTCAGCTTCTAGAGGCAAACTGGCAGTTTTTGAACTGATCAATATATGAAAATTCTCCAGTCAATTCACACAAACAGTAATCTCAATAATTCCAAATAGACCCCATTTTCACATTCCGTATTCCTCTAATTTCTCTCAACAAGAATCAGAAAAATACAACCAATATGTGAAAAATCAGTTATATTTAATGTATAAAAGGCTGTTAATAGTAATAAATACATTCTGCGGTGTATTGACAGCTTTTTATACATTAACTATAAATGGATTTTCATTTTCTTTTAGGGATCAAAAGACTAAGGACTCTTTATCTTAACTTTGCACTGATGGGGAGGATAAAAGCTTCAAGGCTATTCTTGTCAATGAATGGGGTCCTCAAACTGAACTGCTTAGAGACAAATTAACAAAACAGGGATTTTGATTTATATTTATATTTTGACATGCATCTCGACTTCATAAAAAGAAAGTGTGAGTTAGACTCGTAAATTTATGTTCCATTTTAACAAAGGGAGATCACCTGTTGAAAAGTGATTAGAGGAGGGAGGAGGGGAGTTGGACTTTGGTGGGGGGGAATTGTAGAAAGGGGCAATTGTAGAAAGGCAACTGTAGAAAGGGAATTGTAGAAAGGGAATTGTAGAAAGGGGGAATTGTAGAAAGGCAGGGGGAAACTAGTGGAAGATAAGAATTATTTTATTAAGATTTGTGCAGACTCTTGCTGGTGACTTTCTCTCTTTACCACAGCCATAAAACTCTCCAAAGAGAGAAGCTTTCTACATGTAGTCAGAGGAGAGCTCTGAAGAAGGATTTGTTCTGCATTTATTATCTCTCAGTTGTTTTCAGTTCAAAATCAACCATATGCCCAAGTGACATACTTTGACTTAGCATCTTCTGATCCTCTAAGGACAAGTTTTTTCTGAAATATTTGTTAAATCAGTTTGTTTCAGTTGGGTCCAGTCATCCACCAGTGATGTAAAGGACTGAACTGGAATCAATTTCTAAATTGTGGTACACTGTGCTACTGTGATTCCTTTGTATGGACATTGTGGATTTCATTGAAAACATCATACATAGCTATAAAACTGGTGCAAATATTACACCAAATAAAGTGGGCTGATGCTTTCTCTAAATTTATTTACCATTCAAGTATGATTTTAATGACTGAGATGGATAAGAAAAAGGCAGTCTGCTTGGAAGATGAGACGACTAAACTTTTTCATTGAAGATATTTAGTGCAGGTAAACAGGGCACTGCCTGAACACTAATTAAAACATCAGAGAGTTTCCCACACTCCCATGCACTGATTTAGCACATCCCGATGATACACTGATTTTTCCAACTGTACACTGACACTCCTAAGCTGGACTTGATCCTGTCTCCCAGAACTGCATCCTATGATCATTTCCAACCCAAGTCCATCACCCAGCTAGTTTGACCATTAGCTACTTTAGACCTTAAAAATCTTTAATTCAAAACCCAAAACGCTTCAAACTTTGAAGTTTTTGAGTACCAGCATGCGGCCATGAGTAGGAAATTCTACACCTCTCTTCACGGCCAGGTCACAGTCCAGACACAGATACCAGAAGCATCACACAGCATTCCCACTAGCCTGTTTATCAGGTATGTATGAAACAAAAGTGACTTTTCTGCTTACATGGGTTCCATCCTCAAGATATCTTATTATGTATGCAAATATTCCAAATGAAGAAAAAAGTATGAAAATGGAAATCTTTTTTTTACCCCAGCATTTTGGGAAAAGCATATTCAACTTGCAATCTCAAATGGACCCACTAGAACCCCTTGTAAAGAACATGTCTTGAGTGACCTTCCAATTTCTTATAAGCAAAATGATGGAGGGGAAATATTCCAGACTTAGCTTCAGGAGTGAATGCAATTCCAAAAAGCAGCAGAAATGAGTACTTGGCAGGTATGCTACTTTGCCTTTCTTAATCAAGAGGAATGGATTTGTAAATGAGAACAAAGATGATCCTTCTAACAAAACACCCCCTGAATTGAGGATGCTCTTTCATGAAAGAGTAATGAAACGTATTTTCAAAGTACTGGCAGCTCATCAGAGAGGAAAAATTAGCTGCAATGTCCTGTTATCCAGGCATTCCCAGGTCTATTTATACTCCACAATGACAGAAAAGGCATCTGTCTAGTGTTGGAAAGACACTAGAGGACTTAATTATCTGAAACTCCTTTCCAGTGGTTGAATAAGAAGGGCGTATCCTCGCATTACTACTCCCTGAACTCCAACCAAGACCTGGTCAAAGGCACAAGGTCTGCTCAGAAAGCCAACAGGAAGCTCTCCTCCATGGGAGCCAGTTGGATCAAGATGAAGCTTGCTTCAGCTGGAAGTCATTTGTACTTTCCTCGGACTACTGGGAATCGGTGGCTCATGAGAGCACACCAAGGTGATCTTGCTGACTCTGATCGGATCTAGGTGCTGAAGTCCAGCTGCTAAAATACTTAAGGCAACCTGCAGTTGTCTGGTTTCCTTTGATGGAGAACAGGATCAGAAAAGAAAGAACTGCTCACAGAATGGAAAAATGAGAATTTGAGGTGTGGTAGTTTTACAAAAGGTCATCAATGGTTGCCAAAATTCCACTAGAAAATTTGGGTAAGGATGGGTGAAGGCTCCACCACATCTGAAAATTTCCTTTGTGCTACTCAGTCAAACAGGTTTCACCAAGGTCATGTCTACACAGCAAATAAGTGTGGAAGAAGAATTGAATCAGTCAGGCAACTAGTTACTCCAAATGCAAGCAGTAACACTGGGTCATACAAAAGTCTAGAGTTACCGGATACTCAAAATAAGTAGTCGTTTGGCAAAACACATTTCAAAAAGGTGTGTTGTGTGGGGCCGCTCATTGTGCCAGCTATCTTTCGTCAAGGGACATCTTCCAAATGTACTGTCATTTAGTAACTTGCTTCTTGCACTTTTCCAGGGGTTGGAAGAAGAAAGAATGGTTATGATAACCCTCCTTGGAGCCACAACTAGTAGTGCTGTCCATCTGTCTGTCTGTCTGTCTATCTAACAACAAGAAGAATTTGCTCAGCCTTGTAGGGGGAAGGTAATGGGATGCTGGTTTTTATCACAAGCAGAAGTGGTGTTTTGGCCCATTAAGTTTACTGATAAATATTTATATATGGTAGCAGTAGTCATTTCAGAGCAGAGAAGTACCAAGTCTCAGGTGCAAGCATCACCTAAGAAGAGAGCAGGATCCCCTAACAAGATCACTGGCCTGTGGACCCAAGGAACTGAAAACCACAGGATTAGACACACACACACCCACACCCACACCCACAGACACACACACACACACATTCACAACACTCACACACCAATCCAAAAGACAGATGGTAACCTTAAGCTTATATAAAACTTCGTAAATTTTCAAGAAATTCTATACTCGACAGTGCTGTTTCAGCACTGTTTTTGTTATTTATTAAAAAAATTGTAGGTTGGTAAAACATGCCTCTGGCTGTATATATTAGGTAAAATGCGCCTGCCATTGATGAAGTCAAGGAGAGAGAAATATACTGAACAATGCAGAGTTCTGTAACTGAGAAATGAACAGAGAACAATAGAGTAAAAGAACTCCCCTCCTGTTGTGACTCATTATCTAGTTGTCCCGCAAAGCCTCATTGAGTCATGGGTGGGGCTTTTTCGGAGGTGGCTGGGTTTAGAGTGTGTGATGCTGGGATTGATTCATGGTCCAATGCTAGGACCAAGGGCGCTAGTGTTAGAAGGAGTGAGTGCTACCCGCCCCAAGTAGCCTGGATAAGATGTAAGGAATAGAAGGAACTGTGGTCGTCCCCTCGCTTGCTTTCTTTTGCTGTCATCTGCCCACCATGAACTTTTTCTCCTCTTTGATGCCTGTCTGCTGGGACCCCTGCCTTGGAGCCAGCCGATTATGGACTGAAAGCTCTACAAACTGTGAGCTAAATAAACTTTTCCACCTTTAACTTGTGGGTGTTGGGTATTTCTTCTCATCAAGGAGAAAAGTAACTAAGACACCCCCCTTCCCACAGTGAATGGGATGGGAGAGGGCTTTGGTCTTTGTTGTTTTTATTTTTATTTTTATTTTTTTAATTTTTTTTTGGTTTTTCTCCGGTACCGGGAATCGAACTCCCGACCTTGTGCTTGCCAGGCAGACGCTTTGCCACTGAGCTAAATCCCCAGCCCCTGTCTTTGTTGTTTTTAAAATACACTGGAGGGTATGTGGAGGAATTGAAAGTGATCAGAATATGCATGTACCAATTCCTCCAAGCAAACTGTTAACTTTTGCATATATATGCTAATAAAAATGCATTATTCTAAGTACTTTGTTGCTCACTGAGTAAAAGCAATCCAAAGCAGCCTCTGCCGAGCACGGTTCCTGAGCACGGCTGCTCAGGCTGTACAAATGCACCCTGACCCAGTGCCTTCCTGGTTCCTCCACATGACTGTGGCCCAGGCCAAATTTTCCCTGGGGCGGAGAAACCAAAGTCTCTCTTGCAACACATGATGAAACTTGTAACATCCACCTAGGAATTGAGCAAGAGGGGTTTAACCTGGCTAAACAGTCAGAATTGCCACGGAGACTGGAAGAAGAGGAGGAGACAACAAAGAAGAGCAAGAATGTAGAGGAGAGAGAGAGAGAGACAGAGAGAGAATGGGAGAGGAAAAGGGAGGAGAGAGAAAGAGGTAGAGGGGGAGGAAAGAAATGGGAGAGACGAAGAAAAAGGAAAAGGAGGCTAGAGAAATGGAAGAGAATTGGAGGTAAAAGAGAGATTAAGAGAAGAGGGGGAGACGTGAAGGAAAAGTGGGAGATGACAGACTGTAGAACCGGAAATAAAGATGCAGTGTTCTCCTTATGCTCCCAGCATTCCACTGCCTTGCTGTGCCTTAAGAATTCTCTGACACTTCCCCTCATCCTTACTAGGCTCTACATTCTCACCCGGCACATTCGCATAGGCTACACATGGTTCTAGCCACCACTTGTAGACTAATGATTCCTGAGCATTTCTCTCTGGCTCCCTTGCACACCCTGAAATGTCATGCAGGTCCCTCCTTAATGCTCACTGGCACTGCAAGGTCAGTTTGTCCAGGGGTGACCGCATTACTATTTCCCCCCCCCACAAGAACCTATTTTTGCTGCTTGCTACCCCTTGTCTAGGACTCCTTGGGCACCTTGAAGGAATGATTTTATTTGGTCTTGCCATTATTAAAAGTTTCTCAATAAATTATTATTAAGTCATTAAGTTTACTGATATTGGAAACACTGGTGTCATTCTATCTCATTTCGCTGCTCACCCCTCCAAACAAAATGTGTTTCCAAACCCTTCTGATTAAATCTGCCTCAAATCTGATTTCTCTTTTTCTTCCCATTCTTACTTTCAGAATTCAGCCTTTATCTCCCAACTGGATAATTATTTAGGGAATATGGAGGCTGGATATTATGATTTGGATATATTGGCCTTGGGGTCAAGATTTTAATTCTAAGGACTCCTTTGATTGAAGTGCTTAAACTCACTCTATCTAGACTTTCTCATGGGGTTATTTGGAGCAAAAAGTTTAATGATTCTAACTTTCCCTGAGTTTTGGTTCACACATGATGAGTCTTCAATAAACAGTCTTCCTTTGCTAAAAGTTTGCCCCTACTGAAGTCTTTTCCTACTATACCTCCAAGTAGGCTACATCTCTAAAAATAAAGATGTTGATATCATCCTTGTAATTTCAAAAGTCCTGTCCACTCCTTGCAGCAAAACTTATCAGCAGCTTAACCACTGACAGTTTGGATGAGTGATTCTTTCTTCTAAGGTCTCTTCTTGGTCATCCTAAACTTATTTAGCAGAATCTTAAACTTATTGTTAGAAGTCCAACTGTTGCAAAGTCCACATTGTTAACATGTGTTGCTAGAACCTTCAGAGTTGAAGCAATATGCGCTCTTCTGCTTTGTTTCCTACATTCCATCGCATGCCGCCTCCTCCACTCACACCCGGGCTCTCCCACAAAGCCAGCTCCTCTCACAAAGTTTTGCTCCTCTGTGGACTGGCGTTTCTATTCCTATAGCACCTCTGCACCAAACGATCCCTTCCTTTTCCTTTTGTACCCAACTCAAACGTCACCTCTTCCCGGAGTTTCTTTCCCAGTGATACTTTTACATGATACCTGTGAGGGTTAATCTTGATTTTCAACGTGATTGGACTGAAAGAAATCTAAGGGATTAATGAAGTATATTTCTGAGTGGCCTGCAGTGGTGTTTTACAGATAATTGGTGTGGAGGCCAGTGAACTGAGGGGAGGAAGCCCTGAAGTGAATGTGGGTGTCACCATCCAATAGGCTTGCATCCCAGATAGAATAAAAGAAGCAGAGGAAGGACATCAGGTTGCATTTGCAAACTCAGTTCTGCTTGAGCAGTTGTGTCCTTTGTTGCTGTTGTGAACATCGCACTCCAACTTCTTCAGCCTTTCAGTAGCAACTCACACTGGTGACTCCCGAGGGAGCCTCAGGACTACAGCCTTGACCTGGGGCTGCATCCTTGGCCCCTCTCTTTCTGCAGCTTCCAGCTGTTTGGGCTGAGCAACTCCTGGATCCACTGGCTCTGGTTTCCCTGGTCTCCAATGTATGGACATGCCTGACTCTGGCCATGTAGGTAACCTAATAAATCTCACATATATATGATATATATACACCTACATACACAGAGTCCACCAAAAGAGGTATACATAACGAAAGGAAAACTTTTATAAAGACCTTAATATTGAATTTATTGAGACATCATGAGATTAATACAAGTTACCTTTGCTCTCTATTGTTATGATAGGTACTCAAAGTGATAGCCATTTACTTTAAGACAGTTATTAGTATGGCAAACCGCTGAAGTGTGTATACATTTTTGGCAGATTTATATGTACATGATTGTCATCTAGACAACTCTAACAAATACAGTGCCTACTGTCTTTATTTTATAGTGTCTATTTACCTACCTGCTTTACCTGCCCCTAGTATCCTGTGCCCCTAGTCTCTGTGAACTTTTATAAAGTATATATGATGGAAATATGCTCTCTTAAAATATATATGTATGATAAAGCAAGCTAATTAACACACATACTACCTCACATATTTTTGCTGTACAAATACTTAAAATGTACTCTTAACAATTTTCAAGCCTAGAATACATTGTTATTCGCTCTAATCTCCACATTGTGCAGTAGCTCTCTTGAACTTATTCCTAACTGAAGTTTGGTACTCTGTGACCGATATCGCCTCGATTTCCTCCCACCTCTCAGTCCTGAGAAGAATCATTCTACTTCTCAGTTTGAATTTTTAGGTTCCACATGTAAGTGGGATCATGTGGTATTTACCTGTCTTTTTCTTATTTCTTTTACAGACTTCCCTGTAAGTCCTTCCACATTGTCATAAATAACAAGATCTCTTTCCTTATTAAGGCTAAATAGCATTCTATATCATATTTTCTCTATCTGTTCATCCAGCTGTGGACACTTTAGTTTATTCCATATCTTGAGTATTGTGGATCATATTGCAATGAATATGACCATAGAGGTACCTCTCTGATGAACTGATTCTGTTTCTCTTGGGTGTATACTCAATGATGGGATTTCTGGATCAGACAGTAGCTCTGTTTTTCATTTGTTGAGGACTCTTCATGCTGTTTTCCAGGGTGGTTGGGTGAATTTACTTCATACCAACAGTGGACTGTGTTTCTTTTCTCCATATCTTCACCCGCAGTTATCTTTCTTCCAAGGGTGAGATGACAGACACCTCACTGTGGCTTTAATTTGCATCTCCCTAATGAGTACTGGTGGTAGGTATTTCTCATATCCTTGCAGTCCACTGGCATGCACTCTTTTGAGAAACATCTGGTTTTGTCTTTTGCCCATTTTTTAAAATCAATTTTTTCCTATTGAGCTGTTCAAGATCCTCATACGTTTTGCATATTAGCCCTTAGCAAGTGATTAACATGTAGGCTGGTAAACTGAGGGGGAAATGTTATTGGTAAATATTTCCTCTACTCCATAGGATATCTCTTCACCCTTTGATTTTATTTTTGTTGTTGTTCAGAAGCTTTTTAGGTTGATACGATCCCATTTGTATATTTTGATTTGTCTGCCTGTGTTTGGGGTATTATGCATCCAAAATCATTGCCTAGACCACTGTCACAAAGTTTTATCACTGTGCTTCCTTCTATTAGCTTTATAGCTTTAGGTCTTACATTTAAATGTTTAATCAGCTTTGAATTCATTTTTGTATATGGTATGAAATAAAAGTCCAATTTCATTCTTCTGCATATAGATATCCAGTCTTTCCAACTGATAAATGTATTATTTCTATTATTTCTGGTCTATTTCAGGGGAAAAAATTCTATTAACAATGACCTGTATTGTACTACTCATTCCAGTGGACAGCTTGGTCTAATTCCATTGTATGTCCATTGTCTGTGGAAGTATTGTTACCCATGCTATATTTACTTAACAAGTACCCTTCATCTCATCAATCTTGGAAGCCCTTGGGCAATCAAAAATTACTTAGATTGACCAGAGTAGATGCAGAATTTTAGAGATCCCAGTGGTTGCTTAAAACAAATTATCTGCTCCAATACATCAATTGCCGTGTGGTAAATTACACAGTGTAAGCTGTAGGAAGCAAGATGCCCCAACAAGAGCGCTTAATTAAAGTTAAGACAGGGCCTAATCAAACCTATAAATATCTGTGTCTCCACATACAAGTCAATTTTCTTCTCTAGGTGAGTTTTATCTTTTTTTTTCAAGGAATAATAATAATGTCTTCCCTGTCTTTGGGGATTCCTTTAAAAAATCAAATAAATTTCAAAGACTAAAGGTTAGTGAGATTTTTAACTGTGAAACAACCTTACAGCAGATAGCAAGCTAATGGAAATGTTATCCGACATAATTTCCATCTTACTGAAGTTCTGAGTGACTGCATTTCCTCAGCACACAAACATATTTATCCTGTGAGACCAGTGGTGTGCCAAGCCCTGGAGGCACAATGAAGGAGCCGGCCAGTTGCCTCGAGGAATTTATAGTCTGATAGGAAAAAATGCACACATAATAGTCACATCAAGGCATGGGAGAAAGAATGGCAGAAATAATGGAGAAGGCACATAAGAAATATGCAGGCAGTGGGGTCTGGCATGCTGGTTTAACACTTTGCCAGTACTGGTTCATAGGTGTGCTGATAACTTCAGAGTCCACTTTCACAGATCTGGGTGCTGTCTCCTTAGAGCTGGATGAGAATGTGCACAAGTCGAGTTTCCTTTCTGAAGAAAGGCATCTGGGAAGAACAGCACTGGTCACTATCAATCACAGCAGCATCCACACAGTGATTTCCTAAAAACATGCCTCTAAAATCAAATTGGAAGGCTCTACCTAGACTTCAAGTGTTTCAGAACTTTCACTTATTATTGAACATTTACTATGTTCCAGGCATGAAATCAGATGTTTTCACTGTATTATCACATTTAAAAGCTAAATAAAGATGGAGGTGGCTGTCACTTAATTCCATTATAAGCTTCTGTTCTCCATCACGAAGCTATTTCTATACCCTGGCTCCCAGCCCGTACTCACACTACTTTGCAGGAATTCTGTTGAAGAAATCTGTTTTAAGCAAAATATTTTGAATAATTTAGCTGCCAGCCTGTGGATAAGATAATCTATCCTGGGTAATGATTTTGTTTATATAAGTGACTTTGGATTCCACACAATATTAATTTTGCCTAATAAAAATTCACATGCCTTTCAAAGTCTTCTGAATATGTCCAGCAAATCTGTAACCAGGAAAAGAGGATTTGTTGATGCATAGTCTTGTTGGGCTTCCACAAGAAAGTAACACGTGCCATGTATTTTAAACAACAGAAATGTAATGTTTCACAGTTCTGGAGACTGGACATCCTAGATCAAAGAGTCACTGGGGTTGGTTCTTTCTTGGGGCTATAAGAAAATATCTGATCCATACATTTCCTCTAGCTTCTGGTTGTTTGTATCAATTTTAGCTTGTAGAAATATTACCCTGGTCTCTGCCTTCATCTTCAGGTAGCATTCATGTGTGTGTGTGTGTCTGTCTGTCTGTTGTCTTCTGTCTCTGTCCAATTTTCCCTATTATGCAAACATACCAGTCATTTCGACTGACATCCAATCTACACATTTCACTTTAGTGTGGTTTCCTCTACAAAGATTCTATCTACAAATACAGTCACATTGTGAAGCCTGAAGTTTAGAACTTCAACATATGACTTTGGGGAAGATACAACTCAGACTGTGAGACTTGATGAAGACAATGCTGTCTAAATATTGATAAGACTGTAAAATGAAAGGGCTCTTGTGAATTCAAGACAAAGACAAAATCAAGAGTTACAAGGATCTTTACAGAAAGCTCTGATATTACTGAATAATAAACCACTGAAGAAAGGTAAGTCATGGCAAATAATTTTATGAGGCTCATTTTACTCATTTAATTAAGATTAGTTATGATAATTCATTGATTTCAACATTTCAAAATTGTCTGGTGACAGCAAGTACCAGGAAACGCCACCTGCATAATTACTCTGTGTGTGTGTGTGTGTGTGTGTGTGGTTCATGCACAGGTATGACCATCTGCGTGCTCCCACATAAGTACATATATACATGGAGAGGTAGATTTGAGGAAAGATACCAAATAAGGTTTGAAAATGCTTATTGACTTTTGTGAAAAGGAAAAGAAAGAACACATTTATTCAAATATGACCTTAGCAAAGGATCACACAGATTTTATTTTTTTTACTAACACCTTTTTCCCCACCATCTTAAGAAAGAATTTTGCAAATGTTATATGCACAAAAATTAGATCTGGGAAAACTTGGAATTATCCTTACATCTATTATTTTATACTGGTCTTATAAGTCAGGAAGATATTTAATCTCTGTTTCATTGGTGGGATGGTTAAGCTTTATTGTCAACTTGACTGACTTAGAGTCACACAGGGGATTAGAAGAGCACATTTCTGAGTGTGTCTAGGTGGGTTATGGAGGCACGATTTTGGGTACTTTGTGTGATCCCTGGCTCCTTGCTCTTTGACCCTGTTCCCCTACTCTGCTTCCTGCCTACCATAAGGTAAGCAGCATTTTTACTCCACACCCTTCTGCTAGAATATTCTTACCTTGACATCAGCCAACCATAGACTGAATCCTCTGAAATCATAACCCTGCCTTCCTTTAAGTTGTTGGTGTTGGGTAATCTCTCCAAGCAACAGAAAAACTGACTAATAAAATTGGTCAAGAAGAAGGTCCAAGAAAAAGAAATAACATGTCTACTGTCACAGAGTCTTATTGGGGTGGCAAACTAGAAACCAAATTTGTTCCCACTTAAAGCAAACAAAATATAAGAAGTAGTTTTCTGCCTGATGTGGATGTAAACAAACACAAATGTTCTATTATTCTGATCAGTTTCATGATCCTGTCTCCTGCAAAAATGGTGAACTATCCATTGCTTTTGTCTTTACTTCTTCTTTACTCTGATCTAGGGAATTAGGAATTAAGAACAACCTTTGTTGAAGACTTTGATGAAAGGAATTCCTCCCATACCAGAATGAATTAGTTTCATAACAATGCAATTCAGTGATGAGATTTAGTGGATTTTGCTTTCTTATGCAATAAAAAGTCTTCCTCATTATATGCAGCAAATCCCTGGGATATGATAATCCATTACAAATCAGGATGTAAAAGTACAAAGATGAATTCATTGGTTTTAACCACCCAAGAAGAAATTGAATAATGATAGCGAGGAACCTGACGGCACTTGTGAAATGGAAATTATGTGTAAATAAGGTCAGAGCATTTCATCTTTATCAGCTGTTGGTGCTATGTATGGCTTTCTTCACAATTACATTAGTGACCTGAGTGTAACTGTGGTCACTAGTGTATAGAATCCATTTGTGTTTTCAGTTCTCCACACAGTTTATAAGGGCATATTCTGTGCCCACATCTATGCTTTCTCTTGTGTTCTCACTTACAGGCTAAATATTGCCCTACTCTATCTCACCGTTTGTTTAAACCCTACATCAAGAACTAAACTTTTCCATCTTCCCCCAAAACCAGCTTCCTTCATAACTGCATTTCTGACAGAGCTTCCGTCACTGCTGTGGCACCACCTGGATTCCTCTCTCTCTCTCTCTCTCCCTCCCTCCCTCCTACCCTCCTTTTTGCTTTTTACCATAACCTCTCTCTTGATCCTAACATTCAAACAATCCCAAAGTACTAGAATTCTTTCTCTGTAATGGCCCACTACAGTTGGGTCTGGAGGGTGTAAGGCTGGGCCCCAGCCTTTGGTATCCCTGGGAAGTGATGAAAACTTTAGGAAATGTGGCATGGGGGGTCTCCCAGTCACTGGGGAGTCCCACTGTCTTGTGCTGCTTTGCCATAGGCCCAAAACAATGAGACCACCAACCACAGGCCTTCAAAACTGTGAGCCAGAATAACACTTTCACTTACAGCTGAGTATTTTGGTATTTGTTATAGCCATGGGAAGCTGACTAACACATGGCCCTGCTTTTCCACAGCCCTGCGCGGTGCCTTGGCTCAGGTCCATACCACTTCATTCCTCAAAGCGTCTCCGTCCTGTTCCCTCTGTGGCGTGGGGCTACAGAAACAGATCCCAAGTGTCCAACACTCATCTAAAATCGTCCTCCATCCACCACTCCAAACTCTTCTCCCCAGGCAGAAGGCCACGCTGAGTGCTCCATTACTCATTAAACCCACAAATCTGTTTCTTGTTCTATGTGGAGATGAGGTGGACTTCCAGTCAGTCACGTTTTTTCTCAGTCTTCTCAAGTCCCACAAGAGGCTATAATTCCAACCCTGAGCTTTTCAGATGGCTGTAACCCTTGAGTACATCTTAACTAACCTCAAAGAACCATCGCCTTCTGGCTGTTTTCCAATAACATCACTTCAAACTCATGGCTTTTCCACAGACTCAGCAAAATCTCAGGCCCAGGAAACAAAAGAGTCTGTCTTGTTATTGTGCCCTATTGTGGTATATGACAGAAGATTTTTCTGTAATGTAATGTGTTCTACTTCCTGTTTCTTATTTCAGGTTATTATATTAATTCTTACTTTAGAAATTAGGCAAATATAAAAAAAGCATAGTAAATATTTTTGCAAATTGCTGAAAACACTTCAATCTTTTTCTTTTTTTTCCATTACATTTTGACATCTTCTCCTACAACTTAACTATTTTCCAAAGTGATTAAACTATCTAAACAGTCTTCTGGCATGTAAAATGTGTTGCACTTTAACCAATGGATTATCATTGGGTACTTGGCCTGATTCTAAAATGTTGCTATTAATTATAAATCTGGGATGAATATCCTCATAAATCTTACACACAATTCTGACAATCCAGTACCTATTTGTAGCATCTGTCAATTATTCTGTTATTTCCTGAGCTGTTGCAGTCCTGTTCAAGAAATGGTTACTACACCACTATCTTAAAGTGGTTTCCCTGTTTTCCTCTAGTAGTTTCAAAGTTGTAGGTCTACAAATCAGCATAAAAAGGGTAGATTTCCTATATACTAGTAGTGAACTCACTAAGAAAGAAATCAGGCAAAGAATCCCATTCACAATAGTCTCATGAGAGAAAGAAAGAAAGGAAAAAAAGAAAGAAAGAAAGAAAGAAAGAAAGAAAGAAAGAAAGAAAGAAAGAAAGAAAGAGGAAGAAAGGAAGGAATAAAGAAAAACTCATCAAGAAGGCAAAAGACCTCTGTAGTGAAAATTTTAAAACAATCAAGAAAGAAAAAAATACTAGAAGATGGGAAGATATTCCATGTTTATGGATTAATATTATTAAAATAGATATACATCCAAAAGTGATCTATATGTTTACTGTAATCCCCATCAGAATACCAATGATATTTTTAGAGAATTGGAAAAAATCCTAAATTCATATGGAAGCACAAAAGTTCCCAAATAACCAAAGCAATCCTGAGCAAAAAAGCTATGCTACAGGCATCATGATACTACATTTCAAAATATACTGTAAAGTCATTGCAGTAAAAACAGCATGACACTGGTACAGAAATAGACATGCAGACCAGTGGAATACATGAAGGACCAAGGAATGAGTCTATGCATCTACAAGCAAATAATTGCAACCCAAGAGTCGAAAGCATGTTTGAGAAAAGATAACCTCTTCAACACACGGTCCTGGGAAAACTGTATATCCACCTACAGCAAGTTGAACCTAGATCCTTATCTCCCACTCTGCACAAAAATCAACTCAGAAGAAAGATTAATTTTATAAACATAGTATGAACTTTTATAGAAGCCTCTGGACTTTTGATTCTTAGGTAAACATGCAAGATTAGTTGAAAAAGGTGATCTAAATATACCTAATTAAATAATCAGAGAAAACACAAAATTGATCACAATAGTTAAGAGTTTTAAAGAAACCTTCTTTAAAAGATACTATTTAAAAGGAGAATAGTGGGGCTGGGGATTTATCTCAGCTGCAAAAGCACCTGCCTGGCAAGTGCAAGGTCGGGAGTTCGGTTCCCGGGACCGGAGAAAAACCAAAAAACTAAAAAATAAATAAATAAATAAAAGGAGAATAGTGAGGGCTGGGGATTTAGCTCAGTGGCACAGTGCTTGCCTGGCAAGCACAAGGTCATGAATTCAATTGCTGGTACTGGAAAAAAAAACCAAACGAACAAAAACTAAAAGGAGAATAGTGAATAGAAAGCATTCATTATTAATATTTTATTAATTAGTAAATTAAACATTAATTTCTACAGAAGCAATTTAGACCAAAAAGTACAAAATTTCATTCTTAGCTGTGATACCATTTCCTAACAAATGGCTACCAGAGAAAAATTCCGCTCTGAGTGCCAGAACTAAAAACACCTGATCTTTGAGCTAACAATGGCAGCATCACTCCATCAATTTCCTATTTCTGCTATAATCAATTTCCACAATTAATGATTTAAAACAACACAAATTCAATTCTGGGAGTCAGAAGGTTGTAAGAGTTTTTCACTGGAAATTTAAAGTGTTAGCAAAGTGATGTTCTTTCCGGAAGCTTTACAAAGAAAATTCCTTTACCTGCCTCTTCCACCATGTAGCTGCCAGCGGAATATTTTGGCCTGAAACACACTTCCATCCTCAAGGCCAGTGGTGTAGCATCTTCAGACCTCTCCCACATGTACACTCCTGACTCCTTTCACTTATAAAGAGCCTTACACTAACACTAGGCTCACATGGGCAATGCAGGACAGGCTCTCTGTCTGTTGATCTTTAATTTAAGCATATCTACAATGTCCTGACACCTACAGTTTAAAGGTGTAGAGGTTCATTTTAGATCATAGTTTCAAGGGATTTAGTCCGTGGTCAGCCCACTCCAAGATATAAGAAACATCATGGCAGAAGGGCAGAAAGGCAAACTGCGTCATTCACTGCAGACAAGAAGCCAAGCAGAGGAATCAGAGCCAGTGAGGAAGGGGCCAGGGACCAGAGGTACACCCCAGGGTGACCCCTTCATGACCCCCAGAGAAACTCGTAAGTGTGCTTTGCTAATCCCCTAGACAGCTATCGAGCCAATCAGGTTGACAATTGAGCTTAACTACTATATCCTTGACTAAAGGCTTTAAGTAGACTAAGAATCCAAAGTTGTCACTATCCCTGACCATTGAAACAGCCAAACCAGACTTACTTCAGCATCAGCTCCTAATAAAATGAAGCATCAATGTCTCTAATTTTTCTACAGCTTATTCCCTGTTACTTCCTCTGCACTGACGACCTGTGATAATTACCATCTTGTCCTCTCCGCCATCTTCGTCTTGCCCTTCTGATGTCTGATAAAGTCTCTCCCTCTGTTTTCTACCATTGATGGGTTTTCCCTTGGCCCTAGGAGCATCTACTAGGAGTCCGTCTGCCCTTAGCCTACTCTGGGGATTGAGCCAGTGACTCCTTTTTCCAACATTTGCCCACCTGCCAACATCACTCTCAAGTCTACCTTGCCGCCTATGGGAGGGCATCATTCAGGAAACTGTCAGCTCTGGCTGTGACTTTAGAATCATGTACCAATTTATCAAGTCTGATGAATAAATGCAAGACTGAATACAGGATCCAGAACAGCAGTAACAGCATGTAAACACTGTGAGTTCTTTGCCAGGTACTGGACTATGTGTTATGTGCATTATTTCTATCTGAGAACCTAATGAACTTGCAGGGCTAATATATCCCTCACTGTACAGGTGAGGGAGATACAGCATGTGCTGATGACACAGAACTAGTGGCTATCAAAGCCTGAATTTGGAATCGGGACTCAAGGTCATGTCAGTCTGCTTTCATGAGTCGGCACTTGTAACCAGCACACCACTCTTCCCAGAGAGTGCAACTCGGAGCACGGTGGAGTGCCAAGCAGGAAGGGAGGCAACTTCAAGACTTGCACTAGGAACAGGCTCTAACTGAGTAAAGACGCTGCAGTGTGGGAGAGTGAGGGGCTCTACATAAGGGTTCAAGATAATCTTGATTCATTTAAGATTCTGTGCTAAAACGCAAGTGTTTGGAGGATTAGCAAGCCGTTAACGAAGAGAGTGTGGTGGGAATTATGAGGAAGACACATCACTGGATATTCCTAGAAATTTTCCCTTAAAGAAAGTAGGCTGTCTCAAGGAGTACCAATCAATAGGCTAACGGACTCAGATTAGCAACTTCGCTATATTTAGTTTTTGTCAACTCCTCAGAGGCCTCGTCTGGTGGCTGTTAAACACGAAGAAATGTGGAGGGAAGCAGGAGAGGAAACTTCAAGAGGTGAGAATCCTTACACGGAAGGAATAGAAAGATTCCATTGGGGTTGGGTTCAGGATGCCATTTTAAAGACACTGCACCTTGACAGACCGGGACAGAAGTGATGGATCTGAGTCCATGGAAAAGAAACGAGAGGACAGAGACAAGCCTGGTCAGAGAGCAAAGGAGCAAAGTTAAAAGGGCAAAAGTTAAAGCAGTGCCGAGGGTCAACTTTGCAGAGTCAGCTTTGCCAGGCTGAGGGAGGATCCGTCAGAAGCTCCAGGAGGGGTCAATGGCTGGGAAAGCGTGAAGGCTGGGCCACAGGTTTAGCTCAGCTGGTTGGAGGCTCTTGATGTGGGGCTCATGCACAGAACAGTGGAAAGAGAGTGAAGTCCAGGGTAACGGGGTCCAGTGAGTGTCGCCGCGGTCACTCAGGGGAAGACACGTGTACATGGGTGCGTGGAGCGGGTGGCTTGCCTGGTCATGGCTGTCCCCACCCACAGTGGCACTCATCCTGCTGGAGACTGGATTCTCAAGCAGCAGCATCTTACACAAAGGACTGTGCATTATCTGAGCTTCATCCGCACAACCACACGGCCCATCCTGCCAGATGGAGTATATTTCTCACATAATGCACTTGGCAGTGAAATAAAATCTATTTTAAGCTGACTGTTCATTTTTCATGCTGTGCATTACAAAATCACTGGTATAGCCCCATTTATTTATAAGTGGACTTAAAAACCCTTTCAAATACAATGAAGTCATTTGGCTAAATGCTGACTCCTGGGAGTTGGGTTCCTGTATGGGAGAGTGAGATTTAGACGCTTTATACCTATCTTAAAAATGTAGAAAACAGGCAGGATTCAGGTTGAAGCGTAACAGACTTAGTGGGGTCCTGACCCGCAGGAAAGACCACACAACAGAAGGAGTGGAACTTGTTAGCAGGGGTGGACTGACCTCTCTGTGGTTTCGGCTGAAATGCCTGGGGTTGCCTTTTGAATGTTTTAAATTTGATAATATATCTGCACGTACAGACACACATACATATCTTGAAAAAGCAAATGTGTTTGCCAAGAGCTTTCCCCGTCTCTGTTCTCCAACCATATGGCTTTTAAATGTTTGTAATCCATACGTCTCTGATGTCTCCCCACACAGCCGTCTGAGGACTGGCTCGTAGCGATTGCCCTCCGGGGAAATTTCCACACAAACGTTTTCCCTACAAGTGCCGCATTTTCCTCAAGCTCATGAGGGAAACCCTTTGCCTCATTTTGCTCTGAGTAATGTAGAATAAGTAAGAAAGTGCAGACTTTGAAGTGAAGCCTTAATTTACTCCCAATTCTCTATTTTAAGTGCAGTGGCTTTGAGCAAGCCCCACAACCTTTTCAGGTTTCTTTCTCCTCATTCAGGAAATAGAGGTAAGGAACTAAAGTCTCCCAGGTGGCCCTTCCTGCTCTAAATCCAGGACACCAATGCTCCTACTGAGTTCAAGTTCAGGGTCACTGACTGTCCTAACTTGCTCCTAAGGAATCAGAGTCACTGACTGTCCTAACTTGCTCCTAAGTAGGAATTGACTGATAAAAAACCAAGTAGGGAACTCTGGCTGTCACTTAAGGGCAACACATAGCATTGGTCACTGAGCAGGACACCAATAGGAAAGATGCAAATCTGGGAGCCGTGGGGAAGACAGTTACCCTGCCTTCTCTGCTTGTTAGTATTGAAAGTGCTGTGGAAGCAAGCTGGAGGCAAGAGGCAGAAGCCACCATGACCTCAAAGACCCTCTTCACCTGACTCCCCAGAAACTGCCTATAGCGCAGGTGTGTACCGGGAAGAGACTGAAGCCCCCAGTCCAGCTGGTTAGGGGATAGCAAGTCCCACACAGGAATTCAGACTTGGGGCTGTAATATCAGATGGGCTGGAGTTAAAATCCACTAATTTTTCTCCCAGGGAGCATTTTAGCTAAAGCTCCTCTGAAAATCACAAGTTGGAAAACTCAAGCATGGAGGCCACTTGCAATTTAGGAGATTAGTTGTGTGCATCCCACAGTGTAGCAATGGATGCCTCTGACCTTCTCTTCTGTAGGGCAGGAAGGGTCTACATGTATAAACATTCCTCTGTGTTTCCGCATGTGCCACAGAAACTGGGTTGGAATGCACATTTAGGGCACACTTGAAGCTACAAAAAACAACATCCAACAGAGGAAGAAATGCAGAGAAGTGGTTGAAATCTAGGGCAGCTAACACAAAACACATGTTGCTGTTAGCACCCTTGGCCAAGCCTCTTTTCCTGTTCTACCTTCCCCAGCCACTCTGCAGCTACCACGCACCATCAGGACTCCAGGGAGGGAAGGGAGAGAGAATATCTATTGCTGAGACTTCACCTCTGGGCTCAGTGAGGCCCACAGAGCTGCAGCAATTGCATCATTCATCTTTTTTGAACTTTTCCGAGTATGAAATAGAAAGAAATCACAGAGAAGGGGCTAGAGGTGTGGAGTTCAGCCTTTACCTGCTCCTCCGTGGAGCGTGGGCGAAGAGCGATGAGACAGAATGGTTGCTGGGAAGAATATTCTTGGGAGCTCTAGGTCACCCTCTCTGTCTAAAACAAAGCAATTCTGCTTTGGTTAGAGTGTCAATTTTAGGAAATCTCCTTAAGTTTTATATGAAGAAAAAAATACAACTCATCATAACAGTAATATCTTAAGAGAATGCCCAGGCCGCAGGTTGGCTGACAGTTCTGAAGTAGGGTGGGCCCAGACACAGCCTTACAGGACCACGCAAGACAGTGCCACTTAGACCAGCCCCACAGGACGGGTCTGCTGTCCCCAGCAGTCAGGAGGACAGCAGCTGGCCCAGCTCGATGCACAGTCCAGGGAAAGATTTCTGGGTGTCTGCAAAGTGACCAGGATGAGCCCCCCAGAAGAGACTGACCCCTGCATTCACTTCTGATGTTTAATTGATTATAAACTCACCCGAAACCTCAAGGGAGCCCCCAGCCTCTGCTGAGGTAGCCATTCATTCACAGGGGCACAGGCAGAGTGGAGGATTTTGTAGCTGAAATGTATAGGGTATGACCTGGGTCTGGCTGGCTGTGTGACGCATAGCAGCATACGCTGGATGACTCATAGAAGTCAGAGAGGGAAAAGACCTATGAAGTCATTTTTTCCATCTCCCCACCATCGCAGGATCTCTGTCTGCCAAGGTAGGATTACGTTCAAATATTTGATGCAGTCTAGTTTGAACGGATTCGAGTAATAGGGCTCCCACAGCCTCCCCCAGGATCTTAATTCCACAAAATCATTGATCTCAATCTTCGGAAAATGTTCCTGATGTTCACTTTAAATTTTCCTTTGCTCAATTTCATCCCATTAATCCTCCTTATTACCCCTAGGGCCACCCTAAATAATATTCCTTCTGCTTTCTTGTTGACATTCCTCCAACATGGGTAGGGAGGAGATGAGGGAATACAGAAATGTCTTCTTGGCTTGGTTCACGGTTTTAAGTATAAAATGAAGAATAGAAATGTTCTGAGTAATAGCTAAAAGTGTCGAGGAGACTGTGTATTAAATGAGAAAGGATTTTCCAGATTGCCTGAGAATGGTTCTCACAATCAATGGCAGGTGTTTCCGAGTTTAATTTTACATTCTTAATATGCAGAGTCAAAGAGTAGCAAAAATAAAATGTCAAATAATCTGCCACACTGCCACCTAAGGTGGATAACAGGCTCTGTCCTCTTAGCCTTTTGGGTGAGATAATTCCATATAATCCTCTGATTATTTTCCCCCAGAGGGCAAGGATCACTTCAAATAGCACATTAGTTAACCACATTAGTTAAAGTCACACTAAGTAATGTCCCTTCTTAGGGGCCCGGGCAGAGCAGATCTGAGAGGCGGTGAAGTCTGCCCTTGCCAGAACCTGAGGTTCCACAAGGTAGAAGCCAGAGCAAGACATCCTGAAGACGCTTTGGGTGTCTCCTGAGTGCTGGAGTGCTTACTACGCATACAAACCATTAGGGTTCAGCTCAGATGGACTGTGACTTGGAATCTGACCCAGAGCCTGGAAAGCTGCATTGCAAACAGGTACACTGATGCACTGGGAGTAGTATCATCAACAAACACCTCGGACAAAACTAGGTTGGCTAAACTAGAGTTCAAAGACCGAGGCTATGGCTGGCATTGGTACAGAAGTCATGAATTAAGGATGAGGCAAGCCTAGGACAGCGGAGGAAGGTGGGTGAGAAGTTGTGAGAAACCAAGACGCATTGCCTGTGGCAACTAGTAGGAGCACTTGTGGGCCCCCGAGGGTCCACTGACAGATGAAACCTCTGGAGGGGACCAGGTCTGCTTGAACATGGCCTCAGCTAAGACTGCCAAATTCTAACGTGTTCTTTGCATGTTGTGCAAATTAATGTATGGGGAAATTTTACTGTGAAGAGGAAGAAAAGGGAGAAAAATGTCACATTTCAAGTCTGAAAAACACACATACACACACACATACACACCCTTTAGGCGTCTCAGGTATGACTCTGGATTTCAGTTATGGTAAAGTAGCTTGTAAAGCACCCATATTTCAGCCCAGGGCTTGAAACACACCAGATAAAATGAGATTTTTTTAAAAATTTACCTTTACTTCAAGTCATTGGTGAATCGCAAAGGCAAGAAAGATTTGGGGAGTGAGAACCCTGGAGTAAAAGGAGTCACAGACACATGGGTTGATATTCTCTACTGTGTTTTCCTCTAAACAGTATTTGTTGATTCTCAGTAGCAATAGGCTGAGTGTTCTTGCAAAAAGGCAGTTCCAGAAGTGAGCAGGCTTGAGCGATATTCCGGCACCAGGGAGAGAAATATTAGAGGTTGAGACTACCCAGAAAGCCAGAAGTTGAAAAGTTAAAACACAGAAATTACTGGGTTTTCCAGGACATGTGCTGAATCCTGATGCTACTGTAGGCCAGAGGCTAAGGAGATAAATAGAAAATGCTCACAAAAGCAGTGTTTCACATTCACAAGGTAAAAAGAGCGACAAAAAAGTGTACATTTGAATGTCTCAAGATAGAATAGCCCTGGAAAACACCCCAGACGTTCAGGTGGGGTCCTGCGGTGTCAAGGAGCAAGGAAAAATCACAGAAAGAGTTTTTAAAAAACCTGCAGCCCACCCAGCCATGACTCAGCTTGCTCTGATTGGGTGAAGGTAATCTACCACATTTAACTCCCAGGCCCTACGTCAAAGGTTAACAGGCATATGGGAAGAGTATAAAGAGGGAAAAATAAAAATATACCCAGAGATTGCCTAAATTTGGGAGTTACCAAACACATAAAATTGAGAAGTTCATAGGTGAATTGTAACCTAGACTATTTTTAAAAGGAATGACATGTAAATCCTAGCAAAAACCTGCAATAGATTAAAATAAGAACTCAACATGTGAGTCTAAAACCTGCTTTGATTTGCAAAAGAGAGAATATATGACTGGGGACAGATCAGTAGAAAATATAGTAGGCAAAAGCAGCATAGCAAAAGGATTGAAATATAGAACAGAGCACAAGAACTACATGGAACACAGTAAAGAGATCTAAGAAATGGAACTTAAGTCCCAACAGAATGAACTGTCTTAAAAACATAATGATCCTAAATTTTCTAAAACTAAAGAATAGTACCAAGCAACAGAAATAAAGCATGCAGTCTCTAAGACAATTGCTTACAAATGAACAAGATATTCAACTAAATGTTGCCTACAAGAAACACACCTTAAATATAAAGGCAGAGAGAATTTACAAATAAGACAATGAAAACTATACTATCAAAATACCAGTCAAAAGAAAGCATCATTGTGTAAAGTCAAAGTAAAATTTAAGACATAAAATATTTCTGGAACTAAAGGGGATATATCAGATATATGATGGCAATAAAAGTCTCAGTAGTCCAGAAAAATCTAATAATTCTAAATTTACATGGACTGAATAACCTACCTAATATAATAATATGAAGAAACTGTAAGAATACACAAATCTGCAGTGGTAATTGTAGATATTAACATAGCCTTTTCATTAGTAGAACAAGAAGCTTTGTACAATTTTCAAAATGCATTCAGATACCGATGGTTGGTAGATAAATTATACATTTTATTTATGCATCAGAAATAACAAAAGCCACAGTCAGCAGAACATTTTTAAATTGTTGACAGGAAATAAGTCTATCAAGGGAAAATTCCTTACCTATGAGAAGATTCTTCAAAGGAAAGACAAAATAGAGACAATGCTTATAGATGGCAATACATAAAATAAAGAAAGAATAAAGTGCACCGTGGAGGAGGTAGATTATTCTATGTAGTCACTGCAAGATTCCTACACTTTACATGAAGTGTTACAATACTAGCTTGATGGATGCTATAAAAAGTTAAGCTTCCATACTATAATCCCAAGAAAGAATTAGAAACATAACTAGAAATATAACAGATTAGAAAGAAACCAACAGTGAAATCGTGAAAAATGTTCAAAGAGTAAATATTAAGACATAAAATTGGAAACAGAGGAAAAAACTAATGATGCTATTAATTCTAAACAAATAATAAATGGTAACTAAAAAACAAATGTATCAATAATTTTATTAAATAATAAGTTGTGTTCCAGTTGAATGGAAGATATGATCAAAATGAATATAAAAGCAAGACCTAACCATACATTGTTAACAGTGGTTACATTTGAAATCTGGAGACATAGATGAGGAATTAAGTGAAAGACTGGAAAAAGATTTACTATACAAACAATAAGTAGATGACCAGAGTGGCTAAATTAATATGAGATGAGTTATACAACAAGATACAGAGTATTGAGAAAGATAAAAGAAGATTTAAAGATTATATCACAAGAAAATATGACAGTCAATGCATACACACTTAAAAACATCCTCAAAACTTGACAAAATGAAATAGATAATCTCATAGTTATAGTAATTCATTAAGTAAGTAGAAAGAAAGAAAAAGAAAGAAAGGAAGGAAGGAAGGAAGGAAGGAAGGAAGGAAGGAAGGAAAGAAAGAAAGAAAGAAAGAAAGAAAGAAAGAAAGAAAGAAAGAAAGAAAGAGAAAGAAAAAGAAAGAAAAAGAAAAAAAGAAAAAGAAAGAAAGAAAGAAAGAAAGAAAAAGAAAGAAAGAAAGAAAGAAAGAAAGAAAGAAAGAAAGAAAAAAGAAACAAAGAAAGAAACAAAGAAAGAAACAAAGAAAGAAAAAAGAAAAAGGAAGAAAGCAGAAAAGACAGAAGGAATCAATATATGCAGAATATCTGGATAACACTATCAACCACTTAACAAACTTAACACTTATAAAATTCTGCACACCAAAATTCCAACAATGCACATTCTTTTTGATTACTCATATTAGGTTAACTAAGACAGGCCATATTACAAAACAATTATGTAAAAGTCTAGGAAAACAAGAACATAACATAAAACAAGGAGAAGAAAAGAAATAATAAAGATAATAGTAGAAGTCAGTGAAATGTAAAAATAGGAAATACTTTTAAATCACAAAACCAAAAGCTGTTTCTTTGAAAAGATTTTTTTAAAAACTGTAAATTCTTAGCTAAGCAGATCAACATGGCAACATGAATCACCAACCTCAAGAATGAAGATCCTGTGGTTATTAAAAGGATAATAAGAGAAAGGTGTGGATTTCATGCTAACAATTTTGGCAACTTATTTGAAATTTGTTGCAAACATATGCATGAACACAGTGTGTGTGTGTGTGTGTGTGTGTGTGTGTGTGTGTGTGTGTGTGTGTGTTCGTGCCATGTTGTGATGTAACAAATGTATCTCTAGTTTCTTTCCCTGGTTCCTACCCCAGAGGTCTAATGCTGAAGAGAGCAGCTCTGAACAGTGGCTGAGTTTATGCTAATGAGGTCACTCTGGGGGATGTGGCCAGGCCACCACCTGGACACCATGTGACTGGACAGTTGGAACAATGGGTACCACCCTTGACCTCAAGGGAAAGGAAAGGGGCTGGAGAGGGACTTACCCTCCAAGAGCCCAAGACTTCACTATTCATGTGCACATAAGTAAACCTCCCTCAGCACCCTCACCACAGAGTTCAAGAGGTCCTTGGTTGGCGGGCACACTGGGGTGCAGACAAGGCAGTACGATGGCTCCAGGCTGCTTTCCCATACCTTACGCTACGTGTGTGTCTCTTTCACTTGGTTGTTCATGAATTGTATCCTTGATAACACGCTGATGGTATTAAGTATAGTGCCTTCCCAAGTTCTGTGACCCACGAGTCTCACGGGCCAGACCTTTGCCTGGGATGACTGTGGGCAATTCATGTCAGAATTAAATTGTAAGACTCCCATTTGGAGTTGGAGGACCCCACATCACACCTGTGAGATCAATAGTGTTGAAGAAAAATTTCCCCTTTGGTTTCTCGGTGGGCATGCTGACAGTGAACAATTCAAAAACAAAATAAAAAGTAATACCATCCACAATAATTCAGAAAACATAAACTCCTTAGGCATAATTTTAAGAAAAGATATGGAAGCTCTCCCTACCAAAAGACACTGCTAATAGAAATCAAAGACTTAAACACATCCAGATGCTCCATGCACATCGAATGAATACTGGATATTGAGGAGGTATTGATTCTCCCAAAACTTATTTAGTCTAAAATGTAATATCATTACAATTCCCATTCCTGTTTTATAGAAAATGGTAAGTCAGTGCTAAATTTATATTAAAAGGCCTAGAACAGCCAAAACAATATTGAAAAAGAATGAATTTGAAATATTCACAATGCCTAGAATCAAGACTAATTATAAAGTTATAATAGTCAAGACAGTGCAGTGTTGGCAAAGGAATCAATATCTATATCAGAAGACAGAGACCCCAGAAATATGCCTGCATGTGATAGTCACTCGGTTTGCAACGAAGAATTAAAGTAGTTCAGTGGGAAAGACGCTGGGCAACTGGAGAGCCAAACACGACACTATGCCGGAATCAAGTCCAAATGAATCACAATCCTCACACGAAACATAAGCCTACAAAGCTCTGGAACATATGGGAGAAAATTTCACAATCTTGAGACAGGCAAAGGTTACTCAGAAAGGACACAAAACAGCACCAGTCATAAAAAGGAAAAAAATGGATTAACACAAAAACAGAGTACCCCTGCAACCCACTTTAATGGCTAAAATTACAAATACTGACACTACAAACTTTGGGAAACAATGTGAATCAACTGAATTATATGCTGTTGGGGTGCATGTAAAATGGTACAAGCACTTTGACAGTAGTTCAATAGTTTGTTGTAAAGTTGGGCATAAACACACACACACACACACACACACACACACAGGAGGGCTGGAGATCTGAAGTGAATGTGACACATGAGCAGACAGAACCATAAACACCAGCGGTTAAGACAGGTTTCTAGATGCAGCATTTATTTGGAAACTGTGTTAGGTTCCAGGACTCACATTGGGTCCTTTCCCAAACACCATCTCAGCAAGCCACTGAGGTCGGAATGCCATTTCCCATAATCAGGATGAGGAAACTGAGACCTAAAGAGGTTGAAAGTTGTGTCCAGAGCCCTGAAATTTAGTAAATGCTAAGATCTAGCCGGAAAGTTTGTCCTCCTTTCTGACTCTTAAGGCCCATTTCCATACTCTTGTTTTAAATCCTAGTTCAAGGTCAGACATGTATCATCCTTCAGGGTCAAATGCATTATATAATTCACAGAGTATTATATGTTAACCTATGCTTACAACATACTAAAATAATGTGTGTGCTGGCAGGAGGGAAACTTAGTAAACTAGGGAGCCAGAGTTCTTAAGGTAGGGACCCTGCTGGTCACAGAAGTGGAGTCACCTCCCAATCACTTGTGAGGGTGCTCTCGTCAGTGTTCAACTTCTTCCATCATCAGTCGCTTGGCTCAAAGCCCCACCCTGGCAGCCAGCAATTAGAAAACTCCCTCAAGAGTCACACCAAGGGCTGAAGCAGGTGGTGCTATAGAGGGTCAGTACCCAACACACAGAAGCGGCAGTGCGAAGACACAGCACTGTTCAGATCCTAACTCAGGCCTCTGTCCTGGAGCCCAAAGGTGCTTGGGCTGACTTCCAGGACCCCAAGGAGATGGGGAATTGCCAATGGAGCCCTTTATACCTCAACAACTTCCCCGCAACCTGTATGGTGGCCTCACGCTGGGAATGTGTGCACCCACCCAAAGTTGTATGCAGATACCTGATCCCCAGCACAAGGGGACATGTGGAGGGTGCTGGTGAGGTCAGGAGGATGAAGCCTCCATGGATGTGGTCCGTGGCTGTTTTTTCATCAATTTTTATTCTTTATTAGTCCATGATTTGCAGTAGATAATGATCACATTCCTCGTGGGAAGTCGGTACATGGACATTACACATCTCGGTTCTCTATGCATCCCTCCCTCCCCTCACTTTCTTGGTCCCCTTTTCTTTTGCAGAAGATTCATCTCCCTATGTCCTAGTATCTATCTTTTATTTTGTTCTTTATTTATATTTTTGGCTTCTCATATAAGAGAAAGCATTTGATATTTAAACTTGTGTGTCTGATTTATTTCACTTGACATTATGGTCTCAAGGAGCATAAATTTTCCTACAAATGACTCAGGCTTATCTTTCTTTATGGAAGAGTAGTACTCCACCATGTGTCAATGCCACGTGTTCTTCATTCCATTCGTCTGTTGATGGACACAAAGGTTGCTTCCAAGACTTAGCTATTATAAATGGTGCTGCAATAAACATAGATATGCATGTATCCCTGTAATATGATGATCTAAACTCTTTTGGGAAACAATTTAGAAGGGGAATATGTGGGAGCCTACCGGGGCACATGTCCGAGTAGGATCAAAGTGCATGGCCTTAAGGAATGAATGCTCTGGCCCATGCTCCAATTTATCACTTAGATTGCCCCTTAGGTCAGTCATGTAATAAACCATGTGACCTGCTGTCCCCTACGTGAATTCCTACACTGCTGCCCTTCTTTTGTCCTTTATCCTTTCTTCCTGGTTCTACCAATAAAAAGCCACAGAAGCTTCAGTTTGGAGCTATCTTTATGAGACCCGCTCACACTGAGGGGTCTCAGTTAAGGGCAGGTCCTCTGGGCCTTCTTGGGGTTTGAATTGGTCATTGACTCCAAGTAACCTCTCAGCCTTTGCACTGTGCACTGTCATGAACTGCAACAGGAATAGCTGGGTCAGATGGAATTTCTGGCTTTAGGTTTTGAGGACAGTCCTTGCTGATTTCCATAGTGGTTGTACTAATTTGCATTCCCGCCAACAGTGTAGAAAGTTTCCTCTGTCCCCACAGCCTTACTAGCATATGTTGTTTGATTTCTTGATGACAGCCATTCTTTTTGGAGTGAGATGGAATTTCAGTGTTACTAGAGAAAGGGATGCAAGAGTATCCCTCTTCACTATCCCCTCTCCCTTCTTTTTGTCATGGGAGGGCATGAGATGGTTACCTACAGTCCAGGAAGCAACCCTCACTGCACCCTTCTCCTGCAGACACCCTAACCTTCAGCCTGCAGAACCAGCTGCCTTCCCTGTCTGCCATTTAACCCACCAGGTCTGAGGTCTACTGCTTGCAGCAGCCCAGGCTTCCTAGGACAGGGTGAACTGAGCTATGGAAGCAATACCCGAGCAAATCAGAGATTGTGTACTGCTCTTATTTATCTAGGAGCACAGACCCATGCAGTGTTCCATGCATATTGGTAAGGCATAGTTTGGTTTGGTTTACAGATCTTTCAGACCTGTAAATTTCAAGTATAATTTTCAGGAACAACTTCCTTGAAGAATTTTATGAACTCCATAAAGAATGCTCTTATAAAGCAGGACATGGTGGCATATGCTTATGATCTCAGCACTCTGGGAGGCTGGGGCAGAAGGATTGCAAGTTCAACCCCAGCCTAGAAAATTTAGCAATTTAGTCAGACCCTGTCTCATATTAAAACATTTTTTTTTTTTTTTTGGTACCGGGAATCAAACTTGGGACCTTGTGCTTGCCAGGCAAACGCTTGTGCCACTGAGCTATATCCCTAACCCTAAAACATTTTTAAAAGGGCTGGCTATGTAATTCAGTGCAAAGGCCTTGGACTCAATGCTCAATATTTTAAAATATCTTCTATAATACATGTGCTTTTGAGGACTTTTCTGGAAATCAGACACAGAAATCTAAATCAGGGTAATTAAGTAATATTTAGCAAGCCATTGGTTACTCTACTAATAAAATAAAAATGCTTTTCTTAAAACTATATTCCACCTAATAAATCTTGTTTGTAATTACAAATTTCTTTTATAGACCTGACCATCTACAAGTAAGGATATCACAAATGGTGAGCTGATACTAAAAAGAAAACTATACAAACTTTATCTGGGCTTCTTTGTCCATTTTGAAGACATGGGAATGATTTCGACTTGGGCAGCAATGCACAGATAGAAAACATGTCCAAGACTCAAGCCACACACTTAATCACAAGGTGTGGGAGAAGATACAGGTATTGAACATGTGTACCAAACTTCTGAAAGGACAGGATTGCGTCCTGGACTGGGTAAAGAGAAAGAGAAGGACCCTAACTTTTTTCCCTGATGTAAATGTGGCCACCCTGTGACTCAGATCAAAGTTCACAGCTCAGGGAATTTCTGCTTCAGCAAACTCAGCTGAGGGGAAGTACTTCCTTGGGGGCAAGTTCACTGTCTTGAAGTTGTTAAAGAATTGGAAGTAAAGACATTGGCAGACAAAACTTGTGATATGAGACTGTCAAGAAGACAAGTCAGGATTCTTAATTCACAATTCCTTCATTGCATCATTTGAGATGAGTTCTGGAGAGTTCTTCGCTGTCCCCATCACTTTCCACTTAGACATCTCGGGATACCAAAAGCCTCACACAAGCATGAAGGCTGAGGTCCCCCCTTGCCTGGACTGGACCTGTGCTGCAGCTCCTTGTCCCAAACTCAGCCATCCCCTTCTTGCTTCTCCCTGCAGCCTGTTGGTTTCACCCTGGGTTAGTAAACAAACGTGACACCCAATTGCCATGTGGTTGAATGCTGTCATCTGCAAATGACATGCATGAAGATCCAAAGCAGTTAGCTGGGATGTGATGACCTCTCCAGAGATGCCACATTTGATCTGACCTTGCAAAACCAGACCAACTGTGTGAGTGCTGGTTCCATTCAGATTGTCCTCATCTTTGGAAAGCTCACAGTCCATTCCTCATGGCCCAGTATAGGGTTCTGTGACAGTCTATGACAGAAGGAACTCACAGGAAGTATCTGAAATGAGGTTGACACAACACACTCTGGTACATACCGGGAAAGACTGTCCACATTCAACACCGTGCTCTACCAAAAGAAGGGAGATCAGGATGGGAAAGGTTGAGGAATAGACCACTCGGAGCAGGTTTTGAACTTCTCCCTTTAACAAGGTTCTGTTTTTCCAAAAATCCTACTCCCTTAAATTAGTTGGGTCATTGTTCTTTGGGAGTTTTATTTCTCTGTGGGGAGAATTTCCAGCATGCATCATTACTTCTTTTCAACCCTAATTATGATGCCTCTTGCTAATTGAAATCTAGGCCTTGTGGTTTCCAGAACACTAATTTGTGATGGTAAAATCTTTACCCATCATAAATTATTTCATTGTCCAACAAGGATGTAAAATAATTAATTGGCTCTTTGGCAGATAACTTCAGCATTTGCAGGATCTGTTTTATAAGAAATTTTATTGATGAAAATGTGTCTAAAGCTTTAGCAATGCACTTGGCTTTAGCATTTGGCAGCAAGGAGACAAAAATCTCAAAGCCAAACGCTTCCCCGGGGCATGAGGCAAAGCACAGCTTTGCATCTATATTTCTGCTGTAGGTCATTAGGGGGTTCCTTTTACAGACAATTGGCAAAAGATTTCAGTGGCTGTTTTATGATCCGTTTTGATTTTGTATATGAGCAAATCTCGCATTTCGGCCCTGAGACATACCCATGTTTCAACCACATTGCCCTTAAACGATTTTTCAAGAAGTTGCATTAACTCTTAAAATTGACAAGAATAAATAGAGGCATCATAAATTTTTAAAGTCGAAGTCACAGGCGTCACATGCTAACTTGCTTGTTAGACTGCTGGGAGTAGGGGTGTTTGCAGTCCATTTTTTTATTTCCGACAGAAAAAAGCATAAAAATCCAAGTTCATCATCACCTAAAAGACCTGTCTGTCTCTAAAACTATAAACTTTAGGAAATTAAACTGGGTCCGTCTGACACCAGGGTAGCCATCCTGGTCCAGCAAGTCACCAGGAAGGGACATCCCCATCACTGATGGCCTGTCCCCGGGTGGGCTTGGCATTTCAGCTCTCCTGGGGACTACCACTGCTGTCTCCGTGGGAAGCTCCTGCCCAGTGTGAAGCTCTGGCTCACTGGGACCCCATGAGAGGCTCAGTGACTCGGTGTGCTTGCCCCAGAAGCTCCACCATGCTTCCGACTGAACACCAGGGTGAAGAAAGCGTGGAAAAGTATTTCTTGGTTGACTGTGGACCATTTGCTGTAACAATGTAATCATAAATGCTTCCAGGTTAAAATGCCTATTTCTCCTCTCAAATGCCCTCTCCAAAATTAGCCTGATTAGTGGGAAAATGCTACCGGAAAAGGAGTAATCTTGTTGCGAGGTTCCTCTTCATCGTGTTGTAATTCACACCCTCAGAAGAACTGAGTCCGGTGTCTCGGAGAACGTGGGCCTGTCTCTCTCCGCACGCAGTGCTGACTGTTTCCGCGTGACCTCTGCCTTTGCGGACATCATGATGTGGGTTGGGGGGTGTTATCTTGAGATTCATCTTGATGATAAGGTCTCAGGCCAGAAGCAATTCTTTTAGAAGTTTTGAAAAATAGTAATTATCTATTTTTAAAATCTCAGGAGAATGGAAGTCAAGCAGGGAAAAGATTCCTATTTTTTGCTCTTCTTAAAAAAATTTTATTAGTAGTAGTAGTAATAGCACAGATTTGCAGTACATGACGATTGTTCCTCCTGGGGAGTCTCCTTCCCCCCTCCCCTCTTTCTCCCCTCTGCCTTCCCTCCCCTCTCCCTCTCCCTTCCCTCCATCTCTTGGTCTCCTTCCCATGTGCAAAAGATCGATAGACCCTGTACCTCCTTGGGGACCAATGACAGCCAGGCCTGAGTACCCCCCTCCTCATCCTCACATGGCACAAGACCGACATTTATCACACACAGGAAAAGTTCCTGGTCTCACTGTCTTAGATATTGTAAAATATGCCAATATACCATTATTTGTATAGTGTCTACTTCCCTGATCAGAAACTGTAGACACTTAGGAGAATTATTCCAAGGGGAGGAAGCAGATATGCTGTGTTTTTAGGTTAATGCTGTGAAGAGTGAGTCACAGTGGTGCTGGAGAATCCACCAGGCTCTCAGGTCCCCAGCCCCGGCAGTGACTCTGTGTGTGTAACCCAGTCTAAGCATGATACAAACGAGGGAGAAAAGTGCTGTTTTAGTGTAGAATGGAACTCTTCTTCATGCAAAGGCAAACTGTTTTGGGGAGGAGGTTGAGGTAAGCAAGGCAAGTACAAGTGAAAGAAAGGAAGAAAGAAAGAGAGGAAGAAAGAAAGAAAGAAAGAGAGAGAGAGAGAAAGGAAGGAAGGAAGGAAGGAAGGAAGGAAAGAAAGAAAGAAAGAAAGAAAGAAAGAAAGAAAGAAAGAAAGAAAGAAAGAGAGAGAGAGAGGAAGGAAGGAAGGAAGGAAGGAAAGAAAGAAAGAAAGAAAGAAAGAAAGAAAGAAAGAAAGAAAGAAAGAAAGAAAGAAAGAAAGAAAGAAAGAAAGAAAGAAAGAAAGAAAAGAAAGAAAGAAAGGGAAAAAAAAGAAAGAGTAAATTGACATATTGGTCCTCTAAGGAGAAAAGTGTGAAATGCGCTCACTCTCCAAGTCATTCCTGTCTCCGGGAGAGGGGTTCCCTTTCAACTGCTCTTCAGAGTGGACCCTGATTTCCAAAAATACAGGAGACACAAGGGCAAAATAACACCAGTGCCTCAATAAATCACTGCACTGATTTTTCTATGAGAAAACTAATATAAATTCTACTAACCTCTTCAGAGGGTTTAAGGTACAGAAAGTGAATCATAGCTCCAACCTCTGGGTTTTGGCTAAATTAAAAAAAAAAAGACCTCACTCATTAGTGAGAAGGTAAACTTGAAAAATGAGCTAATATTATTTTGAAAAGAAATATTATTTATGACTTCCAAGTTCTTTCAAGTGTAATGACTTCAAAGTATTACTTAATCCAGTCCTTTTATGAATGTATTATTTAAAAAATTCATGAGAGTAAAGTGAAATCATGTGTACAGAGAGGAATGCTGCTGCAACAGAGTGATGGATTGTAATTTAATTACTTCATGTTTTGTTGTTTGTTTGTTCACTGGAGAGTGGATGACTAGGAAACTCTCTACCGAAGCAGACAGTAACATTCCAGAGAGTGTTTGCTATATTATTGTCTCTTCTTTGTGCATGTGAAGCTGTGCTTCCTAGTTTTGAATCAAATTAAAATTGGAATTTATTTTCCTCATAAGAGGACAGCTTGGTGTTTTTAAGCTCTAGGGTTTTATCCTCCAAGGAGAACTTGGTGGACTTTCGAAGTTGCACAAAGGCAGAGCACATCCTGCAATCAGCACCTTCACACACACGCACACACACACACACACACACACACACACACCACAGAGGACCTTGCTGACGAGAGCGGCCCTGCCCCGTGCTGCCTTTCCTAAGAGGTGTTGAGGAGCCAGAGTGGGGAATAGGTGGGGCATTCTCTGATTGCACAACTTGTAGCTCATTTGCACCCTAGCCAGGCCTCAGATGGCCATGCTCCCGTGGGTTTGGAAATGAGGTCCCTGAACCTTGCAGCCCAGCCTGAGGCCAGCACTGCCCTGGACCCTGGGCCTGGCACATGTGGGGAAGCTCACACCACGGAGCATCGTGCAGCAGGGGGACCAATAGTCAGTCCGTAACACATGGGTGACCTGGACTCTGTGACCAAGGGTTCTGACATAATCCAAGGGAAACAGAGAAAACCAGAAATAAAAAGGCTGTTGTTAGACACCCAGCACTTTGGCAAGTGTCGGGCACCTTTAAAGATTTGTTTCTTCTAAAAAAAAATCAATATTTCAGCACCTTGACTATTAGGTGTCATTTCATACCTGTTGCACCTATAATATACTTTAATGTGTTTGCAAATAGTTATTTTCTTCCACAATAATGTGGTTGCTAAGACAACCTTTTTCCCCCTCTACTACTCACCTACCCAATTTGGATTTTGCCAGTTTTTCCACTAATGTCATTTTTTTCTGTGCCAAGACCCAGTGCAAGAGCCAAAATTTCATTTAGTTCTCATGCCTTCCTCTTTCCTCCAACTGTGACTCTTCCTCAGAATCTCCTTGCTTTTTACCACCTTGACACATTAGAGAGGGACTGGCCAGTTGTTGTATAGACTGGCCCTCCATTTCAACATGTCTGAGAATTCCTGATTGGTAAATTGAGGCTATGCATTTTTGACCGACAGCCCACATGGGTGACCTTGTGTGCTTCTCAGTACCCATGCACCTTATGACTGGTTGCTCTAGCTGGCATCTGGAATGTCAACCCAGGGCCGAGTGTTAAATGGCTTTGTCGTTACACTGGCACGGTTAGGAGACAGGGGGACCTTTAGGCAGTGGGGTATAGTGGGAGGCTTTAGGTTATTAGAGGCACTCCCCTAATGGAACAGTAGGACCCCAGGCTCCTATTCTCTCTCATTTCTCAGGCTTGAGGTTGGGTTCCAGCAGGCCACCATAATGTGCTCCCTCCCCGCAGGGCAAAGCAATAGCACCAATCGGATATGAATTGAAAACTTCAAAACTGCAAGCCAAAATGAGCTTTCTATCCTTACAAGTTAATTATCTCAGTTACTTGTACTGACGGAGAGCTGACTGGCATGCTGGTTATGTGAATCTTGAAGATTTGGGTGAAGTCTGTTGTTATGATTTGTGTCTGAATATTCCCCCAAAGCCTCATGCAGTCACAGGGCAAGCTTCTAGTTTATGATTGATCCATGGTCCAATGCTGGGATTATGGGTGGGAGTGCTACCCCGGCCCTGGGGCAGGTGGTTTGCATACAGTGTAAGGGAGGGAAAGAGGCTGCTTGCTGCCACTCCTCCCTTTTTGCTCTTGCTGGTTTTGCTGTTTTCTGTCACCATGAACTGTTGTCCTCTGCCACGTGGCACTCTGCCTTGGAGCCAGCCAAGCATGGACTGAAACCTCCACAAACTTTAAGCTAAATAAACATTTCCTCCCCTAATCGTGGGCATCTGGTATTTTGTTCCAGCAATGAGAGAAAAGTAATCAAAACATCTGTTAGGTTTCTAAACTATAGTCATTTTCACCTGTGTAACTTATACATACCCTCGGGAAAGATACTTTAAGACTGTACAAATACTTCCAAACATTTATGTGTTAATTTTAGGGTCCATTCATTAATGGTTTTTGCTTACAATTATTACTCTGGAGTTTTCCTGATATCTCTTTCCACCTTTCCTTTTACATTTACTAATTGGGATTCTGCAAGGAGCAGCTATGTCCTTCTACCTATGCATTTATTTATTACATTAATCCATCTGAGTATGGATTTGCATTTATCTGTACCCTTTGGGTATAATTCAAGTCTCTTTGTTTATTTTGTAGCTCATATATAGCAGTTTTGACCTCTCAGATCTTTCTGGGTTGACTCCTGTGACCTTTCCATCTGATCCCAGTCTCTTTGGGGCACTTCCTTAAATTCAGGTGCCATGATGTGTTTCAGGATCATTTTACATTTTCCTGTCCTATTTTTCAAATCCTATCCATTATTTTTCCAAGGAACCTTGGCTGCTTCCATTAAAGAATGGTATTTAGAAACTAAGACTTGAACCCAGACAATTCTTTTCAAATAGAAGGCTCAGAAAGTTAGCCTTCAGTTTCTAAATATCACAATTTGCACCATTTGGAACCTTTACTATTTTTTAAAATGCCTCTTTACTTCTCCCAGTGCAAGTATACTATCCATTCATTCAAACAAAGAAAGCTAGTTGAATTTCTGCCATGTCCCCAGCTCTGTGGTGTGCATGAGATAATAAAATAAAGAAGACAGAGGGGCTGGGGATGTGGCTCAGAGGTAGAGCTCTTGCCTTGAATGCACAAGGCCCTGGGTTCAATCCCCAGTGTCTCACACACACACACACACACACACACACACACACACACTTAGTATATATTTCAATATAGGTAAAAGATTATTTCAAATGTTCTCACACAAAGAAATGATAACTATTTGAGGCCATGGAAATGCTAATTACCCTAATTTGATTATTCTACAATATACCTGTGTTGAAACGTCATATCCCATAAACATATGCAATTATTATTGGGGCTGGGGATTTAGCTCAGCGGCAAAGCGCCTGGCTGGCAAGCGCAAGGTCATGAGTTCGGTTCCTGGTACCGGAGAAAAACCAAAAAACCAAAAAAAAAAAAAGAAGACAGGCTCAGTCCTTGCATTTATGAAGCATGGAGATTAAGGGTGTGTCAACTTGATTGGTTTGGGAGCTGCCTATCAGATTAGGAAAACTCACTCTTGGGCGTGTTTGGGTGAATCCTAGAGGTGTGATCTTGGGTGTCTATGTAGTGCCTCCTTCCTTCCTCCCTGGCAGTGTTTCCTGCTCTGTTTCCCCAAGCACTATGAACTAAATAGCCTTGCTCCACCACACCTTTCCATGATGATGTTTCTGTCTTGGAGTTAGCCAACCATGGACTGAATTTCCTGAAACCATGAGCCAGAAATCCTTTCTTCTTTTAAATTTCTAGTGTGAGGTAAAGTGAGAAGTACTGTACTGCAATAGCACAGTAGTGGAAAGCTAACTAATAAATGAGGCTTAGAGGCCGCTAGAAAGGCTAGACCTTACACAACAAATGACACTGTACTGTGGGAAGAATACAATTTAGATTTGGGTGGAGTGGGAGGAGGAAGAGGATAAGAAAAGCCTATTAGTATTTTTAGTAATAAATCCTGCCAATGCCAAAATCTGAAGTTTGACTAAGGGTTTGTCTCAAAAAGAGTGGAGTGAGGTAGAAAGCACAGAAAGAAAAAAGTCTAAGCATCAAGAAAAAAGGAAGAACTTCTGCAAAACAGGAAATATCTCAATGTGGAAATCAAGACAAGTCAGCAAATTGGGAGAATACAGTGTTGATGATGGGGATGTGTGGAAGAGAACAGCTGGAAAGAAAAGCAGGAGCTGATCAAGATGGGCTTTGTTAGGTATTTACAGGAGCCTACCTTTTCCCCAAGCCCCATGGAGAGCCACAGAGACCCTTCTAAGCAGAAAAGCAGCACGATCAGATTCACGTCCTAGACAGATCACTCAGGTTAACCAGAAAGTGTGGGCTCACAGCCAGTGACTGTTTTAGCAGTTAGGTGACATGATGTAACAGAATGGAGGACAGTGAGTGGATTCTAGCGATATTTAGGAGGTGAAATCTGCTGAATGAGATGATTTATTGCATGGGAGAGCTGAGAAGAAGCAGAGCTCCCCAGAGCAAACAGACGAGTTGTGTTCTGAATGTACCTCATTTGCCTTTGTCCAGCTGTTGCCCAGCACCTGGCTTCAGGTGATGGATTGTCTGCAGGAATATGCCTCACGTGACCTGTGTCCTTCATCAAGAGGCCCCTGGGTTCACTTGGTCCTGTTTTTAGGGATAACTTTAATCACTTAGTTAAATTGGTGTTTACCAAATTTTCCACTCTATGTATGCCTTTTATACGAGCTTCATTAATAAATTACTATGGAAAGATGCTCTGAGACTCAGTATCCAATTTTCTAGTTGCTACAGCTTGTGTTGAGATGGTCCCCCAAAGCTTCATACAGTCATAGGTGGGGCTTTTTCAGAGGTGGCTGGATCTAGAGTGTGTGATGCAGGTATTAATTCATAATACAATGCTAAAATCAGGTACTAAGACTAAGGGTGTAAATGCTACCTGCCTTAAATAACCTGGGTAAAATATAAGAGATAAAAAGACCTATGTTCATCCCTTGCTTGCTTTACTACCTCTGCCCACCATGATCTGTTTCTCCTCTGTGATACTGCCTTGCCTTAGAGCCACCAATTGCGGACTGAAATCTCTATAGACTGTGAGCTAAATAAACTTTTTCTTCTTTTACTTTGGGTGTTAGGGATTTTGTCCCAACAACAATAACACAAATAACTAACCCACCAACAAACTTCCAATAGCTTTATTTTCCATAGTTTCCACTGATGATTTATACCCAAATCAATTTTTTATGACACTGGAAAAATGATGGCTTTTTAATTGTCATCTCCCTGTTTATTAGTTTTTAATCTAACAGTTAATAGAATATAAACAAATAGATAGCAAAATCTTCTTTTTCACTGCATTTACTTTTCATATTTTTCAGTATAATTGGCATACACTCATTTTATTTAATATACTTTCATCATTTCTTAAAGTGATTACTCTCAGTAATCATTCTGATACTCAATTTTCCCTAATTTAAGGGGAAATAGAGCCTAGCTCCAGCACCCTTCCCATGTGGACCACTTTCTAATTTTCTTATACAGAAGAGCCATTGTTCCAGGCCTGGGATCAACTGTTTTCTTCACTCTGCCCTGTTTCCTTTTAGAAAGGAACCATATTTAAAAATCCAGATGGGAGACTATTTCTGCTTAGTCATTTCAGACAATGAGATGCCCAGTCTCTTTGAAAAATTATTTTTGGGAATCTATTAAGGCCTAGAGATAATGTGCCTATTCCAGAGAGAATTTGCATTGGCATATGTCAAGAATCTGGAGAAATTTTCATTCAAGAAAGTTTTTCACTAGATTTGTGGTATTAGTATTTTAGGGCCCACCAAGGTAATAGCATTCTGGGACTGTTCTACTAAGAACTCTTTCCTCAATTTACTATGTTACTTGTCTTGTTTACCACCACACCCAACTGTCAGGATTCCCTGATTATCCACTGATTATTTTCTGCAATGCCCTGGGAAGTGGGGCACAAATTGTTTTACAGTCTTTTCTTTAAGTCCAGGCATGGGAAGCTAAGGGTGATTTTCCTCCCTGGTTCTTTCTAGAGAACCAATCAGCTGACCCATGGTTTTGGTTATTGTTCACTATTATTTCAAGAGTGTCCATAAACTTGCACTCCCAGATACCACATTTTAATTAAAATTCATTTCTTTGGTATAGCCCCAACTGTCTCTGTGAACTGTTTTCCCTCTAAGCAGAATTTCTGAGTACTCTGCTGGGCCCTCAGTAGCACGGTAGCCTCGGGTCTTGTTGGCCCACTTGTCCTTCCATGGATCCTGGCCCCGCAAGTGAGCAGGCACTAGGGCAATTGTGGACTCAGTGATTTCTATTGCCACACCTAGAGCAGAATCTCCACCCTATCAGGAGTGGCTAAGTGGAGGAATGCAGCTATGAAACTCTCAGTGGGGTCAGCATGAATTCAACCTTTTTCTTTTTAACTTCGATCCCTTTTCTTTCTTTAAATCTCTTTTTTAACTGGTGTTACTTGTACAAATTAATGGGTTTCATTTTAACAGATTCATACAAACATAATGAACTTTGATCATGCCCCCCTTTACCAACACTTCTCTGTAGTTTCACTGTTTGGGGGGTTCAAAGTGTGGAGTTTCCTCATGTCCATCCCTGTTATAACCCTCCTTACACCCTTTACCCTATCCTCTTCCTCCTTTACTGGATTGGGAAGGAAAGGGAAATATTGGAAGCCCATCTCCATAAGCTTCCATGCCACCTATTGGCCCCTTCAGGGAGCAGGAGCCATTGTTTTCTTGGTGACAACTGTCAAGAATGTCCAGGTGGGTGGGGCTGCGGTGGAGAAAGTGTAGGCTCAGCAGGTGCAGACCCTCACTGTGCTGCCAGGCAGTTTAGCAGATATTCTTGAACACATACTTCTTTGTCTGGTGTATGTTCTTAGGACAATTTCCAGAGGCTTTAAATGACTGGAGTTCTTATACATAGTATTCTTATACATAGTATTCACCAGGGATGCAAGTTTCTCTGGGAGTGTGTCTATCATGGACCACCTCTTGCTGCCATTCCAGGACTGGAGCTCTCATCTACCTTTTGAGTTTGTGTGGCTTCAGATAGGAGAATTGTCCATTTTGTAGAGTCAGAGCTATCTACCTTTTCTCTTGTGTCTTGGTTACTTTTCTCTAGTTGCTAGGACAAAATACCTGACACTCAAAATTAAGGAAGGAGAGGTTTATTTAGCTTACAGTTTGTGGAATTTTTTCAGTCCATACTCAGCTGTCTCCAAGGCAGGGCGGCACAATGCAAAAGGAAACAGTTCATGGCAGCAGAAAACAGCAAAAGCAGCAAGAGCACAAAGGTAGGAGCTGCAGCAAGCAAGCCTCTTTCCCTCCCTTACATTATATGCAGGCTCTCTGCCCCAGGGTGGGTGTAGCACTCACATCCATAATACCAGCATTGGACCATGGAGCAATCATAAACTCTAGAAGCCCGCCCTGCAACTGCATGAGGCTTTGGGGGGACATCTAGACACAAACCATGACATCTTGTTTTATTGACTTTATGGTTACAAATCCAACCATATCCACAAATTGATATATAGTTACCTCTTTTTATGTTTTCCTTATTGATACATACTTTTTGAGGTAACCAGAATTTACCTTGATAAAGGATATATGATTGCTATCTAAATTAATGTTTCCCCGAGAAGGGAAAGCAGGAGAAATTTTGTATGTATGTATATGCAGGATAGTTAACATGGCTGTTCT
>NW_004955406.1:72925-131804 GCF_000276665.1 Chinchilla lanigera
TTGTCTCTCTGTTAATGTTTTCCTCCTTTTATTTTTAAAATAAAAAAATAAAATAAATTAATGTTTCCCAAATACTAAATATTTTAATACAATTCATTGAATAGTCTATTGGTCTTCTCTTTCTTTCATTAGTTTTTAACATTTAATAAATTATTACATATGCTGAGGTCTATTTGTCTATACTTTTACATATACCACACTTTTATTTATTTTACTTTTACAATATGTTTTTAAATCTGCAGCTGTCAATTTAGTGAATTTTTGAAATTATCTTAGCTATTTTGATTACCTATTCTTGCAGGAGAACTTCAGAATTATTTTGCTTATTCTTAAGTTTCCTACACAATTTTGATCGGAATGATATATTAATAAATTTATTTGGAAAAACCAACAGTTGTTAATGTTATGTTATCCCACAGAGGAATATCACATACCTTTCCATTAGTTTAAATCATTCCTTAAATCTCTTGGCCAATTTACAATTTTTCTTCTAAAAGTTGAATGTATTTATTAATAAGGTTATTCCAGTGTTTTATATAACTTTGTATTGTTTTATTTGTAACATTTTCCCAGTAAATGTAGTGGGATTATGTCCATTATGCAGAAAACTACCGATATTTATAACCATATCATCTCTATCTATGCAATGAACTTTTCTGAATTTGATAGCTTTTCAACCAGCTCCCTTGAGATTCTGAGCTGTGAAATGAAATTAACCTCAATTAATGATTATTTTCTATTCTCCCCTTCATCATCATCTTCAGGGACAAAATAGATTTGATTATCATCCTATTTATGTCAATATAGAATTGAGGTATTTTGTAGAAAATCAAGATCTCAACTTCATTTATTCAAAATAGTCCAGGAATTGTTGCATGCCTGGGGCATGTGAATTTCACAGACAACCCTAAGTGTCCCCAGCAATCCAGTTTTCCTGTGCCAATGAAGCCCCCACTGGCCAGGGGGCACTTGCCTGGGTGCTTGACTTGATGCAAATGAAGAAGGCAGCTGGAAATCATTTTCATGCAAATCTAATTTTTCCAGGGCTTTGGTATGCATTTCCCTGTTGTCCAGGCATCTAACAAGAATTGAAGGTCAGACAGGCCTTCTGGGGGCCCTTCCTCCTGCCAAAACTGTGTGCACGTGCTTGGAGTATAGATCCCAATTTAATATCAGCCAGAGTCAAATGTAATTAGGAGGGTAGAGTAACTGGAAGCAAAATAGCAACTGTATTCCAGGATCAAGAAGACCTGCTTGAAATAGTCAATATTGTGAAGGGTGTTTCTTCACTCTTGGGTCAGTATAACACTGTGGCAATGGACATGGGCCTCTTCAAATCAGGGAAACTGGGGTTTGGACCAAGGGTCTGCCACTTACCAGCTGCGTGACCTTAAGTGATAGTCTCATATTGTTAAGATTAGGCTTGATTCTAAGCCAAAATATCTGTGTCGTAAGCTAGACAACTTTATTTTTCTCTCGTGCAAAATCTGGGCTTAGCTGGTAAGACCACAGCATGAAGTCTTGGCCCCATGGTGGCAGTAAAGGTATTGTTGCCAGCCCAGGCTCTGGCTTTTGTCTGCCTCCATGGTCAAGAAGAACTCCCAGGCCTTGAACAGCAAATCTTCACTTTAGGTAACAGAGGGGAAAACAAAACAAAGAGGACAGAAAGAAAATCTGTCTTTTTGTTAGGCAGTTAGACATTGACAGGCCTGAGGAACAAGGTGGACTTCAAGTAGCTACTGTGCCAGTTGTAGCTCAATGAAGAGACAAAGACCTCAGTGTCTAATATATTCTAGTCATTTGTTAAGGGTCAGACCAGAAGTGACCCTCCAGAGCACCATGACAATTTACAGTTCTACACGGTGCAGTTCATGTCAACACAGAGCTGTCTGTTTCTACAGTGAGGCATGCAGGATACCTGGATGTTGTAGCTGATGGCCCAAGGATATTGGAAAAGGGGGCATTCTTTATAAACCTTCCTACCTTGGGCTGAAACCTGATTTGAATTAGAACATTTTCTTTTGTAGATTTCTGTCATAAATTTCTTAAATGTTTAAGGACCTTCTGAAAAGAACCAGGAAGACATTTTGCAACTCCAGTACAACCTTTAAAATAAATTTCCATAACATCATAATTACCCTAGTTCCTCAGAACTCAGGAGTAACTCTTGTGTGCACAAAAAGATACCCAGACACAGTCACTGGAGATGCCTGCCTAGAGCTGCTTGCCCTCTTGAAGACAGCCATAACTCTCTGTATATTTTCTTAAAATTATTTATTTTCTTAAAATTTGTATTAGTACATGTTTGCAGTATATGATGATTACACTGAGTATAGGGAGTTGGTACCTGTACATAACACATCCTGAATTTCTTTTTCCCCTTCGCATTTCCTTCTATCATCTGTACTTCTACATGGCCACCTGTGTGGCTGGACTGAATTCTTCCATGGAAGGTACAAAGGACTAAAGACATGGCTACCTGGTGACATTTTAAGGAAGGCTCTTAACACAGTCCTTTTATTTTAATCCTACTGACCAGAACACAATCCTGGTGTGACCTCAGCGTAGGGCTATCTACCTGTTTGCTAGATAGTCAGCCAAATGTCAGAGCTTGTATTTGGGAAGAAGGAAAGATTGGATACAGGAAGATACCTTTTGCTTTTGTCATTAAACTTAACTTTTATTTGCCTCAGCTTCCTACTCTATAAAATGAGCATACTGAAAATCATGATTTCAAAGTATTTTTGTAAGGGTTAATTTATCTTGTAGAAGATTTTACTTGTAGAACATTTAACCTAATATCTTACATACTAGTCACTCCGAAAATGTATTATAGTTGGCCAACAAAATTATCTCAGCAGTATTGCTGTGGAACAGGCCAATAGAGTTCAGTCTCTTAAATGCAAAGAGGAAAGGATCACCAAGTGTACACCTAGTAGTAAGTAGCAAGAAGCTACATTTATTGAAGATCACAGGATGCTGTGCTCAGTGACAGTCCAGGCCAACAAAAGATGGAGCACAAACAGAAAGGTGCCACCCTTGAATCTTAAGACGTGAGTGACAGGAATGATTGATAGGTTGCTGAGTCATTTTAGGGGCTCTCAACACACATGCTTGTCCCAGAACTCACTCTGCTCTTAATTAATGCACGACATAGACCGCATACTTATCAGACTGTAATGAGGAAGGAGTAGGCTGAGGGTGTCTGAAGGTCAGGCTAGGAGATCCAACACACATGCGCTCTTGCCTAGAGCACCAGAGATCTCCTGAGTTTTATTATTTTGTATCTCTCTTAGGACAGTGTTCAGCAGAATGATCTTAGAGTGCTGTCTAAATGTAAATGGATGGCAGGAAGTGACTTCCTCAGCTCCATTGTTTCTATCTGTACTAATAGTATACTATATTTGTCACTTCAGATATGGTCCTTTTACAGTAGGTGCAAAATGTCCAAGGAGAGAGTACTGTGGCTTCCAGAACACTGTGCTGTAAGTGACGGCTTGAGGCATCCACACCCACAAATGCATTAAGGAAACCAAAGTCAGGTGAGGTGGAGTCCTGGCCTTTGGTCCCACCAGTTTACCAGGTGAGCAGCACGCTAGACTCGGATCCACACATCCTACTTCATATTCCAAACTCTTTCTCCTTAATCCTTTCCTTCCACAGGGATAAATGCTTGTGCATTGGCCAAGACACTGGAACACTCTGAAACATGAACATTTCCTGCTGACACCCTCAGCAGCAAGGGAACAGGGAACAACACATGTGGAGGACACAGCCTCTGACCCTCAGTGAAGACACACTTTCTATTTAATTAAAATCTAGCAAGAAGTGGTAGCTGAAACAGCAGCTCTACATTTTCAACATCCTCTTATCTTCGGAAGTGATGCACTATTTCAGTCAAAAATTATAAGAATAAAACCAAACTAGGTACAGAGCCACACACCTGTAAGCCTAGCACTTCCGAAGGCTGGCACAGGAGGATCACAAGTTCAAAGACCCCCTGCGCAACTTGCTGAGAGTCTGTCTGGAAATAAATAAAAGTTTAAAAATAAAAAGGCTGGAGATGTAACTGCCTCATTCCTATAAAATATTCAGGAAGCTTTTTTTAGTCAACCTGATCTGCTTATATATAAGTGACTCTAGAAATAATATTCATTGTTAACAACTAATAATTACTTTTCTGTCTCTCTTCGATGCACAAATACCCACAAGCAATGAAATTAAGTTTCTACTCAGGGAATTGGTTCTTTGTTAATTTCTTATCTCTGTATTGGTGTAGCTTACATTAAAGAATTTATTGGCCCCTTTAATCCTACCTCCCATAGCCATAAGCACTGCCTCCTAGGGAGACATGTGATAAACAAGGCACAAATATATTTTACATGTGTATCTACAAATATATGAACACATATGTGCATGTGTATTTGTACTCTAAAGAAAACATTTCTGAAAGACAAGTAGCATTTTATGGATAACTAGTTAATTACTGTCTTATAGAGTATTAAGGATAAAGTTAACATACAAAGTGTGGTTTTTCTTTTTTTAAATAAGGCTAAAGATGTTTTATGGATGCCTATAATGCCTGAATTTTACCCTTTATTATGCATGGATAAAGCATCCAACATACACCTCCTGGTCTGGAGGAAATCATAGGAAAGATACCATCAGACTGGGAACCCACAAGTGACAGCACTCATGAGCTCAGAGTGCCATGTGAGCAACCTGTAGTGCCCTGGCCACCACGGCCCTGAGGCGGGGATAAGACTTTTGGGTCTGTCCCCTATTTTCATCAGCCCCACCTGTCATAGAACCTTGCACATAGTGACATCCCTACCTCGCTCCAAGAGCCACCCAGAGAAGGAGAAGGAGACTTCTGCTTCAGAGGCAGACAGCAATACTGACACATCCTAGAGCCACCATTCATGGCTTGATGCATAGGAATATGTTTTCCTACAGTCTTCTTCCGGCCCTCCTTACAGGTGCCCCTCACAGGGCATCTGAAAACTTGCAGCGACACCATAGCAAATAGAGAAGGAAATCCCACTATTCCAGAGGTACAAACACAGCCCACTTTGGCCAGAGTCTGCAAATCACAAACTTCCAGATAATCACCCATGCCATGGCAAAAAAATCTATGAAATAAAAGTCTATGGCATAGCAGCATGGTAAATTAAGCTATCTGCAGCCACACAGCTTTCAGTACCATATTGTATCATATAATGAAAGTAGGTGTTGTTTTTGAATAGTAAGATACTATGTAAATTTCTAAAAATTCCTCAGATGTCCAAGACCTTTAGTAAATAAATGTTTGATGATGATGTCTGACTGGTGTACAGAAGGTGTCATACCATAAAGAATATCATTCTGGGTGCAGTGGTGCACAGCTAGAATCTCTGCTACTCAGGGGGCTGAGGTAGGAGGGTTGCAAGTTTGAGGCCAGCCTAGGTAGTAGCTAGATCTTATATAAAAATAAAAAACATAGGGGTGTAATTTATACTTATAGGGTTCACTCCCTGATGCTGCAAAAAAAATGTATTCTAAAAACCTTTGTGTGTTTGTGATTCCAAACATTAGTTCTTTGCCGTCAGATAGACCTGGCCCAGAAAGCCATACTGACGCAAGGTCACATTCCATGGAGAGATGGTGACCTTCTTGATGTTCCTATCCCAGAAAACTAGTTCTTTTGTCCTTCCACATCAATGGAACCCTTGATAGAAAACATGTGTTTAGTTGGTCTTCCATCACTATAACAGGTTCCTGAGATGAATCCACTTGCAATGAAAAAAGCTTTATTTTGGCTCACAGTTTCAGAGGCTTCAGTCAATGGTCAGTGACCCCTGTCTCTTTTGGGCTAGTGGGAGACAATACATCAATAGCAGGAGGGTGTTACAGAGTAGAACTGGTCACTTTACAGCCAGAAAGAGAGAAAGAAGGGTCTGAAGTCCCACATCCCCTTCATAGGCTATCACAGGGACTGGAAAATCTCTTCAAAATCTTCACCTATTAAAGTCCCTTGCTTTCCAATGACATATCACTGAAGACCAAACTTTTACCAGTATCCTTTGGGGTATATTCTACATCCAAACTGTAGCAATATCTGTTCCCACCCTTAAGTTAATGGGGTAAAAGGAGTACTCCGCATAACTATCACTTACAACATAGAGCCATTTCTAATGAAGATTCTCAAAGCAGTGAGTGGTTCATTAGGTCCACTGGGAATTTGTAGTACATACACTGGACCAGGTAAAGGAACACAGTGCAAATAAAAATCTGCAGAATCTGAAGGGAAACAGCACATAATCACAATATTTTTAGGTTGTGTAGACTAAATGTAAGTATAGTTTCTAGTTTCTTCACATAATGTTGAAGTACTGCTCTACAAATCTCCCTGTTTTACATAAAAGTCAAAAAGAGAATGAGCAATAGGACAGATGACTCAGTATATCAGGATACAATGAAACATAAGGGAAGTAACGTGGGAAAGTAAACTATGTCTGTCTTAGTCGCATTCCTCATTCCTGAGACACAGTACCTGACACCCACAATATGAACAAGGAGAGGCTTTATTTGACTCGTGTTTCACGTGGTAGTCAGCTGGAGCCAAGGCAGAACAGCATAGCAGAGGGGCCTGGCAGAGGACAGAGGCTCACAGGATGGCAGACAAAAAGCACAGAGTGAAGAGAAGAGGAGGGGAAGAACACAGACCCTTCCAGGCCATGCCCCAACACCTAGAGACCCACCTCTTTCTAAACCGTCATACTCCAGTCACCTTCCACAAGCCCTGCCTATGAATGCATGAGACTCTTGTGGGACATCTGGATGTAAATCATAACATTCAGCCCTTGGCCCCCAAAAGGCTGATCCCTTTATGCAAAATGCATTTAGTCCATCTCTAAGAGTCGCCAAAATCATAATAGTTCCAGCATTACTGAAAAGTTTACATCCAAAGTCTCCTCTGACATTCAAGGCAAACTCATACCTGTGAGTCCCTATAAAATCAAAAAGAAGTTAAAAATCACCAACATACAATGGCACAGGATAAACATTCTCATTTCAAAATAGGGCATAAAGTCAGATAGACTAAAGTAAGACTGAAACCCAGCAGGACAAACACGAAATCCTGTAGCTCCATATCTAGCATCCAGGATAAGTTGGGACCATGGGATGTGAACTCCAAACGGCTTGCGCATCCCTGCTCCTACTGCATTGCCATGGCTGTAGACATCATGGCTTCAGTCTTGGGGAGGCTCTGTTCATGTTTATTAGGAAAAGCTGTTATCCCTGATCTCCATCACAAACAGGTTTCAACAGGATGCCAGCACCTGCCAGTGTAGGGTAGACACACATGCTGAACCAGTCAGTGTAGCACACACACAGCCCTGACACCAAAGGGCATCACACTTTATTGATCAGGATTTTCAGTGAGGGCAGCCAAGTCCTATATAAAAGTCTTCGTGATAAATACTGAGGCTCTCTGAGGGAACAGAAAGTCCCATTTCCTACCTGGGGACAAGCTTCTGCCCTAAGCCTAGACCACACCCCTGAAATGTGGTTGTCCTTACTTACTGTCTTCATTTCAACTCTTCACACTTCTTTCATAGTTCTTGTATTCTGTGTGACTAAGAAATTTTTAGAAGTGCCTTAATTTGTAGGCAATGAGAAATTTAATTTTGGCTACATTTAAAAAGTATCCAGTTCAGTGATGTGGTGTGACTAAAAGCCCAAATGAAGTGGGGCTTCAGAGAGGATAGCAAAGAGAAATTGGAGACTTTGGGACTGAAAATGATTTTGAGGTATTTCCTTTGCATTGAGCAGAAAACTAGGACTGGCAAGGAAGAGGTTTTAATTTTCTGAGATGGAAGAAAAGCATGTTCTATGCTGAACAGATGACACAGGCAGCTAGAGACTGGAAATGATGCAAGAAGGGCAAGGAGGGTCCTAAGAGCAAAGGCCTGGAGGAGCAGGGAGGAGCAGAGCTCACATGACCATGGGGCTCAGGGATGTCCTCGTCTTATCTTTCCTGCTCTCTCTCTCAAAACCATCACTGAAATCACCATGGAGAGCAGAGTGAGGGGAGGTGACAAAGATCAGATGAAGGAGAAGATACGAGAGGTTTCTCCCACTACAGGAGAGAGAATGGAATGGGAAAGTGTAAGCAGCTTTGGGATTTGGATGGCATGAAAAAGAAAGAGAAAGACAGAAGTCAGCCTTGTACACAAAGGGAGATCACAGTCAGCTGCAGTGGAATTCAAGCAGGGGAAAGCGTAACACCTGGACGTGAGGGGAATGAAGGATGGTGAAAAGGCCAGAGAAACAATGGGTTGGAGTGAACTGGTAAAGTCTGAAAAGTGTTTGTAGCCAGATGTGGTGTCCTATGCCTGGAATCCTAGGACTCTGGGAAGCTGAGGCCAGAGAGTGCAAGTTAGAGCCCAGCCTGGGCAACTTGGTGACTCAGCAAGACCCTGTCTCAAAATAGAAAGCAAAATAAAAAGTTCTGGGGACTGCAAAGGGCAAGTGGGAAAGGTGAGAGGTGGCAGTTGGAGAACTGGATGCTGGGTTTTGAGAGCTTGGAAGTGTTGTGGACTTGAGTCATGGCCAGGGGTGAGGAGAGAATAGCGGAGAAGGACCAGGATTATTGGAGCAGTAGAGGCGAAGGATCTGAAATAGGAAGAACTGGAAGGATGCTCTCTGGAGGATGGAAAGCCACTCATTGGAAGATAGATATTATCAGAGGCAGTGATGGCCATCCACAGCTTCTCTATTGAAGAGGGGTCCTGCAGCTGGAGCATCACCTGGCCAGGTGTACACACCCTAAGCCCCACAGCAGAACAGCTGACCAGAATCTATGGTTTCACAGGTTCTGTGAATTTTGAAAATCAGTGAAGAAGACATTGTTCATCCTTGTAGGATGAAGGATGCCCCAAATGTTGGGATGACTGTCGCAAGGAGTGGCTTCCAGGAGTCTGAGGACATGAGACTCAAAAACAGGTGGTTTTAAATGTTTGGGGGTAACAGAGGGCTGGTGAAATGCCTGAAAACTGCACTGAGAACCAAAGAGATCAACCACTTCATGCTACTTGAGGAAAGGGCACAGGAGAGGCAGTGACCCTGGAGGCCCTGGGTTTCTCTTAGAATAAAAACAAGTCTCTGTTGTAAGAGGTCAAATATCCCTCAAAATTGAAAAACAGAGAGTTGAATGTCCCTGAATATTTTGAAATTACCTCAGTTTCTCTTATTTTAGTGTCTGTCCTTGGTCTTGAAGGAGTAAGAGATGGTTAGGTAAATTTAGGGCCAATAATGTTGGCCTTACCGGTTTTTAGATAGATGCTCTTTGAGTGATTAATGTGCCTGCATGCTGAACATCAATGGACCCACAGTTTAAGGTATGAAAGAAGACAGGTACAAAATGAAGGAAGAGATGTATAGTTTCGGCCTCTATTTTTTAGCTACTGAGCAATGACAGGTCCAAATAAAGAGTCAGTGTTTTGTAGCAGAAGCAGTCTCTAAATCCCAGCTATAGGTTCAGTGCATTCAGTCCGTGGTTGGTCAGCCTTGTTGCTTTGGGCCTGTAATGGGCAGTACATCCTGAAGGTTTCCACCACCTCCCACTGTGGGCTGGAGCCCACGCTTTTAATACACAGGCCTTTCATCCTTACCACAGCCCAGGGTAAAATGCATAATAACTCATGTCAAACTGGTAATAATGGCAAGGTTGTGTGTGTTATGAGATAAATGTGGGTTTTTAAGCCTGGGGGATATTGCTCTTTATGTCTAATGGTAGAATTTTAGAGGTCACAAGAAAATGAACAATAGAACTTCTTTCCAAAGGGGAATGGATATAAATAAACTTCAACTGTTAATGAACACTGGAATGGACTTATATCAGTGAACCAAAGCTATGTGTTTCCACATGGCTAAAACTCAAACACATAATATTGAATGCAGAAAGCAAGTTACGTAAAACTTGCAAAGAAGCAAGTTTTAATATCAGTGTACAGTTCAATTACACGTATGTAAAAATTTTTAACATAAAAGACAAGAGTTAATACTATTAATGAATATATATGAAGATAGAGTGAAGGTGAATTGTCTTTAAAAAACCTGACAATGATAACAATGAATTTTAGGAAATTACTTACCACTGGGAGAGAAAATAGGGAAGAGGTAAAGATGGAGATTTAGTTATATTTGTAAAGCTTATTTTTAAAAAATCAAATAGATCTAAAGCAAGTACACAAAACATTAACATCTGTTCTGCTTTAGTGCATGCATGAGTGTCTGCTGTAATTATTTGAAATGTTTTTCATTTTAAAATAAAATACTAAAATGATAGATAATGGGGGACGGATTATAATTTACCACTGAGCCTTGGAAGATAGCAATGAGAGTCTTTAAAAATAATGGCATGGCCATTTTCCCCAGCTACCCCTTCTGTCTTTAAATTGCAACCTCAGAGCCCACCTCCATCCTGTAGGGATCTTCTCTCTTTTCCCTCAGCAGTGAGGAGCAGAGTAAAAGTGTCACACTGTCTTTGGTAGGGTAATTTAGTTTTATGTTATTTGCTTTCTCTTCCAAACCCTTCCTAGCACATATGATTTTATGACTAAATGGTATTTTTGTGTGTAAATGTCATTTTGCCATAGCTAGACAGTTCCTTCTCTGAGAACAAATTTGATACCAGTTGTTAGTTGACAAGTAGTGGGGAAAGAAATAAATACACAGCCACCAAAGAAAAATCACCACATCCCTGCAAAGACCATCCTTTAATCCTTTATAAACACTCATGTGGACACAACTTCTTCCCTCTGAACAGACTGAGAGCTGGGAGCTTATCATGGTGATGATGGAGCTGAGCTATATTTGAAAGATTATTTGCTGGAATTTGTCACACTCATGAGCTTTACTTTTTTCTCAGTAGAGTATCAGAGGTGAAGCTTTCTGTCAGAAAGCAAAAGCCCCTGAGTTCCTCTGTCTCTGTGCACATAAACAGTGTAGACTTTGTTAGGCTAAAGCCCTAAATTTCCTGAGCAACCCCACCACTCTGCCTTGCTGAACATGTCCTGCACTAGTCAGTGAACAGAAGTATGAATGCCAGCCCTTATTGATAGACACACTACAGGAAAAAGTCAACCACCTCAGGTAGAAAATAGTCTTGTCTGTTTAACCCTAACCCAATAATCAAAATTATTTTGTAAAGCCAGTGTGTTCTTATTTAAACCCACAATGCATGTACTATGACTGCTAAAAACAATAAATGCAATTTTGAACTGTACTAACACAGGGTCCATATCCAGGTACAATGCCACAGAGCAATGGCTCTCAATCTTTTTTGTTATTATCATGACAAAAGGAGCCTTTTTAGATGTTCCAAAATTATTATTGCTCCCTGAAATGTTAATACCACAGATATGGTGTATGCCTGTGTACACTGGTCAGTTTTGTCATTACCAGGACAAAATGCCTGGCATACACACCTTAAAGGAGTAAAGGTTTACATTGCCTCCTGGTTTCAGAGAGTTCAATCCTGGTCATCTGACCCCAGAGCAGAAATGGCAAGGCAGAAGGGCCTAGTGGAGGAAAACCATATGACCCATAGCACCCAGGAAGAGCAGAACCAGGGAGAGCTAGAAAGAGAGGAAGGGGCCAGGACAAAAACACACCCCTCTAGGTCATGTGTGTTCCTTCAACCTGGCTCCTAATAGCACATTGAGCTGTGAATTTATCATTGATGAATTTTGATCTAATCACTTTCCAGGTATCCTGCTGAGGTACATATGAGCCTTTTGGGGGACATTTTTGTCCAAACTATATTACTGGGCTTTGTATAAAAATATTAAATATTTTTGCCCACCAAGAATCCATTTTTGCCTATTTGGGTGTGATACTGTCCCTATTTCAAGCGCAAGCCAAATGGTAAAGCTGCCATACTTTATGCTGAACTTACCCACTGAGTAACTTCCCCTCTCTCCTTTCTTGTTTAATCCCATGGCAACACAAACATATTTCCTTGGATTGAGTTATAGAGCTTCATATTCAATCAGAGTGGAGTAATGGTGCATTCAAACAGCACCAGTTGAGAATTCTGTAGCCGCTCCTTATTCATCCCTGGAAATTTGATTATTATTACCTTAAAGGCAGAAAGTTTTGAGTACGCATGTTTCTGCATAACAACTTTTTTCTAAATGGATCATTATGGTTCTCAAACTTTAGTACACAGAAAAGATATCTGCACAGGACTACATGTACAGAATGGTGTGTGTGCCCCAGTATGAGTTGGTTAAGGGTTTTCCAGAGGATGATTTGGGCTGTGCTAAGGTCTCCCCTTGCATACTGATTTTAGAACTTCGCTCTCAAGTAACTCCACACCCACCATCATTCTGTGCGACCCAACAGAGTCTACTGAGTTCCGGACACTAGGATTAGGAGACAGCAAACGAAATTATGCTTTTCTTAAAGATCACAACTATGGTGTGAAAGCAACAAAATACATCAAAACTGGTTGCATTGCCTGGGGACAATTAGCCTAGGGGAGGAATTAGAAGAGAAACCTAATTATTGTCTTCAAATATCAGTATCAATAGCAAGAAGTATTGAACATTAAAGCACACCACTAAAGGGTAGCTGCCCTGAACAACATTTTGGCCTGAAGATAACCAAGAAGCAGATCCACAAAATGCTCTTTGAACTCTCTCTTTTTGTCTAATAGCAGGATGTGTATGTAAAGATGTCCTCCTTTGGGGCTGGGGATTTAGCTCAGCGGAACAGCGCCTGCCTGGAGAGCACAACGCTGTAAGTTTGATTCCCGGTACCGGAACCCCCCGCCTCCAAATAAAAGATGTTCTCCTTTGTCTTTCTACCAGGAACACAGAAGTTAATCACTGAAGATGATTCTAGACCTTATCACTCCAGAATGGCACCAAAATCTTGCTAAAACTAAGCCTTACTCCTCAAGGGTAAATCCTGTCACATGTGTCACCCCTAGAAACTCAAAGTCCCTTTCACTGACCTTGCATTCTGTAAAAATGTGTTGGTCTTGTTAAGATGCTACAGAAGTACAAATTCCCACCACCCCTTCAGTTATACATCACTGTATGGTCCCAAGTGTACATGATACACATGTTAATAAACTCATGATCCTAAGAATTATAGAGGAAAAACTTCTTTTATCCCCTACACCAGTTACAATTCAGACACTAGAGCGAGACCACCTTGGTCTGAATCTTTTGACTTCAGGAAAGTTATATCATCAACCCAAGCTTTAATTTCTTCTAAAATACCTGGATAGCCATAGCATTTGTTTTACTATGTGGTCTTTCCTGAGTGGAGTTAAAGTGAAGATTAAATGACTTAGTACAGACAAAGTGTGAAACACTGGCTAGTAGATTTCATTACAGTTCCAGGACCTTGGCACCACTCTAAGATGCAGATTCCCAAAAGGACTCCCTCTCCGGTAGGCAGCACCCTTCTACTGGATGCTGTTGGGTGGACACTGAGAACCTCAGGGTTATGCTACTCAGCAGAAGAGATCACAGGCTGGTGCTCTGGGCCCTGGGATCTCTCAGATTCATTCAACCTAAACCTCGATGCACACATGGCACCAGCTCCCTAATTACCTTCAAGCTCAAACGACTTGAATATTTGGTCTGAGGGGAGCTGTTGGCAAAGTTGGCCAATAAACAAAATCCCACAGGGCCATGGCCTGAAAATCTTCCCTCTGTGGTTAGCGATGTGCCCCCATTCCTGTTCAGCCACAGTGCCCAGCACACTGGCTGCCCGGGCACCGGGCAGAGTGACCAGGCCTGATCCTTGCACTGAAAATTCTTTGTTAGCCCCCCAGTTAGCAAACCACTGCCAGCTCCTGCTGAAAACGTCCCGACCTTAGATGGACTCTGTTTTCCTTGATGTTAACAATGAGGGGCCTTCACAACTGAAAGGAGACTCTATATCTAAGCCCTCCTTGTGATCTGCTACCCAGGGTCAAGACAGCATCTTGAAAACCACAAACTAAACACCTTCACTTCAGAACTTCTACATAGTTCCAAATACCTGAGAGCAGGCTGTGATTCCTACTTAATTTTAAAAACTGATCTCACTTGCAAGCAGTATGTCCTAAATTCATTGCCACAGGCACACATTTTCGAACATAGTTTGAAAATGAGTAATCCAATGGACTTCTCTTATATTGTTTTCTCTTTCACTTGTGCTTAATACTTGACAATTGTGCTGTCCTTGGTCACCACCAGCCCCTGACACAGTAACATACAAATCTCATACTCACGCTCCTTTAAATGCACGGTCTCTATTTCCACCCTTTAACCCCTCCTCCTTAAGTTTCTGGTCTTTGCAGTACCCTCACCCCTACTCATATCTTTTCCTTCAACCAAATAGCATCACTCTCGGGTTTCTGAAAGGGCTCTGAAGGTGATGCAAGTGAAAAGGGGATTAAGAAGCTTTGCCGCACAGCCCTGCCCCCTTGATTCAATCACCCTCTTAATTCACATGTTGTTTCACCAGTCATGTTGTGGGCATTCTGGATTTAAATAAAAACACTAGTTTTACAAAAGAAATTTGATTACTGAGTCATGAGGAAATGGACAAAAGAATTTCTTTTAACCTGAAGTGGCTGGTTCATATAGTGACGCCTCAGTCTTCCTGACCAACATGTAGACTTCTGTTGATTGGTGAGTTGAGACTCTTTGAGCTCAGGCTCTGGCCGAGACACACTGAGGGTCTTTCCTTTGGAAATCTCTATGTGAAAGCTTCCCCCATGACCCCAACTAAACCTATTTACAATAACACCACATCCTGCACACTTCCCATGGTTGCGGGAGTCTTTCTCCAGGTTGAGACTTCCAACCACATTTAACTCTTTTCCTTGCCTTGGTCTTAATGTCCCCCTATAACCAATAGTTCACGTGCAGCACTGACTTTTCCCTCAGAATCTCCCTCCCCTGTCCTGTCTTCATGTTCCCTTTTAACCTTCACAGGCTAAGGTCTCAATTATGGCCAAAGTTCAACTGTTCTCAATACCACTCGCCTTGGTCCTCTGAAATCCGGGAATTTAACCTTCTAAGACACAAGTTTTCACTAAATCTTTACTTCTTCTGCAATAATTATGTACTGAGCACCAGCGAACAGGCTGGAGGCCACTCCAAAGCCACAGCCACATAAGAGGTACCCAATAAATCTTTGTGGAAAACACCTAAGATGCTCATGTATTACATTTAGTGAATATTCTTTGGGCAACTTGATGCTGCTGGTTCTTCCTAGTCAGGGGAGTGGATTAAATGATGTGGGTGTCAAACTTTCTTAGCATAACAGTGCAACATATTGAAAATTGTTCCTCAGGGGCCACTGCAAGAGCCTCACACCACCGTATTAATGCTTCAATGTCCCTTTCCAGCTTGCCACGGTACAAAGGACAAAGTCAAGGGAATGTGGGAGGAATAAAGACGGTCTTATTCTTGCTATTTATTTGCCTAACCCGCTCCTCCACATGGGGTCAGGCTTACAAATGAAAGAAGTATGGACTTGTTGTTTCTTAAGGCTCATCAAAAAAGCCTTTGAGCAAAAATATAACACCTTCTGAGCCAACCTCATCATGAAGTTCACAAGTTATTTTTTGGAATTAAAATATCAAGAGCTCAGCCTAAAATGTTAGAGGGGAAATGACATATTAAACTACGGTTGGTCTTTGATTCCTTACTGCTCATGAAGCTCTGTTCAGTAACGTTTCTATTATTTCACAGTCCCGCACATCTTGTCTTCTTTTTCACCCTTCTTGCTGCCATGTGAATAAGGTCAGGCCCCAGCAGGGCTGGCGGAAGGGCTGTGCAGGCAAGCACTGAACATCTCTGGGGCCTGTGGCATTGCCCCAGACTAGCTATTCACACCAAATGCTGCACAAATGGCTGGCTCCTTCTGCCAACCCTAATATGGTAGGAAAAAAAAAATCACTAGTATGTGTGTGTGTAAGAATATATCAAGTATATGCGTGAAGTTTTGGGTCTTCCTATCCAAGTAGTATTTCCCTCCTATAGAACATCAATCTTTTCATTCCCCATAGCTCCATTTACTGATCACCCAACAGCTTTGCACGGACATGGGGACTCTGTTATTTGGCTTTCTGTTCCTATAACAAAACTAGAGATGAAAAACATCAGGAGAGAAAAGAGTTGTGAGAAGCTTACAATTCTGAAGGTCCCAGTCCTTGACTATTGTTTGGTGAAGCAGCACATCATAGCAGACAGTGTGGGGAGGCAAAGCCACTCATCTCATGGTAAAGAAGTGGAAGGAGAGACTGGATCCCCAAATTCCTTCCCTTTAAGAGCAGCCTCTAGTGACCTAAAACCCCCTAGTAGGACCCACCTCTTACAGCCACCCTGCCTCCAGTAGCACTGAGCTAAGGGCCAAGCACTGGACATGCAGGCCTTTGAGGATGTTCCACATTCAAACTGTAGCAATGACCCTCCATCACTCTATCCCTCCAACTCAAGCTTTCTTTCCTTCTCCTTTTCCAGCTCCTACCCATACTCCATACCCTACCCTTCCAACTGGATCCTGTGTCTTCCATGAAACTCTCCCAGACCATTCCAGCTCAACACTCTCTCCCTTCTGAATAATTACAACAAGTGCTATATGGTCTGCTCAGTTGGCACATGGTCTTCATAGAAATAATTTTATATGTATCTTTTCTTTTAAAGAGACTGTGAGGTTCTCATTGACAGTGGCACATACTACTAGTATTTTTGTATTTTTCATTAAAATGGGCAATATTATTTTGGAGAAAAGTCAGGGAATTATATACTGATGAATATCTTTCTGTCTGTGTGTGTATATAATTCGGTAAGTGATCTAACAAAACAGAGCAATGCTCACAGTTGATGCTAAGTATTGAGATAGGTGATTATCAGGCCAAACCAGAGAGAGATCAAAGCATAGAACACAGAGCTCTGATCATTCAGATGAAGTGTGTGTGAGATTCATGACCTGACTGCATATGGGTTGCTGCATTCACAATATCATCTGAGCTGCTAAGTTGGAGAAATTAGGTGAACAGTGGGAAGAATTTACTACACCAATATTGTCGAGTATCTATTAAGTGCAGGCACAAATAGGCCCTGCGGAAGACAGCTATAAGTAATTGTCTTTGTGGAACACACAATCTAAAAGGCCTTAGGACAATATCTGCTCCAGAGTTTCATGGGATCTCATTCAATGGCCCTCTTTGTGTTTGGCCAAAATTGTGTATTGGGACGTTCAGAATTATTGAGAATGTTAGAGATTTAAGCCAGTTTTATAAAACTTATAAAGTTTAAATGAGAAGTTGCAACATAACAATACAAAGAACAAAGCGTAACAACTTGATTGCTATTCAGAACTTTCCTAATTTATGAGGACTGAAAGAAACTATGAACCTCTAAGAACAGATGTGAAGCTGCCGAGCATGGAAAATCCTACAGTCCCGTGCCTTATCTCAGATCCAAGCTGGCTGTGGACCCTGGGTGGGGCCCCCAACTTCTCTAAGCCATTTTTCTTTCTATACAAGTCGAGGACAGGGGACCAGACAATCTCAAAGACTACTTCTGATATTCTAGTTGCAATGAACCAAACTTGAATGCATGGTGTCTCTGTCTCAGGGCCTACCTATGGGAAGCTACTGGAGAGCGGAAGATGCCCCTGTGAAGAGAGTTCTCAGACAGCCAAGGCAGTGTGTACACCCACCAAAGGCGGAAGATGGTATTTTCTCTTCTGTTTGCTTCATTGTCTCAAGATTGACAGAGACATAGCTTCAACACCTAGATGCGAAAATAGGATGTCTTCTTCATACAATTACTGAGATGGCTCCAAGGCACCCTCGTGCCTAGGACTTGAAGATCAAACAGGGCTTTCAACACCATAGCTTCCTTTTCAGGTTTGTTTTTGAGCTGCAGCAGCAAAGCCGTGGCATGGCATGTATTCAGTGGCGGCCAAGCTGCTTCCTGAGCTCTCAGGAGTGCCCGAGTGCACTCTCTGCGGGGGCACTGCAAGCCGGAGGGGAGAGCACAGCCAGACAAGGCTATAGGGAGCGTTCCCATAGGACTCTCCTGTATTTGAAAAACAGCAACACAAAAATTGAAACTTCTGCTCAGGAGCTGGCAGCAGAGTTGTGGGGAAAAGTTTTGGATGGAAGGAAAGCCAGTGAAAATTGGCCTTTTGGCTCTGCCTTTTGGTAAAAGGCAAAAGTGACTCTTCCCTTAATGAAGCATGGCTGGGAGCAGCTTAGGAGATTCACTGATCCAGTTTCATTCTAGGCAGCTTATCGAAACCAGATCCGAATGATCTAAGCCTTTCTGGGTTGTAAAATGGGACCGGAATTCCTAGGGCAGACATGCGAAGTCTCCAAGGCTCCCCGTCTTGCCATTCTTTCAGCCGTGTGGTGCCAGCACAATCCAGCTAAGAGAACCTTATGATCCAAAATTAATTTGGAAAAAATAAATAAGCCGCCAGAATTCTTTATCCTAAATTTAGGTTGGATTTGCATTTTCCGCAAAGGCTCACATCGTTTGTGCTTTTATGGGTGTGGATTCTCTCAGATCTCCTTTGAATGAAGACAACCTTAGAGGCCGGGGCAGGTTTTGAGTGATGCTAAGCACCATAAAGCCGGAGGAGGGCGAGGGGCCAATGGACGCCCCTGGAGGGTTGGACGAATCCCTTCGCGAAGCTCGCGGGCTGTAAGCTAAAAGGAGGCGCCTTCTCCCTTCGTTCCACCCCTCTTTGGAAGAGGAGCAACTGGAAGGAATAGGCTATTTTGAAAAATAAAATTTAGGTTTGCTCACCCTGAAAAGGTTTAACTGCTACCGTGGAGCTGCCCTGACTCCAATCCATTTCTTTTTTCCTTTTGGCTTCTCTAAATCACAGTATCTGCCAGAAATTTTACTTTCAAAATTGGTAATATCACTTTGATGCTCCTTTATAATCAGGCACAGGCTAATGGGGACCAATCAGTCCAAGTCTGTTTAACAAATGCAGCTCAGATAATTAAAATTCACACAAAACTTGAACTTTATGTTCTATTGACACGAAATTATTTATAATTTACATAACAGTGAAAGTGGTTAAACTTTAAATTATATTACAACTCTGATGTACTAGTTCAATAGTGTTTCAAAGAGAGGAATGGATTTATTTTTGTATTTTGAAATAACAAATTTAAAGCCAACAATTGTGTTTCTTACAAAATATGTTAGCTGTAATAAATTAGGGTATAAAATTTCGATAAAACTGTATTTTTTATTTAAGAAACAGATATAAAGTATACAATGTGGTTTATACTATTAAAGAAATACAGGCAAAATGTAATTTGTTATAGATGCATATTTTATTTTTAATACCACATTAAAGCACCATTTCAGTGGTATGTATTTAAATTATTTTTAAAATGACCATCCTAATTTACCTAGGCTCTCCCTCCATTTTAATTACATCTTATTTATTATCCAGATACACACATTAGTAGAATCAGTAATGTTTCTGTCTAGTTCATGAAAATCTACTTCTGATGACAAATTTATATTTGCATCTTTAACATGAACACATGAATATGCACACACACACACACACACACACACCTGCACACTCCAACTGGTATAATTCAAGCCAAAGAATATCACTTTATCCATGGTTTACACCTAGTATCCCTTAAACTGATTTAGAAAACAGTAATCTGAAGATCACATCACAAATTCCATAGGAAAAAAATAGAAGAAAATATACAAATTATATTGATACTGATACAGATATGGGAACATCAGGATTGTGTTAGGAAGTAGAGAAGAGGTAGTTAACCTTGTTTTTTATTTTTACTTTATCTATCAGTTCTCCAGACTATCTTTTGGGGCAAATTTTTGTGGTAGTCAACTGATACATATTCTAAACTTTTATAGTAGAGAAAATCTCCATTTGTCTATTTGAGAAATTCTCCAGTTGCCTCCTACGTTTTTGCAAAGACGCAGTAGCCATTATCCCACATTTGGTTATTTTAGAAAAGATGCCAGAAGTCACTGTCTTATTGTGTCCAGGCTGCTATTATAGAATATTTTAGGCTTTACATTTATCAATAGCAGAATTTATTGTGCACAGTTCTGAAAGCTGAGACATCCAAGACTGAAGCACCAGCAGATTCAGGGTCTGGTGAGGGCTTCCTCTTCACAGACAGTGCAGACCGTGTGTTCCTGTGTGGCAGAAAGATAAGGGGGAGGTGATCTTCCTCAAGCCTCTTTTATAAGGTCCTTAATGCCGTGCAAGTGAGCTCTGCCCGAATTACTAGTCACTTCCCAACAGCTTCTGAGCAGCGTGCTGGGGTAAAACTTCACCACAAGTATTTTGGAGGGACACAAACACTCATCCACTGCATTTCCCACCCTCTCAGGTCACTTTTCACGTGCAAAATACATTCATTGCATCACATAGCCTTCAAGTACCCCAGCATCAATTCAAAAGCCTAAATTGCAAAGTCTAGTCACCATCCCAGTCAGGTACAGACAGACTGGAAGAAGGCAAATCCATTAATATCAGATGGTTAGTTAAAGGAGGAAGTTTTCTTTCATTTTTGTTTGTTCCTGAATGAAAATATGTATTATTCAGGAGTCGGTCTCCATGAATTCCCTTTCAGACTTATTCGCGATTCTCAGTGGTTTTACTTTTGTATATAAAAGTGGATTAACATTGTTGTAGTTTCAGATATTTTATGGCCCTCCAAGCCCATGTGTTGGAGGTCTGCTCTTCAAGGTGTACTTGCGGAGAGAGGGTTGAACCTTTTAGAGGCAGAGCCTCTCCCACACCTTCTAGACTCCCCCATGCTGTAGGTAAGCAGTTCGCTCAGCCCTGCGTTCTCACCCCGAAGCACCTCATCACCCAAATCCCAAAACAATGAGCTACCTGGTGGTGGGCAAGAAATTTCAGAAGCATAGATCAGAATAAAACTTTCCTCCTAAAAAAGTTGTCCCATGTATTTCTCTATAGTAACACGGAGCTATCACATCAGATAAAAATTTGTATGCCTATTCTCTTATCAACCTCTCTTTTGTCAATTCAATTTATAGGCCCTGGATACTGACCCTGAGAGGCGAAAGAGGAAAATATGGCTTTTCTTGCTGTATAATATTAAGTAAATTAAAGTGAACAGTGCAAACAAGCCTAAGTATTTGGTTTAGGATGTGAGACTAAGGTTAAGCACACAATTTATGAGCCTGGATTAGAACAAATCTAATAGACCTAAACTTGAGTATTGACCGAGCCTGCACCCTATTCGTCCTCAGGCTGAGTCAACTCATACCTGGAGAAAGAAAGTAAGGATCAATGATTATGCATGACAGTAAAATGGGCATCTGCTCTAACATTCAGGACAACTGGAGTACAGAGCTGATCATTGGTTGGTCACCAGCCTTAATGCTGGAGGGACTTGGAAACAGGCCTACCTTACTCTTAACTAGAGATCAAGCTTCTGCTAGCTTGCAGATTGCTCTCTCCCAGGAAATGTGGCATTCTTTTCTGCAACCTAAAGTTGGACATTTCTTCTAATTCCTTGAGACTGAGAGATGCCTCACTCGTTTTTTTGCCATGGGTTCTTCCTGAATATTAACAATCTCTGCTTACTTTAAAGAAAATGTATTCCAGATGTTTCAAAATCATTTGTATTTATGTCACCACATGGGGGACATAATGTTTTCTTATGCATATGTAAGAATGACTTTGGAGGTGGAGGGGACTGCTCTTATCTTTAAGTAGGTAGTTCATATCCTCACCTCTGGGAGGAAAGGACAAAGCTGCAGGCACTTCTCAAGTTAGCTGCTTTTTCTGTACAGTTCTCAGGTCTGCAAAGGTATCCTCCCCTTGACCTTGAGACATTATGGTAAATCCCTCTGAGCACAGCTGCATCACCAGTTAGGTTGGCAGGAAGGACCTCGACCTCCTAGTCTTGTGCTCTCTAGTCCCTCAGAAGACCAAGGGATCACTTTTCTGTGCCCTAATCCCAGGACAGGAAACACATATGTGGCCTAAAAGTGATGAGACTCTGTTCTTCTCCTGAGTCTGCTACAGGGAGACTTCACACTGGAGAAGCAGTCTGCCACAGTTCATCCTGGTCTTCCAGAGGCAGCCTCTTCTACCTCCTCAGTGTGCAACTTGAGAAAATAAACATTCTTTAAAAAGAGCCAAAGCCACTATTCACATGAATTTCTATACCTCTTGAGTGGTTTCTAGTATATTGTAATAACAAGAAGGAGGAGCAGGCTCGGTAGTTTTTGGTAGAATTCTTGCTCAAGAAGGGATCAGCACTCTAACATTCCAAAGGATGGTTCTGACACACAAACAGCATGAAGGTCTTAATAGTTGTAGAACGAAGAGCCATGGGACACAGTGTGCACACACAGCTGCCGTTGCACCTGCCATGCAACTTTCTTCCTCTCAGCCAGTCCTGTGTTGATCAATAGATCATAAATGGATCTGGTCCTTTGGGAGCCTTTGCTTTCTTCTGCCCCACAGCACACCATCCATCATCTAGGCTTTGAGAGACATGAGGAATTTAAGCAGAATCCAGTCTGGAGTTCAGTCTGGTTATATCCCCAGACTAGTCACCCTTCTGTTGGGCAAACATGGAAGAGAAAGATAAAATGAACAACTGTTGGGTAAAAGAGCCACCACCTCGCACTGTGACAAACATACCTCTGAAAGGCCTGGAAAGTGTAGTTTAGGTGGAAACTTCTTCATCCCCTTGGAGTTCCATGCCCTTCATCATCCACACAGGAAGGGCCGGCCCACTTCTCCAGGATCTCAGACCACATACTTCTCTCCAGTGTCCCTTCCAGCTGCAAGGGACCTTACTGCAAAGGACCTGGTGGGTACACACAAGGGCTCCTGGCTGCATGGCCAGCAAGCTGTACGAGCTCTTGGCACAGCCCCTGTACTTAGCTGCCTTTGGTCCGTGTGTTAGTCTGTGCAAGCTTCTGTGACAAAATGCCTGAAAACTTATACACTGTGGAAATGTATTTCTCATGGCTCTGGAGGCCAAGAAGAACAAGATCAGGGCACCAAAAGGCTGGGTGTCTGCTGAGGGCTACTTCCCACAGCAGATGACATATCTCATGGCATCCCCAGGAGGTGGAAGGAACAACAGTTTTCTGGCCCTCTGTGGGAAGGGTGCTTACCCCCCACCTCATGAGGGCTCCACACTCGTGCTCTAATTACTTCCTGAAGGCCCCACTTTCTAAGAGGAACACAGTGCTGATTCATTTTCACATAGAAATTTGGCATGAGGACATTCAGAGTATAACAGCCACCCTTGGACTTAGGGCCAGGCTGGGCACGAGAGCATCAGGAAGTCGGCCTTTCGAGGAGGAAGACAGGCAGAAGTAGACCAGAATGAGAGTCTGTGAATCAAAGAACAAGAGCAGGCCTCACTCCCAAAGCCTGGGGTAGTATTCCTCAACTGAACTCACTGCTCTTTCCATCCACCTGCACCCCCAGGCTCAGCAGCCTCCTGTTTAATCCTGGAACATCAAGTCTTCCTCCTTCAGCCAGACAAAGTCTTGTTTTAGTGGCTCAAGCATCCCTTGGCCTAAAGTCATTTGAAAGTCTGGCCACTCTTGAAGTGTGGACAACATAATCTCTAGTGTGGTCTACACTTGTGCCCCTGGGCTGGTGTCTACCTACTCCTGCCTTCTCTCAGTCCCTCATTCTCTGTGCACTGCTCCTCTCTCACTTCCCAGAGTCAGGTTACTGCTCCTCAGCCCTTGGGTCTCAGCCTCATCATGACCTCTTTCCAACTCATCACCCGTCACCTCCCAGCCCTGTCACAGCTGCACCTTCGCACGAAGGATATGGAGTGTGGCTGGGATGCTGCTGAGTCACTCAGGGCAGGGGACTCATGCAGGGCCGCTCTAGCTGGGAGGCCTAAAGCAAGCTGATAAATCTCCACTGCCACAACCACAGCCTGCATCTGTAAAGTGGAGAAGATGAACAATACCACTGGTTCATAAGGTTGACAAGAGCAAATGAAATAATACATGAAAATCAATCCAGAGGATGCTTGGTGCATTTTAGGAACTAAATAATAATTTTTAATTGAACCTCTCCCACACACTACTGGGACTCCAACTAAGACAGGTGCCATGTCTGACCTCCACAGCATCTGAAGATTGGCTGGCTTATAATCCATGCTCAAGAAATACTTGCTAAATGAATGGATGAAGAATCCCTACTCCAAATTTAAATCTCCTTAAAACAGAACAAGATGTTGATCTGTAGACAATGGAGAAACCTAGTATTCAGCAGTGGGTGTTTAATAAATATAGTATTTGGTAAAAGATTATGTGACTTTCATAAAAAATTAATGAACTTTCATCTTTTGCTTCAACACTGTCACACCAACATGCCTGGACCCATTAGAGGAGACTGGATAATCCAGATGGGAAAAATCTCAGTTCAGTTCCTGGGCCCAGTCCTTACTTTCTACAGAATGATTTGGATAGAAGCAAAGGTGTTGTGTTTGTTGAGTTTAAAGATGATGCAAAGCTGATGCTAATGGGATGTGTGGAGGTGTGGATAGTTACATAAAGAAAAATGGGCTTCTTACTTCACTGTGGTATCCATTCCATTCTTCCAGGATCTCTTCCCCCTCTACTCTCTCTCTTTCTCTCTTTCTCTCTCCTTAAATAAATATTCAAGGCTGATCAAAAATATGGTGAGTATTAAGTTTTAAAATGTATTATAGTTAAAGACACATTGTCATTAATCCCCCTCAAAGTCCTCCCCCTTGCTTTGAAAACACTTATCCCACTGTTCTTGCCACTATCTGAAGCAGTTCTGTAGTCCTCTTTCATGAGTCTCTTTGCAAGATATGATGAAAAATATGGTTAAAAGCTGCTGCCATGTGCCATGGAATGGAAAGGCAGACTCATAAACACAGCACTGCTATGGTGTGTCCTCATCCACCTTATTCACCAGATCTGGCATCCTATACCTTCTGCTGCTTCCCCCAAATCAAAATGACTATGAAGGGTAAATGTTTTGAATTGATTCAGGACATCAAGGCAGTCACAGCAGCACAGCTGAAGATACTCATGAAAAAGAGTGTCCAGAACCGCTTCAGAAAGTGGCAAGAATGAGATAAGCATGTATGAAGTAAGGGGAGAGTATTCTCAGGGTAATCAATGGCAATGTATGTTCTACTGTAATAATTTTAAAAACTTGAATTTATCATACCTCATATATGTGTTTCTGGATAGATATACATGTATGTGCTTTTAGTTTTCAGAGAAGAGAGATCATTTATCACATACTGTTGTATAATCTACTTTTTCTAATTAATTCCACATCTTTTTTTCTGAGATATCACATTTAAATATCATAGCAGGCATTCTGTAAGTTCTTTAAACATCAGAAAATTATTTTCAATTTTATTCTTTTGGACATTGTTGATATGAACATTCTTATGACCGAAGCTTTGTGCAAAACAGTTAATCCTCTACAACAATTCCCAGACTATGATTGTTGGCATGCGTATTGTTAACATGAGTCCCAAAAATGACATATAGATTTACTCTCACCAGCAGTAAACAGAGATCCTTGTTTTTCTGCTCCTGTGCCAAAAGTTTTGATCTAATTTTTTGTTAATCTTTATTCATTTTTAGGTTACAAGAGGTATTTCAGATTGGTTTAACTTACTTGTACATTGCTGATGAGATTGCATTTCTTCTGACAAAATGAAATTTAATGAATGTAAACATAGAGATCCATATTTTTTCTCCAAAAAGCCATAATATAAAATTGCACAGTGGAAGAAGATGGCCTGACAGCACAGTGCATGAAGAGAACATGCAAGGAGATGGTGACAGTGGTCTTCCAATATTTGAACAGTTACCCTATCGAAGGTGAGTCAGGTGAAACTTGTATTTTCCCAAAGAGAAAATGTACAGCAAGCAGACGGAAAGTTACAGGTTGGCAGATTTTAGTTCATCTGATGAAGGAACTTTTAGTGGTTTTATCCTTCCAAAGATGTGTTCAGCAAGTGAGATCTCCATCACTGGAAGAGCTCAGGAGTACAAATGGTTCGCTTTGGGGAAGCTGAGGAAGAAAGGGCCTTGGCACTACATGAGCTGGCTGACTTGGCCTGGCTCCTGGAGCTCCGCGGCTCTCTGCGTCTCTGCACAGGGGTTCTCTGTCATCTCCTTCAAAACCACACAGTGACGTTACGGTCAGTAGTGGTCCACATCTATCGCGATGGTTCTGTAAGATAATAAAGCAGCTGGAAAATCCCTGCAGCTTAGTGATGTCATAGCCTTGCAGTGCCACAGAGCAACACAATATGCACAAGTCCTGGCCGTGCCAGTGTAAATGAACTGATCTGCCAGTCATATGTACAGCATGTATATGTGCACACGGTATATGACCTGAGTGATGACAATACTTACAAACCACCATGAACAGGCTTATTTTCTTTCTTTCTTTCTTCTTTCTTTCTTTCTTTCTTTCTTTCTTTCTTTCTTTCTTTCTTTCTTTCTTTCTTTCTTTCTTTCATGTTACTAGGGATTGAACTTAAGGCCTGTACAGTGAGCTATATCCCTGGCCTATTTTATTTACTTTATCTTACTTTACTACTTTATATTTTATTTTATTTACTTTTTTTGGTACCAGGAACTGAACTCAGGACCTTCCGCTTGTCAGGCAGGCACTTGTGCCCCTGAGCTATATCCCTGGCCCTATTTTATTTACTTTTGCAAGAGGTTCTCATTAAGTCACTGTGTGGCCCATGCTGGGCTCAAACTTGTGATCTTCCTGCCTCAGCCTTCCAGAGTGCTGGGAGCACAGGTGTGCACCACCATACCTGACCTGATTCCTGTTTTAACATGAGCTCCTTCCATGGATAAAAATAAATTTTACTGTTAAACAGTATGCTGTGTTGGGCGGCAGCAGCCTTATCCATCTTTGTGTCTACCGCACCCCCTAACTGCTTCAAAGGTCCTGTGGGGGGCCTCACCTCTGCATCTAGTTTGGTGTGAGTGTGCTCTGTGGTGTTTGTAAAGTAACAGGATTGCCCACTGAGGTGTTCTCACTGGTCCATAAGCACACGTGACTGTATTTCTCTCCACTTCTATGTAAATGAGGATGGAAATGTAGATGATTCTCAATTTAAGGTGGGATTACAACCTGACAAAACCATTAGGAGACTGAAAACACTGTATGGTAGATCCAAGATGCACTGGACACCCCCAACCCACGGACCATCCCACTGAGAAGCACAGTAACCCCCACACACGGCTGGTTTCCCCTGTGACCACAAGGCTGACCGGAAGCTCTGCTCACTACCCACCGAGCATCTGGAGAGAGGATCAGATGCATATCATGAGCCCTGGAAAGATCAAAGCTGAAAATTCAGAGTGAAGTTTCTACTGAATGTGGATAAAGGGCTGGGGATTTAGCTCAGTGGCACAGCGCCTGCCTGGCAAGCACAAGGTCATGAGTTCAATTCTCAGTACCGGAAAAAAAACAAAAGAAAAGAAAAAAAAAGAGTGAATGTAGATCATTCTCACCCATCATAAGGTCAAAAATTGTTAAGTCAAACCATCTTAAAGGAGGACAGCCTGGACCATTATTATATTCACTAATCAAGAGAATGCAGTAGTTTGGGTTTTTATTAGTTTTGGAGGTTTTTATCTTTACTTTCACCTAAGCACAAAGACTGAAACTCATTTATTAGATTTTCTAAATAGTCAATTTAGAATATGTTTATATTGTATTATAAGCAAGATTCCTAGGGTGGTTAAACTTTCAAGTGAAGCATTCTTAAAAATCCAAAACAGCGTGATGACAGAGTAACAGAAATGCAAAGACTCGCCTATTTAACAAGTCTGCTCGAATTTAGAAGCACTTCACTGGCTTCTGATTTACATAGTATATACTATTAAAAGTAATGAAACGATGTTATAGTAAATCGGCACATTTTACTAAATTAGATGTACCTCCCAAGAGAAAGTACAAATTTTCTAGTTACAGAGGATTGGCTGTGTTTGAAATCTATAGGTGATCAGATCAAACTAAACCAACATTTTCAGTTTGCACTAAATTGTTCTCTCCTCTCCTCCCATGGTTTACCTGGTAAACAGCTATTATTTTTCCATTCTCTTCCAAGTTTTAAAGAGAGAGAATCATACTGAAAGCACCTTATACTAACCCTGAGGGGCACGGCTATGGCTCAGGAGTGGCCCACCTTGCTGTACTAAGCTGTAAAAGTCAGTCTCAGGGTTGCTTTATAAGAGAGGGCATCCATTTGCAAAGCACAGGAGTTATGATCAGTTAGTCCCATCTAAAGGGTTGAATTCACCCGCATACAGTAAGGAGCTTGACATGCTGGGGTATGCCTTGGCAACCCTGTCTTACAATATTCCGGTAATAAGCCCAGTGTGTTAAGTGATACCAGCCTGCACTCTGTTATATGATCTTGCTGATACTGCAGATAAAATATAACCACTATTTACTTTGGTAATTTAATAGAGTAGAAGGAGTTTGAGAAAATCGTGTTGTTCACATGCTATTTCAGGATAACAGAGACCCACCCTGATCCAGAGAATCTGTATTAAACTGAGCCTGGTGTTTTCCATTCTGTTTCGTAGCAACGTAGTTTCTGGGCTACATTTAACCCCAAGAAAGCTGGAAAACCCGAGCAGATCAGCAAAGAAAGCCCAGCGCTGGGCTGTGATGTAAGAATCGGTCTGATTTCTAGCATCAGCATTGTATATATTTTTGGAAAGGCATTCATGGCTTTTCTACTCTCATTTCTAACTTAGGGAACTAACAGTTTCTTTCAGAAATGCTTTCTTCCTAAAATTACATGTGTGGGATGTAGGCGAGGAGACTGTATCTGGCTTCCCCATTTGGCCCAGGATGGAAGTGCACCCAGCTGCCATGAACAAATCCTAGGTGACAAGGAAGAGCAGATGCTACCCAAACCCTTCTGCCCTGTCTGGACAGTTGATATCACAGAGTGGATCTAGGCATCAGCTAAAGCCTCACACACTCGGAGGCAGGGCCTTGGGGAGAGGACTGGATCATGGAGGCAATGACCCTCGTCAGCCCACTGACAAGTGTACAGCTAAATGTGATGCTGGGAGGTGAAGGCTGATTGGAGGAAGTGGCATACTAGGGGCGTGGCCTGGAAGGGTTTATCTCCCTCCCTTCTTCCTGGATCTCTCTCTGCTTCCTATCTGCCCTGCCATGAGTCATTTCTCCTCTCCCATGCTCCTCTGCTGTGCCACCTGGGCATGGAGCCAGCCCACTGTAGAATGAATATGTGTATATTTTCTAGCCCCAAGTCTTCAGATATGCTGTGCTCTGTACTGGAAATGTCAGTGCCAGACATTTGGGTCTGGGTTGGTGTATTGGTTCCTGTCCATGAGGAGAAAGGAGAGGTGCATCACACTCATTGGAAGGTTTTTTGATTACATGTGCTTCTTTCCCCTATACTTCCTCCGCCCCCTCGATGGGAGTCCTGGGTAACAGAGTAACTGTTGACCGGATTGGTGTTTCCGAACATTCTGTGGAAAGAGAAGTGAAATAATACGTGTTTTCAGTCGCTCAGGAGAACTCCACACTTCTGTTTTTCCACATACTCCTTTCATTCTGGTATTTTGGAGGAATGTTAAATGTCAAGAACACTTGCATGGTGGGAATATAGAGAGAAATCAGGTTTCATTCCTGCCACTCTGGGGCTTATGAAGATCTAATTAGGGAGTGGCCTAATTAAGACTAAAGCGAAGCACACCATCAGAGCCAAAAATCCAAACAGGAGTGGCAAGTGCATGGAGATAGTTTAGTTAGCATTGCTTGGTCAGTTGGACCGGTAGTCTGGTCAGACCCCTCCCCTGTCTCCTTCACTGCTCTTTCCTAAGTGTCCCACATGTCAAGGTGCCCCCTTCCAGACTTGGCTGGGTGCCATGCTAGGGAGCAGGGTCCGGCATCCTGAGAGGAGATGAGAGAGCAGGAGAGAGATGCTGCAGCCCAAACCGCAGGGGAAAAGAGACCGGATAAAACTCAGCAGAAGGCGGCTCTTTCCATTACTGTCTCCATGGACCTCTCATTGCAGGCCTCTCGGAACGTTGTTTTCATGAGCTACATGAACATAGTGTTCAAGTGACCTGCATCAGTGCCTCCTTGCAACTCACGGTGAAGCAGGGTCGGTCCCCGAGGGGCCCTGGCACATCACAGTGCTTCCCATCCTTCCCGTCCTCTCAATGCTTCTCCTCTCACTCCCAAGTCCTAGGCCTGCACCTCTAAGATTAGTTGTCAACATTTCAATCCTTACCTCGGGCTGCGTTTCCTAAAAGATCCAGGACATACAAATGAATTTGTGACTATCCAATGATGATTCTTCTACTATGAAAAAAAAATGTCAAAGAAAGTAGATGAATTCCTTCTCAAAATTTTGTTTTTTATATATAGTAAAAACAAGTGAAATATCAGTAAACCATTTTTTAGCAATTACTCCATTTCAAATCAGCAAGTGTTTATTAATTCTATTCATTTTCTAGTAAGTGGGAGTGGTCTATCCAGGGTATATTCATAGACTGGTCTCAGATCTGCAGGTTATCTTGATCTATTGTTTTTTATCTTTTCTTCCAGTTTATCTTTCATGTAAACTCAAGAGTTGTGTAAGACAAAGAATTTTAAAGTGATTTACAATCCCTCAAGATACTGATTCTCCCACACTCCTCAAGTGGCCATTAGAACATTTTTCTCTCAATCGTGATAACCGTGTGCTTCCTAAACTAACTGTGTACTCTTCATATTCATGTCCTACATCACGGCCCACAGAGGCTGAGCAAAATTTCTTCCCTTCTTTCCTTCTTCTGCTTTACCTCTGGTAGAGGCAGAAGCTGTTTTAACCATTGTCGCCTGTCTTTCTCCTGCTCAATTTCTAACCAAATTATGTACAATCCATGTGACTTCTCAAATCCTTTCCTTTGGAAATCACAACAGTTCTATTATTTTTGTTTGAAGCTCTACGTAGCACACCTGAACTTCACCTCCCTGTCTTTCCTAACACCTACTCTACAATCTTCCAGGAGTTACAGACTGATTATTTGTGAGGACAGGCTTGCCCAGTCTGCAACTATACCAAGAGTTCAAAGCCAATAACTATTCAAAAATGTTCAAAGCCATCAGCACCTTCATGAAGATCAGCTCTTCCAGAGGGACACCCAGCTACTTCTCTGCCCTGGCCCCATAGCACACCTGCCGTGAAGATCACTGTTCACGAGTGAATGCATCAAGACTCCTGTGTTTTGGATGTATGCAGACCGATTCAGGAGTATGTCTCAACCTTGTCCGATCTTAATGGTGCAGTGTAAATACTTCCTTTCTCTGAAGACTTTATTGGATCCCATCCCGGCCCATTCTAAATCATCGCTCCATCTTTTGAGCTGTTTATCTGCTCGTCTCTTGTGACATAACCTCTATCTTGAATCATTCTCACTTTTGCACCTACACCTTTGAGTTCTTCCCATTCTGCACTGTGCTTAGCACAATGCCTGACCAGCCTTCCCAGTGGTGAATAGTGTGTGTGTGTGTGTGTGTGTGTGTGTGTGTGAGAGAGAGAGAGAGAGAGAGAGAGAGAGAAAGAAAAACAGAGAGAAAGATGGGTTATGAAACCAATTCTAACCACTACCTTTGGGAATGCCACAAACATTCCAGTCAAAACAATCTGGATAGATAACAGGAAATTAATGCTGATAACACCCTGTGCAAGCAACCAAACCCATTTTTCCTCATGTGCTCAGCTATAGCTCACTGAGTCATGTGATGCATCCAGGGGAATTGAAGGTGCAGCAGGGAAGAAAAGGGGAAAATTACATCAACAACACATTTCCCCAGAGTAAGTGCCTCAGGCATCTGTCTGTTGATTTATCTTCTAGTACGCATTACCTAAAGTAAATTGTATTGTTATTATTACTTATTAAAGGAAAGCACAGGCTTGCCCCCTCGCACCTTTCTTCTGCTTGACCCCAAATTGCTCTAAGCCCATTTCCCTAACACTCACTCTGACTTTGCTCTAAACTTCTGGATCACAACTTGCCCGGATCATTAGTAATTTTCTTTTTTTATTGCGTGATTTTTGCCTGCCCCTGGGTGGTTTTATTTTAATTAGAAAAAAAAAGAAGAATGGAAAAGTTTCAATTGTAAACACACAGAGGTTCTGTTGGCGAATATAAGTTTGGCAGAAGAAAGGCTCGTGGTCAGCTTAGCTGTAGTTTTTTGGCTCAAAAACAAGAACAATTTTGAAGGAAATTAGGATAGGTTTTTTTTTTTTTAAGTGACAATTTTCTCCATCAGGTAGATTACACTATTTCCTGTTATTTTATGATACTGATATTTCACTTATACATTTTCTCCACTCCCATAAAACTTTCCATCTGGGGTGTACTGGTCTAGTCTCTTTTCACATCTTTGGATTTATTTTCCTCCCTCTCTCTCTCTCTCTCTCTCTCTCTCTCTCTCTCTTTCTCCCTGACACCCCTATCCTTTCTTTTTTTATTTTAAAGTGTCAGTTTCCCAGAACCTTCATCAGATACCAGGGAACATAAGCTGATATCTCAGGTAAAGACTTTATTCACTCGGATAGCTCCCCACACAGCCCGGGAGGACAGAGGGTGGGGGTGGAAACCGGGCTCCAACTACTAAAGTTACCTTCGCCTGAAACTTTAGCTCATGCCTTGAAAGGCTTACAGCTAAAATCCTTGAAAATTAAGACTCACAGGGTTTGCAGCCGATAGACATTTTCCATCCAGGAGATGAAAGAGCAGGTACAGCCAGGGTTTCCTTCTAAAGGGAGGAGCAGCAACTGGCTGTGGTCAGCAGGGGAAAAAAAAAAAAAAACCTGAAAGTTCTTTAAAAGCTTAAATAGAAAACAAGACCCAGAAGGTCTTGTTTTCCCCCTCTCTCCCAGCGGAACCGTCAAGTCTTCCCAGGCAAAGACCAGGCAGAGAAAAAGAAGAACAAAGGCTGAAGTAGCCCATGGATAAAGTTACAGACCCATGTGACGATATTTCATTACAAAACGGAAAACATTTCTTTCTTTAGGGACCCTGCTGCTGTCTCTGGAACACACTGGGTTGTTTCTGTCTCCCGTACAGCATGGTGGCTTGATTGGCTTCCCGAGGTGCTATTGTTTGTTGGCCAGGCTGTGGTGAAAACTTTTCCTCCGGGATGCCCCCTTGACCTGTTCCCTAGTCTTTTCCCAATATTTTTGTCATCGCTTCCAGAGCTTTAACAGAATTCCAGGGAAGCTGGTTCAGAGCAAATATAGGAAGGAGAATACTTGTATTTATCAAAATTTTGAGTAAGGCAACTGGGAATATGGAGTTCCAGAAGGGGAAGAACTTCAAGCCTCCAGATGCAGGAGTGAGAAGCAAGTGTAGTCACAGTCGGGTTCTGCAGGGCATGAAGTGCATGGAGAAGGTTCCTGGGGCCAGCCCTGGAAACATGCAGCAAGTCACAGACATGCAAGCAAGGGGGGTGGGGGTTTAGCTCAGCAGCACAGCACCTGCCTGGCAAGCGCGAGGTCGTGAGTTCGATTCCTGGTACGGGAAAAAAACAAAAACAAACAAACAAAAAGAAATACAAGCAAGGCCCGAACCTCTTAGGGGGAGGATGCAGGAAGCTGTGACATCTGAGGACTGGTAATGCTACTCTTTTACTTCTTGAGATCCTGGAGTATCATTTCCATCTTAGGGTCGGCTTCAGTACACAGCTGAAGTTAATATGAACGTTGGACCGTGATCTAGATAATTCACACCAGAAGAGGACAGCTGGAGACACCAAGGCTTCCTGGTATCACCACCCAACCCCACTTGCTTTCCCATCTGTCAAAATCAAACTCAGAAACCTGCCCAATGCATTAAATATTCAGTTTTATTTCCTTGCCCAGGGAGGGAATGAATGGGTGACCGAGCAGTGGAGTAAACTGCAGGATTCTGTTCTGTCCCCCACTTTGCCTAAGTCAGTTACACCTCAGCACCTGAACTGAGATATGTGAGACTGAACATTTTATATTTTTCTCCAAATATTTCACACAAAACTTCAAACATCACCAGCCGCTTGGAGAGACTCATGGTGTGTTTTCATACCATGGAGTTCTTGCCAAAGCAAAACCACTTCTTGAAATTACGGTGTTAGCCAAGGAATCACCCATTTTTTTTGTTGTTGCAGAAACTGTCAACATTGAGTTTTTTCTGGAGATTAAAATTATCTCTTGGAGAAAACAATCATATAGGAATTATCTGGAGAACAATTAGCGTAGCATAAAAGACCATGTTTCAGGTAGAAGCATATTAGTCTATAAAATTGCAATAAATGATTTGTTCATTAATATAAATTATCTTAGCATTGAAATAAATGCTGGTTGTGTTAGTTAGCTTTCTGCTTCTGTAAAAAGTACTCCAGAGAACCAGCTGAATCAGAGGAAATGTTTATTCTGGCTTATAGTTTCAGCCATGCCTATTGGTCTGACTGTTTCTGGGCCTCTGGAAAGGGAATGCATCGGAGTGGTGTGCAGTGGAGAGGGGTACTCACCCCACAGCCCCAGTGAGCAAGACAGAGAGAAAAAGGAGGGACCAGGCCCTTCTGACCCTTCAAGGGCACGCCTGCAGTGACGCATGACCCCCAGCTCTTACAGTGCCCACCGTCTCCAATAGCTCCATACTGGGGTACATGCCTTGGATACACAGCCTTTGGGGGATATTTCAGACCCACACTGCAGCAACGAGTGTCTTTGAAGTCTGAATTTTCTTGCCCTCTCCCAGTGTAGAAGCTAATTTTTCTTGAGCTTTGTACTGCAAGAACGATGCACCAAGTGAAGTCAGAGACACACAAGGAATAAGAGTTGGTAGCGTTTTTGATGAGACTAATGATGATGTCTCTTTCACTATAACAAATGTCTTTTGATTTAGAAATTAATCATATTTTTTCAATCACACCCTGTGTAAGTGGAACCACACAATATTTGTCCTTTTATCCCTAGTTTATTTGACTCGGCACAGTGTCCTCCAGGTTCTTGTGTGTCGTGCCATGTGTCAGAATTCCTTTCTTTTCCAAGCGTGAATACTATGTCGTTCTACATACAGATCACACGTCACTTGTCATTGCACTGGTAAAGGACATTTGAGATGTTTCACTTTTTTGCTATTATGAATAACGCGGCCCTGAGCGGGGATGTGCAGATATTGTTTGAAGCCGGGTGCAGTAGGGCACACCCAGAATCCTAGCACCGAGAGAGGCTGAAGCAGGAAGATGACAAATTCCAGTCTTCTGTGGTGAACTTCGTGTGATCCTGCCTCAAAACTCTAAAACTAAGAAAGGCTGAGATATACATAGTGGTAGCGTACCCCTGGTTTGATCCCCAGTACTGAAAAAAAAAGAATTGTTTGTCCGAGTCCCTGTGTTCAGTTCCTTTGGATCTAGCTCCAGAAGTGGCCTGCTGGACTCTAAGCAGCCCTGTTTAATTTTTAGGGAACTGTTATTCCATTTTGCATGGCAGCTGCCACAGTTTACATGTTGTCACCATGTGGACATACTGGTTTTTTCCCTTTGAAATAAATTATATTTTTATACCAGAAAGGGAAGCTAGGAACTATTCATACTGCATTTCTCACAACGCGATCTCGTGTTACCCTGTCACTATATAAATCTTTTGAGTTTTCTAAATTTACATGTCTGAGTCATTAGAGTCTGTCACCCATTTGATGTAAATGAAAAGGGATTAGAACATTAACAACTTATCTGCAGGTCAAACTCAAGGTCCTTGCTTCTGGAAACCCAGCCTATAGTACTACAGAACGAGATTTGGAGCATTCAACTTTAAGAAAAAGGAGAGATTCACAAGCATATTATCTCAGCCTTAACCTACCCCTGCACTGCCCAGGGTGTGCTCCCTCACGAATGTGCCTGAAGCAGGAACAGTGTCTTTCTTTTCCATGGCTGACCTGTCCTACCGATTACATTCTAAGTGTCGTAATGAGCCAGGAAGTGGGAAGGTCACTAATTTGGATTTAAGACTTACAGAGATTTACAAGCATATTATCTCAGCTCTAATCTACCCTACCCCTGTGTTGCTAGATAAAGTGCATCCAGTCAATACTTGCTTTTTTAGAGAACCAAGAGAAGTGCTCTAGTATAATATTTTAAATATTATTTTAAAATAATATTTTAAACTTAGGCTGCGAAATTCTGCAATGTTTATCTGAGCAGTCTCCATTTTTAGTTGCTAAGTCTGCAGTCCTAAGTAATTCCGATCCTGCCCTGTAGGAAGCTGAACAGGAAGGTGAAGGGAAAAGACCACGCAGTGAGTGTGGTAACGCTAGGGGGCGCTGTAAGAAACCTAGGACGGCCATTCCAGGACTTGCACAAAGGATCATCAGCTAAGGTTGGGGGGCGGGGAGACAGGAGTGATACTGGGGAGGTGTCATCCTCAGAGCCTGCCCGAGAGAGGGAGCGGCCAAGCAGACCTGGTCCCCAGCAACCAAGGAGGCCCCAAGTCCTGCGGCCAGTGCAACAGAAGCAATAGCCTGGGTAGGGAGCAGCTGATCAGATACTGGCCCAAGCAGCCACAGAGGAACACTTGACTGGCTTCTAAAACATCTGAGCCTCACAGGTACCCTGCCAACGAAAGGCCAGTGGACATTTGAGAAGTGAAGTTCTAATAATTCTTGTGGTGGGGACTCAATTCAGAGCCACTTTTTAACCCTATTAGTGCGACCTTTTTGCCTGCATGTGTGTGTATATATATATATATATATATATATATATATATATATATATATATCAAGAGGGACAGTCAAAAACCAAAGCTAGGTGGACTTTTCAAGAGTAGCAAGCACCGGCTGACAGCCTCCTCTGAACTTTCCAGATGCCGAAGCCGAGCAGGCGTTATAACCAGCCTTCCCAGTGTGCCTTCCAGCACAGACAGCTCTACAACCTGAGGCCTCGCCGAGCCTCCAGTCTTCCACGTATGCGAGGGAAAGTTTTAAAGTTCAAGACACATTTGTGATCCCCAAAACAATAAACCCAGTCAGCGCCAAAAACTACAGTACAGATAAGTCCTACCAAATACCAGAGTACCGTCCTGGGTGTGCTGCTCTGTTTTCCAGGTACTTCCTGTTCTGTACCCGGAGGAGAGTTACAGGAGTTAAAAAGCCAGTAATGTCTTCACATCCACCTCCTGGCTGCAGACTTCGCTCCCACACTCTCTTCAAAGGGCTTGGCAGCCTAGAACCAGGTGCTGAAAGTGTGCGAAGCCTCTACCTGCCACACGTACCTTGCTTTAGAAAATAGAAAATCCAGTTAAAGTCAGGCTGAAAGCTTCAGGTAGGCTGAACACTCATCTGCCCAGAGTCTTTCTCACTGGAGGAAGAAAACATGGACACAAAGAATTACAGACTTACCGTGCGACCTGAATCACATGCTGGGTACAAAAACCCAGGCTTTGGGTCTATTCAGCAGAGGAGAAATGTTGGCTGGCAATTCTGAAGAAAAGAACTCGGAATGCCTTACTGAAACTTATTATTCTTGGGAACAGAACCAGAAACAGCAAATTGAGTTGGGACTTAGAAAAAAAGACTTATGCCTGATTCAACTCTCCGCTGAGCAGTCCTAGAATTGACAGTGGTGGAGCAGAAAGCCACTGCCCAGGGAGGTGGTAAGACCCCTGTGTGAGGTGCTTGCCACTGTTATGCTACGGGAGGGCTCCGGGAAATGCCTCCAATGCTGGCTGGCCATGCAAGCCACATGTTGCCCATATTAATTAGTACAGACAGCCAGGAAGGCAGGCATGGTGGCACAGGCCGATAATCCCAGCACTCTGGGAGCCTGAAGCAAGAGGATTGCACGTTCAAGCCTCGCCCAGGCAATTTAGGGAACCTTTGTCTCAAAAAAAAAAAAAAAAAAAAAAAAAATGCCTGGGGATGCAGCTCTAGGCAAAGTCTCAAATTCAATCTCCAATACTGAAAAAAAAATTTTTAAAGACATGTATGAACGTGCATAAGAGGGTAGAAAACAAACACAAAAATACATCATATTATTACAGTTTGTATCTTTACCCAAATCTCTCATCACAGTGTAACTTTGGTCAGAGAAGACCACCAAAGCTGAGAGCTATGCCAAAATCATCTCTGCTCCTGGAAAAGTGAGCCAGGATCTGTAGCTCAGAGAGCAGTAATAATACTGAGTCTTTTTACAGCGCTTTGTGTGCTAGGAAAGCTGTCCCTACACATTTTCTCCTTTGGGTCTCAGAATACCGACGTGAGGCAGACATTGTTAGTACTAATTTGTGTTTTTTGTTTTTGTGGGTTTTTTTTTGTTGTTGTTTTTTTTCCGACACCGGGAATCGAACTCACAACCTTGGGCTTGCCAGGCAGGTGCTGTGCCGCTGAGCTAAATCCCCAGCGCCCCAATTTGTGTTTAAACTGAAGACCTCTCCTATCACTCCAGACCTCTTCACCACCGTGCTCTTTCGGTCTCTGCCACCCGGCTGCCCTCAGCTGCCCACCACCTTCCTCAGCCCCCGCCCCTAGAACACGTGAATTCTCTGACTTAAACCAGCAGCAGCCGCTCTCTGGCCTCCCTGCCTACAGATTTCTCCCTCTTCCTAAACACTCCCTCCTCAAGGAGCGTGCCCCCGGGCAGCCCACTCAGCACGAGCAAGCCGTGGCTGGCCCTTTGGTCAGTGGAACCCGTTCTCCACCCAGCTGCTGGCTCCTTCCTGCGTGTCCCCCCCAAGCAGCACTTACTGCCCCTGACTGTGATGCCGTGTGCAGTGCTCTGTGTTCTCCACTAAGCTTTAGGTTCCCTGCAGGCGGAAATCTGCCCACTGCTGAAAACATACAGATCCCTAAAAACTACTCTGTGAAAGAATGAGTAGAGTGACTTCCTACACTCACGCACTCAGGTGAATGTTAGACCCCGAACTAGAGCCCTTGTCTCTGATCCCAGTAAAGGGCCAGTTGTTTGTACTGACTGACTGACTGACAGTGTGTATTTTCAAGATGAAAGAGTGGTATCCAGGGACTGGGGGTGTGTGAGGAAGCCTCAGGAACCATTAAGTGACAAAATGCTCAATTCACGAGGCAGAAATGGGCTTTCTCACCAAAGTGTCCCCAGCACGCTGACATCACGCTCCTGAGCTAATCATAGTAGAAGCAACAGTGCCAACATGAAAAGCAACTGTGTCATCTAAATACCAGCCACAGTGTGCCTGGCCCGAAAAAACCTCAAACCGAAGCTGAGGTTGTCCTCCCCGCTCAGCTCAGGAGCTTGTGTTCCATGCCAGGAAGATGCAGCTGCCGCACAGCTAGGCTCCATGCATTCGGAGCCTGCAGGCTCACCCAGGTGCGCGGACAGTGCCCCTCCTGTGTCCACGTCACCAAGGACACCACCAAACCGGTCCCTGCTGCCTGCCGATATCACAGTCAGCTTCAGCTCGGGGATTTGTCTACAGCTTTTTAAAAACTAGTCGACTTTTGTTAGTACTACATGCTTCCAGTACCTAACAATCCCATTCTTCAGGGGAGGTGGTGCATGTCCGTGACCCATCTTCATTCCCTTCCCTTTCACCCTCCCTTTCTTGATTCCTTCTCCTTTTGTAAAAGCTCTATCTCCCTTTTTCCTATGATCTGTCTTCTACTTTGTTCTTTAATTTACTATATGTTATGTTTCTCACATAAGAGAAGCCATGTGACATTTGGGTTTCCGTGTCTGATGTACTTTGCTTACCAGTATAGTCTCAAGGTGCATCCATTTTCCTACAAATGATGCAAACTTATCCTTCTTTATGGGTGAGTAGTATCCACTGTGTATAACTACCACATTTTTTAATCCATTCACCTGTTGATGAACATATAGGTCATTTCCAAGATCTAGCTAATGTGAGTTGAGCTGCTACAGATATGTGTATGCATGTTTCACTGTAATATGACTTTACCTCTTTCAGGAAGATCCCTAGAAGAGAAATAGCTGGGTCAAAAGGAAAATCTATTTTTAGTTTTTAAGGCCACCTCCACCCTGATTTCCATCACAGCTGAACTTGTCTACATTTCGGCCAACAGTGTGGGAGGGCTTCCCTCTGCTGTGCCCCGTGTCTACCCAGTGCTGACTGTTTACTTCCCCCTTGGACTAGAAGCCCGTGCCCAGCATCTGCACTCTGTCCGCTCATTTCTGTTGTTGTTGTTTAGTCCAGCGCAGCAGCTGGCTTCCCGGGAAGGACGGGCTCTGTGGCTTGCCTACCTCAGCTACCGGTTTTCCCAGTTTGAGCAGAAGGCCTGACCTCAGCTTTGCGATTCCAAAGCTAAAGGAGGGCCACAAGTCACAAAATGTACAGGCTTAAAAATCAACCCAGCGCAGCCAACAACATCCTTTAGTCTTTCCCTCAAACTCAAAATAGAAACATCGCAAAAGATGGGTTTGTGGCTTTCGGGGGACATAAGCTCTTCCTATTTCTTACATTTACATTACAAATTTTCTAATATTTGCTCCTAGTGAAACATTGAATGGCATTCCTCAGAAGGGAAGGTGGGAGAAGCATTTTGTCTTCTGTACCCTTGCTTCCTGCCCTGGGAGTGACCCAGTGAATTATTCCCTTGGCAAGGACGAAGGAGGAGGGACCGTGCGTAACCGGCCCCTCCGACAAACTCGCACTCCCCGTCTCTTCCTTCCTCTCCTGAGCAGGAGCAGAGCCCGAGCTGTCTGCAGCGCCCTGAGGAAATCGTCTCCGCTCCTGGGGAAGCAATTAGGAAAGCTGGTTACAGCCTGTGCACTCAGCTCCGTCTTGCAGTCTGCTATTTCCAGCATGAAAGGCTGATACCCATTTATCTTATCCTACTGTCTATCTGGCTTACACTTGAGAGGAGCCGGGCTATGATTAATTATCAAATCTCAACAAGTGTCTAATTTTCTGCTTCCTCTCCAAGCCCTTGGCTGATCCACTGCCTGCATCCAGTGCCCCAGGGAAGGTGCAGGCTTTGGGAGTCTTGAGTGCCATTGGATGGAGCCTGCTGCTTACAGGAGAATGACTTGGGCCAAATAAGTTAGTTTCTTTCTGCCTCTGATTCTCTCCCTTCAAAACAGGGCCCCCAAAGCTAGCACATTCTGTTTTTAATGTGGGTATGATGATTTAATTCTACACAGCTGCTCACATAGTGTCTGCTAGAGATAGGTCTGGGGTGAAATTCGAGCTCTTCCACTTACAAATGTTAAGATGCCTCCCTAGAGTACCCAGAGAGATAAAGCTGGGCAGAGAACAGAGGTCTTATCTGCATAGATCATGCTTCCCAGAGGGGGGAACTGTCCTCTAAAAATAAACAGCCTGGGTGCTTCAGATTCAGCAGCGTGACCCAGCCTTCCCTGTCTTTCCTCCCAGGAATCTCCACTATACTGCTGGGACAAGTGTGCTTAAGAAGCTCCCTTTTAATTCTACCTCTACATCAAATAGCCCAGAGCCTGGCCACTGCCTCCAATGGTAACTGAGAACAGCTCTGATCTTCCCTAGAGCCTGCAGTCTTGAAAATCCCACAAGGAAACCTGCAGGGATGGAACTGCCGGCTCCCCTGAACAGACCCAGAGCCTCAGTACTGCAGAGAAAGAAGCCGCACTGGCTAAGTGGAGGCTGCTGTGTTTGACAAGCACCTTCGCAAGGTAAGGCTGGCCTTGGGTCTCTTTCCCCCTAGACACTGAACTCAGAGTCCCTTCTGGTTTCTCCACCCTCCACCGTCACGCAATCGCTGTCATCACTTGGTCTTCATGGACGGCATGAGCTGCCCGTTGTCGCCATGATGGTTAGCTTCCTTCTTATCACAGGACAGATGTGTGCTCCTCCCTCATCCATGGTCTTAGCGGCAGGTTTGCTACCCCAAGACCCGCTGGAGCCACCCCGTCAACCCAAACCCCAGGAGCCGTGCAGCCGCCTTTCCCGGGGTGTTTTCACTTTCTTTTCTGAAGTTCAAATAGTGAAAAGCAAGGAGTTATTTCCTCTAAAAGGGGCTGTAGGAGAATTTTTATCCTCGTACAATGTCTAATCCTCTTGACAGAGCTGGCTGGGGTCACCCCGTAGTGTTCCTTCATGAGAAAAGGGGGCTTCAGTGGGGCCGTGCACACTGGCTGGCGTGTTTGGTGCCGACACTATGTGCCAGGGCTAGGAGGCAGTGACCTTGTCAGCACTGATGTCTTCTCCCCGTGTGGCCGGGGAGGCTGCCCAAGCCCTGGAGTCTGTCTTGCCTGCTCGATGCAACCTGAGGAGCTTCAGCATCTGGTCTGTTTCCCTCCCAACACACCCAGAAACTGTGGTCCAGGAGCAGTCACTCTGTCAGGCTGAGGCTTTAGGAATGACTGATACCAATTCCTCTGTAGAGAATCGATCTGATTCTTCTCTGGGAAGAACAAATATATTGTTTTCAGTAAGAAGAAACTGAGGCCTAGAGTGTTTAAATAACTGGGCCCCGTAGCTGCTGACTCTGAAAACCTTCTGTCCGGCCATGGCATCCTACTCTTCTCTTCCTGCACATCCTACAAATTCGATCAGTGTCCTCAGCTAATGTTCCAGTCATCCAGCAGATAAGCAAGACAGCCACATCCTTTAGGTTGTTCTTCCACTGGTGACGTCTGTGGAAATATCCCTGAAATGTGAGCTCAGTGTTTCTGCCCTGAAATTGTAATCAGGAAGGCCAGCCATAACCCAAGGTGAACAAATAAAAGTGCTTATGAAACAGATCAAAGAGCATGTTGACCCCCACAGACAGGCAGAAGAAGGCTGGGCCACTCCCCTCTAGGCATAAGTTATGGTCAGAAGATTGAAGCTTGGCAAGATGCACTCTGTCTGTTAACCTCCTGAAGGAAACGCTGGATTCCTGGAAGAGTCCTGGGCAATGATTCTTTATGTGTGATCCTTAGGCATGCAGCCTCACCTAAGAACATATTAGAAAAGCAAACTATCCCAATCTGTTGAATCAGAATTCTACAGGTAGAGCCTGGCAATCCATGCTTTAGCGCAAGGCCCTCCAAGACAGCCTACGTCACATTAGTGTTTGCAAACCACTTAGCTTCACCTCCTATACATTGATAATTCCCTTCCTGCTGGTCCAACCAATGCATGATCACTAGCTTTACCAGACTGGGCAGGGAAGACAAAGAATCTTCACCACACCCAAGGACTTCCACATGGACATCAAGCGAAAAGCAATTTGAGTCAGTATGCAATGCTAGGCTGCACTGTGCAGTCCGGACACACAGAGAACCTTGTGGCTATGACATATGGTTAGGAGAGATCAATTATAATTCAGGTGTGCAGCAAAAACACACTCTCAAGCACCACTTCAAGCTATGTGAAAGATCGATGGGTTGCTAAATAATGGTGCCAACTAACAGCTGGCCTAATACTAATATAATCTCTGGGAAACGGAGTGGATCTTGGAGAGAAGCACGAAGGCCATGCAACTCAGAATCACAAATAACTCCAAATAATTGCCTTTGGCTACAAACCAAAGACTTGTATGCTCAACGTGGGAAGCACCCTGGGGCCTGCAGCAAGGGTGCCCAAAGAGAGTGCTATGAACATTAAAGGGTCCCAACCACAGGGACTGGACAGATGGCAGTGCAGACCATCGCTGTAGTAGGCAAAGGGGCTGTATCTTGGCCTTGACTCAGGCTGAAAAGATTAAAGATTACACTTGGTCACCAGAAGACTGGTGGTCAATCAGCCATTTACTGAGCAGCTCCTGTGTTTGTAGAACACTTATTGGCTCTAGGAAGTGGTTAAAATTTTGCTCACTTTTGAGAAGACTGATCAAAAAATAAAAACTAAACACTTAGACAGCACAAAAGTTAGAGACATGCAACTACATAGTGAACTGTCTCAACAGAGTGATCCCAGAAGTGAACAGAACCAAATTATATTAGCAAAGGCAAATGTCACCAATGTATGGAAATTTTACATGGGTAAGGATATCATGTTAAGGAAAGGTAAATAGGATGGATGGCAGCTGAAGACAAGAGGGACAAAGGATATAAAGAAGATCAAAAGTATCGATTTCCTTGAGAATAAACAGAACATCAAATTCTAAGGTGTCTTGAGTGAGGTTAGTGAATAGGGGGCTTTGGGTCAGTTATCTAGACAATTAATTATGTTTTTTAAGTAGGCATTCCAGCATAATGCCATGGTAGAAAAATGACTTCATGCCTGAACATGACTACCAGTTGTGCATCCAACCAGACCAGCTCTTCAAAGAGTTTACACCAGTGCTGAGAGCACATGGGTCTCCACATTGAGCTTTGCCTGTGAAAGACTGCAGAGACAGCACAGAGAACAGTGAATGGGCTGCAGAGAAGAGAGAAGGTAACCAGTTCCCAGGGCTTCACTAGGGTTACTCAGCCATGGCTGCACAGAGAATCACCGGTAACGGCCCAGACCAAATGAACTGTAATTGCTTCAAGCCCACAGGATATTGGTGCTCTCAAAAAAACCCTTAGATCTTCCCTGAGCAGCTATGAGCTTAGAATTTTGATTTCTAGAAAAACAATAAAGGAGCTTTGAGGGATGAAGATGAGGGGTCTCTCATCTAGCATGATGAGTGAGCTAGTGGCAAGTTGTTCCAAGGAAGACAGTCTATAGGAGAAGGAAGTACAGATGTCTAGGACACAAGATGGAGCATTAACAGGGGGTCATTAACAGATGGGCATCTTTCACATTGTGTTAATAGATGTTCCTGTAAGACTCTGCAGAGGGAACAGAAATGTCAGCATGGGGATCTGTGGTTTATAAGAATAATGTGTGGACTGTGGGTCACAGAAATGGAGATCTGCATCTTGGAGGCAAGGTTGAGGTGAACCTTCAGCTGAAAAGGTACAGTGAATCAGGTGGGCTTCATCCCACTGCTGGTCACTTCCATAGTGACCTTCACACTATTACAATCACCCTCTGTCCAGGGTCATCTTACAACTTCTGGGAATCTCCCAATTTAGTTCCTGATGAAGATGTGCTACCTTGCCCTAAGTATCTACTTCTTAATTACCTAGTTGATTTATTTCATCAACCATGTCTCTGCTTGAAAAGTGAAAGCAAAGTGAACCTTCTGTAACCTTTTAAGGTGAAGACCGAAAGTCCTAATCACCTACAGAATCAAGCAGTAGGTGGCATCTGCCTACTTGTAACATGTCCCTCCTCATTCTTTATATTCTTGTTGCAAAAAGGCTCAAATACAAATGGTCTCACCTCATTTTCCCTGAACAACCCCAGCTCATGGAGGCTTCACTTTAAAACTAACACTCTAACCAGGTGTGGTGGTGCCATCTATAATTCCAGCACTCTGGAAAGCTGAGGCAGGAAGATCACAAGCTCAAGCCCAGCCTGGGCAACTTAGTGAGACCTTGTCTCAAAACCAAAAAATAAAAACAGAAGAGGACTAGAAATGTAGCTCAGGTAAAGGCCCCACATCAAATCTCCAGTGCTACCAAAAACTAGAAAAGAGTCTTCAACTTCCCGGTAATAAATATAGTGATGGTGGTCATGACAGATGGAATTATGTTATTTCCCTGGCCCTAGCAGCCTTCCAGCAGAGGTGGATGTTGGACAGGTATTACCCACCATGAGGAGTCCAGGACACCAGGTGCCAAAGGAAATCACACAGAGGTTTAGGTTGTGATCACTTTGGCCAAGGAAGACAATCAGTGTGTTGAGTGCTCTGTTACTGAGCTTCTTGGTTACTACGTTGGCAGTCCTACTCAGTTCTTCCATCACTGTTATTCTCAGTCTGTGGTACGTTTTAGAAAAATCTGATCAAAACCCAGTGAAATCATATTTATTAGGAATTTTTAAAAAATAGATGATAAAAGAAACACAGTAATGTTTCATTTGAAGGCATAAAGTAATTAGGAAACCAAAAGGAACATCTTGGTGCTCCAAAACCACAAAAAAAGTTTTTAAAAAGTCCATTTCCCTTGTATAAGTTCTGTGCTTTAAACTCAACTTATTTAAGTTGTGTGAGGATTCAAACAAATACTGAATTGACTATTTTCCCAGAGAGAGAGAGAGAGATGTATCATTCACAAAATTCATTTTAATGAGTTTGTGAATGATACAAACCAGTTTAAGCAAACATCCAACCTACTGAGAATGCAGCAGACAGCACTGGTCATCCAGCGCTCAATATCAATAGACTCCAAATTCTGACCAGGGCTGCCATTTAGTCCAGTGAAACCAGAATCTTTGTAGTTCAATGTGGCCTGGTTACCCGCAGGGAACACTGAAATCAAGCAGAAGCCGATAGGACTGTTCTCAACTCATCTGGCAGGGACCTTTCATTTTCACACCTTCTCCCTTTTTCACCATCTGGAATGGAGATGCAATATCTGGAGGCAAAGCAATCATTTTGCATTCATGAGGATGAAAGCCACTTGGTAGGATGGGATGGGAAGCTAGAAAAAGCCAGCACCTTTGATGGCTTCTTGCAGTGGCTGCTAAAACCCTGAGCTGCCACCTCAGACCTTGTTGAAGCCACCACTGTTATGTCTATCAGCCTGGTTCCCATTCTATTATTAACTGTAAGATCTTGCTTCTTAAAAGATAATGCATCACTTCACATTTCCCAGCCATAGTATGCACATGGTTGCAGCATTGTTCTCATATCATAATCCGTATCAGTTATCTATTAGTCATCTGTTTAAAGTCAATGATGTGGGCAAACCTTACTCTCACAGATGGCATAGCCATAGAAATTTGGCCTGAATCCTGCCTCCCTCTACAAGTCCTTGGCTGGGCCCGGGTATATCCTGAACGCTTGTCTTGCCTGCCACCTGCCACAACTCTCACAGGCCTACCCAGAGCATGCTGCATGCTGCAGTCTCATCAGCTGTGTTCTTTCCATGGACATCACAAAATGAGGCCCAGCATCTAAAGCAACTCTTCTCCCAGGGCCCAGCCCAGCTCCTGCCACCCAGAGTTGTACACTATTTGTTGGCTGAATAAATAAACAACTGTGAAATTGTTACCTACTAAGCAGCTTGTAAAATATGACATTTCCTTGTGAAGGAATCTTTGAGAGATCAGAGGTGTGAAATGAGGCTGGAAAGCAGCCTCCCAAGCAGCTAGCAGCCAGAGCGACAGATTTGCCAGGGAGTATTTCCCACAAGGGAGCATTTCCCACAAGGGAGCATTTCCCACAAGGGCATGGTATTTGCCCTTGAGGTCGGGTGCCTAAGTCTCTCTCCTTTCACCCTCAAGCAGTGTGGGCATCCACAAGGTCACTCAGTGGCCTCAGAGTCTTCTGAAACAATGACCCCTGTGAGTGAGGTGCCCGATGGAGAACTCAGTGTCCAGCACCACTGTGCAGGGAGGGAGACCACCCTTGTCATCTACAGCTGACAGAGTCGGAGATGGCAGTGACGCAGGGAGGGGCAGGCTGTGCAGTGTTGGTGGAGAGACAGCTCCAAAGCATGAGCCTTGTGCTGCTGGGAGGCAGAGAATCAGTAGCAAACACAGGGAGGGAGGGAGGAGGGGAGGCAGGGGATGGAAGGAAAACTTCCAGGAATTGTGGAGGGAAGAAGCAGCCAATCGTTGGCACTCAGGTGCTCAACACTGGTAGCTCCAACATGAAACACTGTGCAAGTCACTTCCTACAGTCTGCCTCATGGGAGCCACTACAGTGAAGATACGATTATCCCCGTTTCCAGATGAGGAAATTGAGGCCCAGAAAGATTAAGTAACAGGTCTGAGGTGGCACAGCTAGAGAATGTTGGCATCTGGATTTCACCCTTGGTCTATGATTCCTGAGCTTATGCCTTACAATATTGTGACAAGCTATCTCAGAGCTAGAAGCAAGTGGAAAACACTCCCACACTGACAGGTACACAGAGCCTGCTATACACACATCTGCACTGTATACTCACACATGCACATTCACACACATACTTACACATGCACACACATTTATATACACACATACATGCTTACACACATGCACATGTGTGTGCTCACATACACACAAACACAGGAGGCAGCCTAGGGCTGCCAGCCCATGGAAACCCTCCCTAAACTTGCTGACCTGGGAAATGCTTTGCTGCATCCTGCACCCCTCCTCTTCAGGCTCCCCCGACAGACTCCTTGAGGAGGAGCTACCCTCTCCTCACAAGGTGTTTGTTTTTTTTTTGTTTTTTTTTTTTGGTTTTTGTCCGGTACCTCCCAAGGTGTTTAAAGTCTTGGTCATGGTGGAGTGGTGCTCCCACACGAGGACTTTTAAACCATTAGTTGGAGCCTCTCATTATGGACTTCCTGAAGATACTTTCTGACCCAAGGAAGTTGCTTATCCCTGATTGGATTTGTTAAAAGATAAAAGGATGAAAGCAGAGGCTTCACTTTCTATTTCAGGCTTAAAACCAAATGAAGTAACCTGAGAGTTCTTGGGGGCACCCCCCTTCCTGTGCTTTTGACACGAGTGCGCCACGTTCTCTTTTTGTTACACCTGGCAGCAGACATGGTGAGAGCGTGGTGGAACCAGGAACGGCCCTTCGGGAGCTTCCATTTGCACTGGTTCCATGAAGGATGAGCGCCGCTTCCCAGGTCCTGAGGTATTTTCCACTTTTCTCCTTTCCCACAGCCCACACAAGGGAAATGGACTGTGGCTGAGGTAATGAGAGCAACAGACGGGGAGACCGTTGCCAAAGCATGTGACCACCCAACGGGCTCCCGAGGAAAATCTTCATTAGAGGATGCGTGTGGATAGGAGCACCCTCGCAACACCTCCGGCTCCTGATGTCGGAAAGCGCCGGGTCCCCCATCGGCTGAAAGTTTCAGTTCTCCCCCCAGCTTCCTTCCTTATTTTCACTGTAAGTCCGGTTTCGGGGAGATTCTTTCGCACTACTGCCTCCTGATCGCATCATGAAAGCATTTCAAAATCCTACTTGTTTCCTATAAGAAGAAATGGAAAGCACAGCCACAAATATTTGCGTAAATGTCACCGTTTATTCTTGGAAGCTGCTCTCAGGCTGAGGGAGCCGTCAGAGAGCGCTGCCTGGGCGTGAGCCGGACACCCCCGCACCCACACGGTCTCATTCCCCCAGGTTTTTTAGAAATGGGAATGATTTTCCATCTCTTCTACCTTCTGTCTGTGTTCTTCAGACAGAAAGGAGGTTTCTGTTCGTTGGGAGTGCTTTCAAACCCAGGGAGAGAAGAAAGATGAGTGAGCTCCTCTCGCCCATAGAAGGCAGGAAACAATCCACAGAGAGAGAAACAGAAGCCATCTCTGTTCCCGTCCCGGCCTCCCGTTCACTAGAAAGGAGTGAGCAGCAGTAGCAAGCAGCTTAACTCTTTCCTGAAATGCTCTACACCACAGGCCCGGCGGTTAATTTTTATGGAATTAGGTCATAAATGGGACCAAGCTCACTATTTAGTCATTTGTCACCAAACAGCAGGAATGCAGTGTCCTAACATGGAAAGAATGTCCTGCCCCAAACATTTATTTCTGGCTGTGTCTTTCCCAGCCTTGAAATCAAAACTTCAGCAAGAAGATAAGTGCGGGCCTGGAACCCCCACCCGCCTCCTCCTCAACCCCGTGTAGACTACAGCCCACGCTCAGCCCATTCCACCTGCCTGGGCTGCAGGGCCTCTCCCCTCACTATATTCATGCAAGACGTCTCCACGCATGGCCTCCCCCGACTCCCCTCTGTGGAAGGAGCAGCATTCTTCTCTTCATCGTCCTCACTTCGCTGGTGTTTCTAGGAAAGCCGTTCAGTGTCTGATTGGCTGGGTCAGCCCCGGTCAGTCCCCCAGCCCACCCTGCGTGTTCAGGCAGCGTGGAGAGAGGGGAGGCTGGCAGGTTCCCTCCCCACTCAGGGGCTAGGCGGGAACACGTCTGCCCAGCGTGGTCAAAGCCCGGAACTGGCCTCTCCTCCGGAGATCTGTGCACAAAGCCTGGTTCACATCAAAGTCAACAATTTCTTGTCCAATAATCCAGTGCTTTAGTCTCTGCATGGTTCACTCTGTATCGAGAGAACTGCCTTTTTTGCATAAAAAATAATCTAGATTAACTGTTTGTCCACATTCTATCTTTGCACATGGTGCCTGTATTTCCATGCCGGGACCAGACCTGCCACATAGTTACACAGCAAGAATTCTGTGAATTTGTTTGATATCAGATTTTTTCCAAACTGAAAAAAAGGAAAAACCAGAAAAAACAAGCCAGAGTGCTTCACGATGGAAAGGAAAACACTGGCCAAAATAAATGGCTTCGGGATCCAAACCAAGGGCCATTACTTGTGTTTGTAGTCACACCGAGTTGTGTGCATTGCTTTGTGTGTGAGCTATTTGTACAGCTGTGTTGTGCTGCATCACAGTTACGGTACCCCTCAGGGTGGAGACACTGCTGGGGAGAGGGGTGCAGGCTCTCCGGTCGGCCTGTCGGGGATCAAGCCTAGCTACACTTCTTTTTAAGGCCAGACTCTGGGCAGGATTCTAATCTTTCACCACCTCAGTGTCTGATAGAGCAGAGCAGAGTGACAGTACCGTGCCTCCTAGGACAGTTAAAAGATTTAGATGAGGTAGTTCAGACAGAGCACTTGGCTCTCAGTACCTGGCCCAAGATAATAAGTGTACAAGCACTAACTTTTTATTACTAAGAGTCTATAGCCAATGCCATTTGAAAGAACCTAACGAAGCTTATTGGTTCATTCACTTATAACCCTGAGAAGAATCATTTTGTGAAGACAAAAATCATTTTTTAAAGTAAAAAAAAATCTATGCCGTAAGTAATTGTGTGTACAGAGTCTCCCAGAGTATGTATACACACTTCAAGAAAAGAAAAATAGTATGATTTTTTTTGAACAGATGCTGTTACCTCGTACAAGGGACCCGAGAGGATGTCGTCTATCACAGAAAACCCACTGCACTGCTGGCCCTTAGAGAAGAAATTGAAATTCAGGTGCAGCACTGTCAGTGACCAAGGTCACCCAAGAAGCGTTTCACCCTCCAAATAAATTCTGGAAGTGAATGGCCACCACTTTGAGCAGCTTTTGTCATTGTAGAGGCCAACGGTGTCTTGTATTAATCTCATGATGTCTCCATAAACTTAGTATTCAAATGTTTATATGTTTTTCTTTCCCTGAAGTGTGTATACATTTTTTTGGCAAACTCTGTACATATGGGATTTTTGGGCCAAAAGATATTTACATCATTTTCATATTTGTGTGTATTACCAGGAGATTTACACACACACATACATGCCCACATGTACACACACATATATAGTAAGTATATATATGTACAAATCTCTATTTTTTTCCCTGAAATCAAAGATCATGTTCCAAGAATCAGAGGATCTACTGAAGATGCACACCAGTGTTTCCTTCTTTCCCTGAGCTCCCACGAGGGAAAAGTCATTTAATAACAACAGCTTCCTGGCCTGTAATACCCGGCTTCTTCCAGAGGACAGAGTCCAGTGAATTGTCCACATCGTCATCATCCCCTCTGCCATCTCAGCCTCTGCCGGCCTTGCCAGGCCCGACTCCTGGGGGAAGTGCAGACCTCGAGGCCCGCAGCCTGCCTGTGTGCCGTCCCGGTGTCCTGGACGCTCACAGCCCAAGTCGGCCCTGCTGTGGACTTGGCTGACTCACCCTGCCAGCCTGGGACTTTCTTACTGAGCTGCAGTCCTCCAGAGGAGGGGATGAGATCATCTCTTTTCTCCCTCCCCCTCTTTTGCTTCCTTTCTTCTTTTTTTTTAAATAAGGATGGGGATGAGGGGCAGGTGTAGGTGGGAAATGTTTTTCAAGCTGCTCCGTCCTGTGAAATCTCCAAATGTCCTTCACTCCAGGCCATCCTGTTCTAACCAGGTCCCATCAGACTGTGTTCTAAGGAGGAATGTTATCCCCCTCAAAGAAGAGAGAGGGAAGGAGAGAAGAAAAAAACAAAAACCACAGACAGAATATAATATTCTGCCCTAACATAGCTTCACCTTTCAGCCAGGATTACAGCTTGGCCACTCTGGAGGATAAAAATATCATTCTGTTTGTTTTTATTTTGTCAAACTTTAAGCTTCATTGGTCTTGTTTAATGCCTACATAAAAATACACACACCATGTTGCCTTTCCTTTGACTTCCTGACATACCTAGTAATTCTTATTGTGTCCAACTTTCACTATTCACTTCACATTTTTTTTCAGTATTGGAGATGGAACCCAGGCCCTTCTCACTGGGCTATATCCCCAGCCCTTGTACATTTACTTGTTTATTTTTATTATTATTTATTTTTATTTTTGAGACAGGGTCTGACTAAGTAACTAAGTTGCCCAGGCTGGCCTTGAACTTGTGATCCTCGTGCCTCTGCCTCCCACAGTGCTGAGATCACAGGGCCTGGGTCACCGTGGCCAACCCGCTCACATTTTCTTGTCAAAATTTTAATGCCCAGGAGGAACAGGTTTCTTACAGGGCCTGTTATTGGGATTTCCAGATGAAGGCCAAAAGGATACCTGTTCTCTCTTCAAGGCCAAGCCAATCGTACCCCCTCCGTTGTCTCTTATTCTGACAGGACCTGGGTTGTTGTCTTCATACAGGATTTGAGGTGAGGGACAACAAAAGCCTCAGTGTTTGTCTGTTCACCCTCATTCAGCGCTTCAGGAGCAAACAAGACAGTGTGATAGAAGCAGAGGGAGCAAGAGGCAATGGCTTTGTTCACACAATGAGCAGCATGTAAGACCCTAGAAGGATCAAAGCCCTGACTGCCCCCTCGCAAACCGTACCTAAAATGGTTTCTGCTTGCCCCCACATCACCCACTTTGCATTACTGATCTCACTTACCCACTGCCTGATCTGCCTACTATGACTATGTAGCTGTTTCACCCCAAATATAAATGTGTTCACTTTTGCACAAGATCGTTCCCATTTGTGAAGTTCAGCTGGGTGCAACAGCTTTCTTCAGTTCTGCTCCCCAGGGATGGTGGCTCATGCTCTTTCAAATAACAATTAAAAGCGCTCAGCCCTTGGAAACAGCCCTGGCCTAGTTTGTGTAGGGTGGGAAAGGAGAATAGAAAGCAGGAACCTGCTGAGCATGAGTCTAATCAGGGCTCTGTGTCCGGCAGCCAGCACAGACCAGCTTCTGTCTTGCAGAGAATTATCCCCGGGGTGCAAGAGAGAAGAACAGTGAGGCCAGCAGGTGTGTGGCTCCCCACTGACCATTCAGGAAGACTTTCCTTTGCTGTGTGCCAGGAAGTGAGTGAGCCACCAATGAAGCCCTGAATCCGCTACTGGACATGCTTGGTTGTAAAGCAAATAAGATTCCAGTGCCTCTGGACATGCTGAGCATAGCAACCTGGGAAGACGGCTCAGAGAAACCAAATCATCTTGGTTTGGAGACTATAATGGATTTTGAGCCAGTGAGTTGGGCAGGGAAATGTCTTTCCCTCTCTGGGCCAGCCGTATGTGTTTGGAGACAGACCTCCAAATGGATGACATCATAGAGAGATATGTGAGCAGAAATTGATATCCATCCATCACACTATACCATGCAACCAGTGGTTCCACTGAGCATCTGGTTCTTAGGGAAAAATGAGTCCTAAATACCACCAAGGAGCAACCTGCAATGCTATCTCCTTTCTCTAAGAGGACCTTTCTGCACAAAGTATTACAAGGGCATAGAATAGAGTGGGAAGAACATGTGGAATGGGAATCAAAGTCCTGGATGAGGTTGTCTCAGTCTCAGAAGACATGTCACCTAACCTGAGCAGGTCTTAATTTTCTCGTCTGTGAAATACAGAGACTGGAAAATTGCCCCTGAATGTCTTGGTGCTGTATAATTCTGGAACTTCTGAGACATAGTCACTATACAATGGTTTCCTTGGAGCTGTGCACTCAAAGCAATAGCTGAGGGTCCAGAGTCCGTGAAATTTCCATCCTCCATCTGTAAGAACAAGCAGTATAATAAAACTAAGAAACAGAAATGGGAACTGAATTAATTTCCAGAAGTTCTTAGCTCTTAGCATGACTGAACTATTCATCTTTTAACAAAATGATAGCTTGAGAGAGGAAAAATAAGAATATTGTATACGTAAAATGAAGGAAAGAATTAAATCAATGAAATTCAAGTAACACTATAGGAAAGCAAAGAATTAGTAAAGTGTGGATAATGGGGGGAAAGTGGCAGGATTGCTTGCATTTAACACTTGACTTATTGTCAAGGTGGACAGAAGAAAAGAATGAACCAATTATAATGCTTTCTTCCTGCATAGGAAATACTAATTTGCTACCATAATTTTGGCATCACATGATATAAAACCTCAGTTCTGAAAATCAGATACTGTCTTGCTAATGGCCATATTGGGTAACTATGAGAGGGGAGGGATCCTAGACAAATATGATCGCTTTCTTTCCTGGGAAACCAGGCCAAGGTCACTGGGAGACTTTGCCTGTCCATGGACAGAAAGTGAGTCTTACCTCTTCCCCAGGCCTTGTGCTCTGCTCCACTGCCAGTGCTTGGCTCAGTGCTGGTACACAGAGGAGACACAGCGCCGCTTCACAGAAGGCACTCACACACTACCCAGCCAGGCCTGCGATCATTCGTTAAACCTTCTCTGTCTTTGGCAGTTACTCTATTACTAATTCATTCAAAATCTGAGAGCCAATCAGGACACCAGATCCTGGAGATCAAAGGTCATCCAAGTAGGATTGGACACTAACCAGATAACTCTATAAAAATGCAGTCTATGCTTACATCCTGTGCTTATTACAGCAGAAATCACAGTGGCCAGATGTGGAGCCAGCCTAAGTGTTCATCAACACATGGATGGATAAAGAAAAATAATACGTATACACAGGAGGATACCACTCATCTATAAAAGAATGAAATTATACCACCTGCAGGAATATGAATGAAGCCAGAGATCACCACACTAAGCGGAATAAGCCAGATCAAAGAGATAAGTGTCACTCATTTTATTCTGACATGTAGACTCTAAATTAAAACAAAAACAGAGATGATACGAAAGTAGAAGTGAAACTATTATAGACAAGAGGAAGGAAACAAGGAGAGGAAAGGGGTCTAAGGGAGGGTAGTGGTCGGGACAGAATATGCCAAAATGTGACATATGTATTATAAAAGTTAAAAATTTTGATGTAGCATATGATCATAAACAATGATATGGTGATATGAGGAGGGGGAGGGGAGAGCAAGGGGAGGGGAAGCCAATGTTAGCTCTGGCTGGGATAGGAAATCTCACTGCAGTGCCTTGAGAGCAGTAACTATGACCTGATATCTGAAAGATGAGTACAACCACAAGGCGAAATGAAGAGCCATTCAGATGCAGGGGCTCTCCTCCGGAGGTGGACGGGCACGGAAGATGAGAGGGCAGTCGCTGGAGCTGAGACAATGGGAAGGGGACCACGAGGCCCTGGAGATGCTGGCGGGGGCTGCATCCTGAGGGTGCTTGGGACCCACGCTAAGAGTGTTGGGTGACTGCTCAGTGAACTGCTGGGCAGATCCTGTGTGTCAGGCTCTGCTGTCTGTGCTCAGCCCACGAGAAGGACAGGCTCAATCTCCGGTCTCCAGCAAATAGAACACTGGCTTGTGAACACAGGATGTTTCCTACATGATTCTAAAGAAGCATTCTGCTTTCTGTAACATTAAGAAAAATGTGACAAAATATGATGCTCGTCTTTTTTATTTGGCTTATTTTGCTTAACTTGATGACCTCTGGTTCTAGTCATATTTCTGCAAATGGCATAATTTCATTCTTTTACGGATGAGTAATATGCTGCTGTCTATAGACCACATTTTCTTTCTCCATTCATCTGTTGATGGGCACCTAGCTGGCTCCATATCTGCTAAATGCAGGGGTCACAGGTATGGACAGAGGGAGCGCCCACTGAGCACTGAACAGCAGGCAGGAAAAACCGCACCAAGGTCCCAGGAGCAGAGATCCAGACCGGAGCAGACGTGAGCAGAGGGGCTCAGGGAGGCCTTGTCAGTGGTGCTGGATGCCTTCCCCTCGCTGTGTCAGGTCACATAGACAGAGCAGCATCAGATAGATCACTACAGAGACACCCCAACATGCCTGGGTGCCGGTCTTGAACTGAGTGTTCCCTGAATCCCATCAAAGCATGAGTAGCTGGCACACACCAACGATTTGCTTTTTTCATATGTATCCCCCCAAAACAGTTAAACACAAATACAGTCTGCATGTAAATTTTTCCATCTGCAACAGAAGGAATATGCATCTGCTCAACCAACTCACCCAAGGGCCAGTAGCAGGAGCCAGCGCAGGAGGGAAGCTGCTTAGCTGTTTGTAGGGACTAAGTACATGCACATCCTTGTGGTGTGCTCAGCTCCTTCACAGCACTTCCCATCACTTCTGCACTATGCAGTAACGCTACTATGCTTTGAGCAATCTCAACTACTTTGCACAGATTGGATCACTCAATGTATCTTTACAACAACCTCCTGTGGCTGGTACCTGGGTTGTTTCCACTTTCAGTTGAGAAAACTGAGGCAGAGAAGGGACAGATAGCTTCCCAAGGCACAACTGTTCAGGCGGTGGACTGGCAGGGAACTCAGCACGTATATCACAAGCTATTCTCACCTTTTGTGTTACATGGCCCCCCTGGTGTGCAGAATAACCCAAGGGTCAGCGCGCTTTTCTTAGCAAGTCTCAGAGAGGAGGTATGTTCATCTTAGCAGGTCCCACAGCAGCTCTGTTGCAGGATTTCCATGGCGCCCTGTGAGAACACGTGAAAGCAGCCACAATCTGTGAAGAAAGAGAAGGAGGAGGAGGAGGACAATGAGTAGGAGATGGGGAAGAATGAAAGAGAAGAAGGTGGCTGAATATGACCCATCAAAGCCTGACCCACCCGACAGAAGTTTCCATTGCAAATGAACAGAAGGTAACTTTTCATCTATTTACAGAGGATGAGAAGTGCTCTTATTCATCCTTTCAGCCCTCACGTGCCACGTGCATTTACATGCTCAGCACACACACAGAGCCCATTGTCACCGCCAGGAATTACTGTTAGGCCTTAAGGTATCATCAGTAACCAGGTGGTTTGTGTCCTCCTGGAACTGTGTCCCAGTGAGAGAGCCAGAGGATGAACAAAGGCTGGGAACAGGATGGAGAGCTCACGGGGGCTCCGGGTGATGAGGGCTGTGCAGGAAACCTGTGCAGGACACCAGGCAGAGTAAGGGGACAGTGACAGGCAGCAGTTGAGCTGCAGAAGAGATCCAGGGAGGCCACCATGGGTGAGGTCAGAGTAGGGGTCGGAGGGGAGTCCTGGAGAGTGCACACCAGCTGTGGAGAGGTCAGAGAATGGAGAGGGCAGGGGGAAGACTCACAAGGAGACCGTGTTTCCAAGCTGAGCAGTGGGACCAGCTGGGGCAAGAAGGGCAAAGAGTGCTTCCATTACATGGTGACAGTGACACCACCTGTGTCCCATACCACTGGCCTTCCCTGAAGGAGTTCTGAGAGGGGCCCATGGGTACAGCCAGGACCATGTCCTTGGTGACTCTGACTAGAGCATTTTCAGAGGAGAGAAAAAAGCTGGGATTCCTGAGCAAGTGAACAAAGAGGAAAAGGGCACAAAGAGTGGAGAAAGCTCATTCTAGGAGTTTTCTATAAGGAGAAGAAATGAAACTAGGTAAAGAAAAGGATAATTTTGTGTAATGGCTTTTATTTTAAAGGGGTGAGTTTTATTTCATGAGTAAGAAGATGTAACACAATATATAATATGCTTGAAAATAATCTGATAGAGAAAAATGATAATATAAAACAAAGAATAAATACTCTTTGCTTATGAAGTGGAAAGAGGCTGAAGTACAATTCAGGCTTTATATAGAAGTTGATATCCACCTGTACCAGGTATACAGGAAAATGTAGGTGACAGCTCAGTGAGCTTAGCACAGAAACAAGCTAACATCAATCAGCAGACATGATTGACATCTGCTGTGACTGCCTGATGCCATTCCAGATAAATCAGGATATTTTCTTTTACCATATAATCTTAAATTTTACTCATAGTCATTGTTTGACATATTCCAAACTTCCTAAGAGTTTTTACTTTTAGATTACCAGGCATGGATTACCAGTCTTCTGATTTGGGGCTGATTTTAGCAAGAACACATACTTGTCCTGCTCTATAGACAATTGGGCATCATTCCAAGTTGTTTGCTGTGAGCATATTTAGAACTCTTAGGTCACTGAGTGGAATGGCATGTCATACACAGACCACTGCATTCATTAGTTTGCTTAACTGATCTCAGGTAAGACAGGCTCAGACAAATTGGCTTTGTCCATGTTAGGACTTACTGTTAGCCCTGGATGTGCCCAATACTGTGAGGATTCCTGCAGAGTTTATGACATCAGCCCTGATACAGGGGTAGCTACCACATGCTACATTCCTGAGATGTACAGGCCCCTGGGGGAAAGGTATCTCCTCTGGAGGAAATTCCAGAATCACTTTCACATTCCCCCATTTGGAGACACAAATCACAAATGAAGTGGATAGAAACTTCAGACTCTTACCTACTAAGAACTATAAAGAATAATGCCAGTTTCCTGAAAATGTTTTCCATTCAGCATCTTCTCACTTTATTTTATACTATAGAACACAGGTTTAGGACAAAGAGAAGCCTGAATGACTTGTAACAGAATCCTGAGCTCCTTAAAGGTAATCACCCTGTCAGTTTTGTATCCTGTCCTACCAATGGCACTTATGTAATACTGGTGGGATGGACAGATGGACAGAAGGATGGGTGGATGTGTGGATGGATGGATGGATGGATGGATGGATGGATGGATGGATGGATGGATGGATCCATGGATGGATGCATGGATAGATGCATGGATG
>NW_004955406.1:131904-233238 GCF_000276665.1 Chinchilla lanigera
ATGGATGCATGGATAGATGCATGGATGCATGGATGGATGGATGGATGGATCCATGGATGGATGCATGGATAGATGCATGGATGGATGGATGGATGATGCATGGATGGAAAGATGGATAGATGGATGGGTGGATGGATGGATAATGAAACACACATAGGGAGGTCTGACCTGCAAAGGTCATGTATGATTTCTCACACATGGTTGGTGTCATTTCTAGTTTGTAGCTTATTCCTCTTGCCTTGTCTCTCATATCTAAGTAATTGAAGTTCAGCTGTTCTATTCAGTCAGTTAACAAACTCTTGATGAATAATTACAACCTTGATGAATATTTACAACCCTGCATCTGAAGTACATTTCTATGTTAGAGCTTTATTTTTAGTTCTTCCCCACCCACAGGGCTGAGTTTGCTTAGCTACCACTCTGCATGGGACTTTGATTCATCCAGTGCTGTCTCCATGAATGTAGCTGGACAAGGCTCTGAACAGGAGCTATCAAATAAAATGAAGGACAGTTTCAGACATTTGTGAGTGCACTGACTGGAAACTATGGCCATGACCAAGCGTGGGGTTATTGTAAAACAGCTCACTTCTCCATCACCAGCCTCCTAATGTTCCTAACACTCATCTTTGAATCATCCAGCTCAAGTCAATGTCTGCATCTGCTCATCTCCCTTCAGAAATCTCCCTCTCATGCTTCTTAGAAACGCACTGGCCAGTCCTTCAGCCTTTACAGGAAGATGACAATAACAGCTTGTCATCCCCTAAAGACTTCCACTCCTGCCTCCAACTGCTACAGGGCCTTCAGAAACTCATAGCTTCTTTAACTTTCAGTCCCTCTGAATATAAAATCCCTAGAATCAATAATTTTGAACCTTTCTGACTTGAAGTGAATCTAATTATTTAATTAGACTAAAGAAATGGTCCTTCCTAGCTAGAAGAAATCTCTGGCACCTAAAAGTTTACTTTGAGGAAATTGTGCCTTAATGGTCGAATTTGGCCCCGATGGGCACTGAAGAATCAAAGACCTTTGTTTAAATGCAGATATCCACCTTCATACAATTAGTGCAAAATTAAGAGCTCTTCAAAGCAGTCACAGCTAAATGGAAAGGAGGCAACTTTACTGAGCATTAGACCCAGTTTTCCCCAGCCAGGGCAGCAATCTGGGTCAGAGAATGTCTTATAAAAAGTTGAAGCAATTCTGCAAGTTCTCATTTTTGAAGATCTATCATGGCTGCCTCCCTTGATGTCCTGCATTGATTCAAAACATTGAGTCAACTTCTGTCAAATAGAAATATAACAGTGTGTCCTCATCTACCTTGTCTACCAGATCTGGCACTGTGCAACTTCTGGGTCTCCTCCAAAGTCACAGTGATCATGAAAGGTAAAAGTCTTGAATTGATTAGGACATCAAGGCAGCCAGGACAGAACAACTAAAGACACTCACAAAAGGGGTCTTCAGAACTGCCTCTGAAAGTGGTAAGAACAATAAGATAAGTGTGTCCAAAGCATGGGGAGTATATTGACAAGGAATTAATGGTGATGTGCCTTTTACTGTAAAACTTTAAAAAAATTTGAGCATGTTCTGCATATTTGGATCATACCTGGTACATATGAGATGAACATCATTTGTTCATTCTTTTCACAACTCTTTTAGCCTGACAGGCAGATGCTTTCTGTTTTAGCTGTAGAAATTCACAGAAACAGATAAATTCAAGCCTGACAGAGTCAGTGTTCTAGGGATGGAGGAAGCACAGTCAGTTGGTCTGATAAGGAAGATCCCCAGAAGAGGGAGAGACAGGAGTAGGGGCCGGTCATTGGGCAGGAGCTTGGGGGTCACCAAAAGTTCCTCAGAACCACAAGCATGCATGGCTTTTCCCAAGTTGTGCATACCACTGGGACTGGAGTTCAGGACATCGGAGAGGTCAAGGTGAGACTTGAAAGAGGACTAAATCAGAGCACCAAGTATACCGGGTACAAGGCTGAAGAGTTTAAACTGGTTTTGATGGCCTTATGGATCTGCATCAGGGCAAAGCATGGAGTTTAGGAGCTCACCAGTTGCTATTGTGGTTGTGTGTCTGGAAAGATGGAAAAGAGACGGTAAGAGGATGCTTGTGAGAGAAAACTTTAGGAATAAAGATGTTTGTTATCAAATTACAACAAATCAAAAAATTGAAAAATTGCCATAAGGACTGATGATAGTGGTAAGGTGGAATAGTCTACAACCATTAAAATACATTTAATAGGAGTTTGTAATAATATGGGGAAATGCCTATTTAATAAAGTTAGAATTTAAAAGTTGTGAGTCAAATATATAGATTCACATATATGTGTATAACTCTGAAATATGAATGAAAAGATACCTAAAATACATACTACTATCACTACAGAGATACTAGGTGATATTTCCTCTGGTGTCCTTTTCCTTATTTTTTATAAATTTTTAAAAGTGTAATCATGATAATTAGTGAGAAATAATAACTTTCAAAAAATGTTCAAGTCCTAAGTAATGGCAACTTGAACTCTGGTATCACAGTGGGATTTGGCAGTGTAATATGGAAGATGCATGTTTGGAAGACTCTATGGTTAGTTCAGCTTCCTTCTTACTTTGGCCATGACATCAGTCTGCTGGGTACAGTCTTCCAGACATGAGAGGCACAGCAGGCAGCACATGGGCTGCAACATGGAAGCACGTTGGCTCTGGAGTGGATGGTTTGGGTCTTAGTCCCCTTCTGCCTCTGTCTCACCTGTGACCTAAGACAGCTAATTCTCAAGACTCAGTTTCCCCATGTTTAAAATGAGAGGGATAATACATAGTCTCTGACTTATGATGGAGAGACACATGGCTTTTCAACAACATCAAGGTGTGAAAAATAGTAGCCATTGTTATGATTTGTATGTAGATGTCCCCCCAAAGCCTCAAGTACTCATAGGTGGGGATTTTTGGAGCAGACTGATCTGGAGCTGGCATGTGATTTTGAAATTAAAGGTATGTGTTACTAAATTAGTCCACTGATTGGAATTAGCATAGTTCTAGTTGTACATAATGGAAACCCCACTCAGGGTGTGGGTGGCACCAATCAATAGGCTTATAGCCTGGATGGACTATGAAGGCAGAGAGGGAAGGCAGGCTCACTGCTGCTGCCTGCTGCCTGCTGTCTGCTGTCTGCTGCCTGCTGCCTTCTGTCTGACACACCATGAACTGTTTCTCCTCTATGATACCGCTCTGCCATGCCACCCTGCCTTGGAGCCAGATGACTATGGACTGAATCCTCTACAAACTGTGAGCTGAAATAAACCTTTCCTCTTTTAACTTGCAGGTGTTGGGTATTTGTCTCAGCAATAAGAAAAGTAACTAAGACATACATGAAGTAGAAACTGCCCTGAACATTGCATTTTAACATTTTCCAGAGTCCACAATATACAGGGTCAGCAATATGCCACTGCCCTGCATCAGCCATGCACTCAGAAGATCAAACAACCACTGCTCTATAGTGTACTACATTCAATAAATCTACATGAGCTACTCAGCACTGCTTTATAAAATAGGCTTTGTGTTCAACAATTTTGCCTAACTGCAGGTCAGTGCAAGTGTTCAGAACACATTGAAGGTTGGCTAGATAAGCTGTAATGTTTGGCAGATTAGGCATTTTAAATGCATTTTGTATTTTCAATTTAGTTTCATCAGGATGTAACCCCCCTGTAAGTTGAAGAGCATCTATGAACTTCATAATGCTCCTTAAGGGTCTCAATGAGGTAGTCTACTTAACCATTTAGTAAAAGTAGCAAGAACTCAGTAAAGGCCAGATGGTATTTTTAGGATTGTTTTTTTGTCTGTGCACCTTCTAAACAAAAGGCTAAGTGGAAATAAGAGCTGGTGAGTTCCACTGGGTCAAGAAAAGACAGAGAGAAAGAGACTGAGAGAGACAGGTACAGAGACGGAAAGAAGCATCACTGTGCAAACAGATCAGTAAAATCACAAAGAGCCAGGGCTGCGTCCACACACACATCCTTGCAGGTTCCTCGTGGCTGACTCCAGCACTGACAGAGAGGCCCCCTTCTGTTGCTGATCATGCCCTTGACTGTCTAATACCTCCAAAAATGCGGTGCTGGTCCTGCTCCCCCCTCATCAGTCCATCCCCCAAAGGACAACCTGGGTTTGATTCCTGATCATCCACAGAACCCTAGGACACTCGTTCATAATCAGCCTCATCCCAAGAGGCGTTACGTGGTCCCAAGGATACTCGCCAGGAAGTGGCAGAGTGGCATCCTTGCCTTAGAGAATTCCCAGAAGATGCCTAAAGGAAGCTGAATTCCTTCCTCTAGAGTCTGTCTTGCGTGACACTGTGTACTTCAGGAATTAAAGTGGAAGCATTGTTTATTGTAAACTAAAAGCCAGCCAGAAGGAAGTGGCGCCTTTGTACCTCATTATTCATCATTACAAAACAGAGGCGCTTCTGTTGGAGATGTTGATGAATTATGTAACTACCATTCAAAATATTTTATTAACCTCCCTCTACCCAAAGGAACAAATCCACTCCTTTCTCTCTGCTGTTTCAAAGTCTGCTTTCCATTATCCTATCCTTTGTTCATATCCATGTTAGTGTATATCCCACAGAGGATTACCAAATGAGATACTAAGTGATAAAATAAATCCATTTAGAAGTGTTTAAATGAGATCCCCACATCTGCATGTAAGCCCACAGAGGCAAATATTCAGGCTAATTATGTAGCTTCATGGCTGAATTCTACTTTCTTGAGTGAATAAAGAAATTTTTACAGAAAGAAACAAGGAAATAAATAACAACAAATTATCAATTGTACAGTAGCAGCTTAAAAAATGGAAGAGCTAAAAAGGGAATACAAGAGCCTTCCCTGCTCTTCTTGCTTAAGTATTTCTCCACACTATCCTTTTCAGAGCAAAGATAACAGCCAATCTTTCTTGAAGAACACCACATCTTTCAGGCTATGTTTCTTTTGGAGTTATTCTGGAGACAACAACATCATTAAAATCTGAGGCAAGGAACAGACACATGTCTTTCTGGTTGCTATTAGTGTTTTGGAAACTCCACATGAAATGCTTCTAGTTAGCAACTAGAGGTGTTGATCAAACAATAGTTTCCCAGCCAACAAAAAAGCTGGATGTACCCAGATGACTTCACACTCAAGCATTGGAATTTGGAGTATGTGGGTAAAACCTGACTAATTATGGTACTGACTACAGTAAAGTATTGAAGGGCTTTGGCTTATTGTTACTAGAAGCATATATATGCATGACAAAAACTCATATTTTACGTTTATGGCATGGCAGAAGCAGCCATTCAGTGTGACATTATTTCATAACCCAAAGTAACTTTTTTTCCAATGCATTAACCATTAGATTTCATAGCAATCTACTGAGTAATTATCTCACAGCCTTTCTTACACTGTATTTCACAAACTAAGAATATACTCCAGGCATGAAAATATGGGAAAGCATTCAGATATGAATTGCTGAAATAATTACAAGGAAATCTCACTGCACACATACAAGTTATGTTGACATGGATGAATATCTCCCCATCAGTCTGGGTAAACTATTACATAACAGCTAAGCTATAATAAAATCCTGATTCCAAATCAAATAAGTCTCCCAGACTTCTAAAATGAGTCACCAACAGCTTTATAAACATACAAAATACTTGACAAGGAAGTCTCTGATAATTTTTTAGTAATTATGTCTGCAAATTTTTCCTTACTGACATCACCGTTAGAAATGGTTTCCCATAAGCTTGCATTGCCTCTTCACATCTGTTCATTAATCACTAATGCTTTGAATACTTCTATCATTATTAGGTAATTCACGGGGTTTACGTGGTTCTACAGCACTCTTCTCAGTGGAAATTTTAATTGGTGGAATCATGTGATCAAAGCCGATATAATCATGGTCTCATGTTCTTTGTGGTATTTTGAGTGTATATTCATACTATGGACATACCTTTATTCTAACATCATATCTCACAAACAAAGATGACACAACTTCTAAACATCTTTAAAAACTTCAAGGAAGAGAGAAGGGTCAGGGTTGAGGGATCAGAGAGTTGACATATCTTGTGCTTAAAGACATTTCAAAGCACTGGTGTCATCTCTTTCTACGTTGGGCATGAGATTTAAAGACCTTCTGACATGCGATTCACAAACCAGCCCCGTGTCAGATATGCCTGTCAGGCACTGGGTACTGCATACTGTATCATCTGGCAGTGAGTGTAGGAGAGTATGCAAAGCACAGGGGTGACCCGGAGTAAACTAAGACCCTGATCTCTCTGTAACTGTACTCACCCAGTGATAAACACTGGCTCCCTGGAAGCCTGAGAAAGTACAATATTTAGATGAGTTCGAAATGTGTCTAAATGGAATTTGGACTTCTCCCGGAATGACCTGTGTGGCTGGCATGCCAGAAGCTGGCCACTGGAATACCACTGGAATGAAGATGGTTGAACAAGCGCAGGAACAAGCACAGGACTTCCTGTTGAAAACAAAATTGCTGGCGGTGTCGAGTCTGAAGCTTTGAGCTGAATGCTTAGAATCAGCACACGGGAAAGAAATGTTTTCTATGGGAAAATAGCAGTTCAGAGGGTGAGATGTAGGTTAACACAGAAAGGAAAGTTTGCTACCTTTAGAACTATCCACAGAGTACTAGCGGTTTGCTAATTAATGTGCCCCCTTCTGACACGGTATTTATAGAATGCCTATTCCGTGCAGGGTTCTAAGAATACAAAGATTGATCTGATAGAGACTCTGATGTCCAGGAGTTCACAAATCAAAGGTGAGACACACCCAGAAAGAGAAAACTGAAGCACAATATAGTCAATCATGAGCTCACACCATGACCCAACTTTGGATCCCATGAGACCCAACTTGAGAAGCAGCTGGAGAAACATCTATTCTGTTCCTGGGCCTCTCTGGTTGTTCTCCTCTACTCTTAGGGAAGGAGCTTCCAATCTGGTGGCCATGCTACTGGAAAAGAAAATGATGCCTGCCCCTTTAATTTAAAGAGAAGCTGCGGGCTGGAATATTAAGAAGAAAAAGGGAGCAAGCAGCACAGAGAAAAAAAAGTGAATCAGTAGGGACAGAAAGGATAAAGGAAAAGAAAATTACATTGGGGATCCCTCAGAAATCATGCATTCTATGGCAAAAATGTTTACTTTCTCTCCACATCTATCCCAGGAAATATCTTATCATCATCTCTATTATAAGACCTTCTGACTTCAGAAATGTGCACTGTTAGAAAAATCCATCTCTCTCTCTCTCTGTTTCTCTCTCCCTCTCTCTGGAACATGTTGCCACTTTCCATAAGTTATCATAGCAACTAGTTACAAATTAGTAGCTATAAAATCATTAGTTATAAAACCCATGCCAAAATATTTGGGTGCAATTTCATACCCATGAAATAGAATAAATATTAGCAGAAAAGAGTTAATGCTGAAATAGGATTGTGTATAATATCCTGGGGATAAGGAGACCCAAAAATGAGAAGTGTGGACCACTGTCAATTCCTTTAAGGAATTATGAAGACTATGAAAGGTAATAAAAATCTGAGAAAGAAGAAGGGAGGGGAAAAATATATAAAGATATACATGATAGCTAGGATAATTGTACTACTAATTTCTATTAGTTCATTGAAAGGAACAGTTAGAGCCTATTCTGTTTGATCAGTTTTGCATGCCTACATCTGGTAATCTGAGCAACTACTTTGAAGATAGCAATATGCATTATATAGGGCTGGGGATTTAGCTCAACAGCACAGCACCTGCCTGGCAAGCGCAAGGTCATGAGTTCAATTCCTGGTACAAAAAAAAAAAAAACAAAAACCAAAAAAATATATATATAAATAAAAACAATATGCAATATAATAACCACTGTTAATTTCCTTTCATCTTGCTTTGGAATCCTGTATCATTTTATTTTTTATTCTCTTTAAAATTTAAAGAAAGGAAAAAAAGAAATATGTGATTCTGGACCAAGCCCATGATGGCTTCACTGAATTAAAGAAATGTTAACTTACTTCCTGTTCTGATAGCTGAGAACTTTGAGCATCAGGAGAGAACAGTTCACACATTGAGGCATGATGTCCAAAGAGTGGATGAAGAGCTGGTGCTGAATGCCCACTTGGTTAGTGGCTGGGTATCCGGTTCAGTGACTGTACCCCAGGTGGACTCACCCTGGAGAGCACTTGTCAGGAAAGAAGGCTCTCTCACAGAGCCAGGCTGGGCTGCCCTCTGCCTCAGCCCCTGTCTAAGTCAACACATGTATCTTAGAATCAACCCAGTATTGAGACGTGGCAGCATGCTGATGACACATATTGATAACTAGAAACTGAGGATGCCTGATCAGTCAGCTGCGAAGATTTCATTCCAAAAAGATTTTAATCACTTGGACAATGGCCCAGACAGCTAGGTGAAATGTCATAGCTCTATATGGAAAATTCTACAGCTGATCTAAAAAACTCAGTTTCAAAGGTAAAGGATGGGGAATGTGGCTTAAAAAGGGACTGCCTGCAAATAACCCAAGTTATTTCACAATACATTACCGCTACCGAAAACTGTGAAATAGTAACACTAAAAAGTGTGATGGAGGAGGAGACAAAGACTAAGGACAGAAATTGAAAATATGAAAGTTTCAGTGCCACGCCAGGAAGAATTTCCAAGTATCTAGAACTGTGTAAAAGTGAATCTGTTTTCCAGAGAAAGTGCAGAGGCGTTTGGGTGAATGACTCCTTTGTGATTGCACAGAACTTGGTTGCCCAAGACGGTAGCCACCAACCGCCTGTAGCTCCTGAGCTCCTGAAGTGCGCCTCGTGCACACTGAGCTGTTCTCCAGTTGTAAAATACTCAGAATTTTTTAAATATTTGGTGTGAAGCAAAGGAACATACAATTTCTTGTTGGTGATTTTCATAATTACACGCTAAAATAATAATAGTGTAGAAGTGCTAAGTAAAATGCTAACTTTAATTTCAAGTGTACCATTTTTACTTTTTTAATGTGACTACTAAAATATTTAAAATTATGTACAGAGGTTGCATTTTGGGCCCTCGGCCTATTTGCAGTGGACTGCACTGGGGTGGCACAGAGGCTGGACCGCCGTGGACACTTCAGAGGGGTTGGCGGGCTGCAGAAAGACTGGGCTTCCCTCCAAACTCCACCTTCCATGCTACAGATTTGAGAGCTGCCAATAAAGCCGAAAGATCACTCCTACGGTCATTGTTAAGTGCGAATGCCTTTCTAGCAACTAAACCACTGTTGGTATTAGAGTCCTGCTTAGGTTAAGACCATTTATGGAAAAAGCTCAATGGCAATGACTCATTCCTCAAGTGTCTTTGGAGTTTGTTTTTGGCATTTTCTCACAGGACCATCCTGTGGACACCTATTGACATAGAGTCATAAATTAACAAAGCCTTATCCTTTAAAAGAGGATAGTTGTGGTAGTTGCATGCAAGAATTTTCTAATTCTTGGGCTTGGAGTATAGCTGAGTGGTACAGTGCTTGTCTAGTGTGCATGAGGGTTTGGTTTCAATCCACAACAGCACCACAAGAAAAATAGAAAAGAACTTTCTAATTCTTGTTTCCTGCAGAGTTTTATAAATATGATGTTAAGAATTTTAACCAACAAAAGAATATGTTTCAGAAAAGAGCAAAACAACTCAGCTCTGTGGAGGAAAACATTATTGAGGGAAGCAGGGCAAGAAGAGGATGTTCATGGAACTTTTATAAGGAGTGTTCTTTATGTTTCAAGGTTGAAGTAACTCCTCAACTAAATGATCATGATCATTTTGGAATAAGTGTGCAAGCACTGCAGTTGTGAATGTGTGAGCGTGAGCTCTGCTAGTCTTTAGGTAGGTACTGCATGCAGAGATTGCAGTAAGGCTCATTGTTTTCAGGGAGCAATAGACTTTTCAGGTGTGCCCAGAAGCAATCTAAATTAGCCTCTTTCAGATCACTGCAAATTCTAACCCCACCTTTCTCCCTCCAGAAATCATCAAGCCTTTCAAAGAGTGTATAGACTGGCTAAAGGGTACCCTGCTCTGGTTTTCAGGCTACCAGAGCTGGGAGAGCCAGCCCTGAGACTCCAGCTGACACCAGCCATGTTCCCTGGTTTGTACCTGTGTGCTACCACCTGAGAATCTTGTGTGATTATAAGAGTATAGTATTTGGGTGAGGGGATCGAGGGAGAGCTTACATTAATCATTGATCACAACTCTACCTTTTAGTGTTCTTGATTACTGATGATCTAGAAATTCTGGCAAGTTTCAGGATCCCAAAGCTCAACAGGGAATGCTGATCCCATTGTTATCCCTGCTGTTTTATAGGATTTAGCTTGCTGGGCAGCTGGTAATAGGCACTCCGAAGTCAAACAACATGAGTGATTAAGAACAGCCTCGAAGGATGATGTAAGGGCATCTCCATGTCAGACTGGGAGAGCTCAGAAGCACTCTGCCTGTGGATCACAGACAAAAATAGCTGCCATCTGCTGGTGCCAGGTACTTTTTGTGCTTCTCTCATTGGATTCTCACAGCCAACTTATGAGATGGGTGCTACATTACTCTCATTTAATCCATGAGGAATTCAAGGCAGAGGAGGTTTTGCCACTTGTCAGAGATTCTAGTCACTGAGGCTGGAACTCAGCCCCACACTGATCTGACTCCAGAGCCCGACCTCTTAGCTAACTGTGGCATGGACCTTGGGGATCCTGGCTCTCCCAGAACCCGGCGTGAGGCATTCTCATGGGAGCTTTGCTTGGTTCTTAGCAAAGTGTGAGATGGTTCTTTCCTCTGAGGGAAAAATGAGCCCTTCATAGAAATGAGGAGGGAGGGAGGGTGGCCAGCCAGGACAGAGCTCATTGTGCTCTGAGGGCACACAGTGGCCCTCAGGGAAACCTGTGCCCAGAAAGACGCTTGATGATAAAGGATCCATACTACAGAATTCCTTGGGCATCCTAGCTGTGTGCCTCATGCAACAACAACAACAAAATATACTGGGACAAAAGTCACTTAAAATTAAGACTAAGCATTACTGGTAATTTCAGAAAGTATTCACTCCCAAACTCCCACCACAAATAGGAAAGCCAGTGGCTTTTATTTCTCATCAAGACTTGTCTCTTTTGTACCCTTAGTTCCTGCACTCACTGCTCCCATGGAAGTTTGTACAAATTCAAACCCCTTATGAACTTGCTATTTGCATTTCCTGATCTCAATTTAGTATAAAATGAAGCCAAGGAAAAAATAGATGCATGTATACCATAACCATAAATATATAGTTCCTATCCTAATGACACTGGATGTAAAGCATTTTTTTATTTTAAAGAGAAAAATATAACAAAATAACAAAGATAAAAGCAAAACAACACAAAAACAATAAAAATGACGCAGGATTTCAAAACAAGATGATAGGAATTAACAATGGTTGTTATATTACATATTGTTATCTTTGGTGAGGTTGCTCAGATGACCAGATGTAAGAATGTAAGCTTGATCAAACAATTAAAGAGAATAAAAAGTAATAAAAATGTGAGAAATGATACAGAGCTTCACTAAACAAGATTGTAGGAATTCAACAAAGGTTGTTATATTGCATATTGTTACCTTTAAATATGTTGTTCAGATTACCTGATATAAGCATGCAGAACTGGTCAAGAAAAAAAATTTAAGCATTAACTGTTCCTTTCAATAAACCAATAGACTTCAGAGATACATTTGTCCCAGCTATCCTTGTATACACATATATACTTTTCCCTTCCTTCTTTCTTTTCTCCTTTCCCTCATCCCAGTTGTTCTTTCCCTTTGAGCAACTTCTTTCCCTTTTACAATATCTATTGCACCTTTTAGGTTTTATTTACTGTTTCAGGTTCTTACACAAGGGAGACAATATGATGTTTACACATGCAGGTCTGATTTATTTCTCTTATGAATATGGTCTCTAGTTGCCTCCATTTACCCATAAAAGTCTCAAACTTATCTTTTTCTATAGCTGAGTAATACTCTATTGTATAAAAATACCACATCTTTTTTATCCACTCCTCTGTTGATGGGCATTTGTGTTGTTTCCAAGACTGAATTATTACAAATTGCACTGCTATGTGCATGGGTGCACATGTTTGTGTGAGAAACCAAGAATGAAAATATGAGTGCATGTCTCTCCGAGAGCAAGGAGGACAGGTTGGGAAGGTGGACTGACCTTTCCACGTTTGTCTTGGAGACGATGCTTTCACTAAAACAAACTGAAAAGCAAGAGAAGAAGGCCTGGGATGAATCCCCTCAAGAAAGAACTTGACCTGCCTGGAGTGGCCACAGAGCAGCACAGGAAGCCTGAGGAAGTGAGGTAATACTCCAGAAGTAGTGAGGAGGCAGCCTCACTACCATGCTACCCAGGGGCTGGGAGTATACCACGTTTACAGGTCAACCACAGAAGGGAAGGTAGGGAAAGAAAACAGAAGAGACAAACTTTTCAGACTCCAGGAAATGCGTGGGGGTGCTGCATGCACAGTGAAATGGCATCCTCAGCAGTGGGAGGGCAAAATTCTGTTGAAGCCCCAAAGCAAGAGGACACTTACATGTCACCTTAGAAAAAGTGTGTGGACTGTTAGAAAACCAGAAGGTGTTGATAGTATGGAGAAGAGCATGGTTCAAAGCACAACTAAAGAAAAAATGTGGGAAAGGAAGGCAAGAAGTCTGAAGGGATGGATAGAGTAGAGCAAAGAAAACATACCTCCTGACTGTATTAGTCACGTTCTTGTCACTGTGATAAAATACACAGCACCCACAATTTACAGGAGGAGAGGTTGATTTCCACTCATGGTTTCCAGTGGTTCAGTTCATTATTGGTTGGCTCCAAGGCAGAAATGCATGGTGGAAAGGCATGGCAGAAGACAAATGCTCACCCCATGACAGCCAGGAAGAAGAGAGAGAGAAGGGAGGAGCCAGGATAAGAACACACCCTTCCAGGCCACACACCCAGCGCCTCTCCAACCACGCCCCACATCCTAGCCCCACAGGAAGTCATCAGTGGATTAATCCACCGATGTGCGCAGCATCTCTGCGATCCAATCATTTCCCAAAACTTCCACCTCTGAACACATGAGAGTTTGGGAGAACATTTTGATCTAAACATAACACTGGCTTTGAAGCGTTTGTTTTTACACAGCCTTGACTACCTGGATTATGGCAACTACTACATAATCAAAGTGATACTAAATATGAAACTGTTATCCATAGCTAAATTGGCCAGTGCTTAAAGAGAAGAGAGGATAAAAACACTTTGGGATCATTAGTTTCGACTGTCAACTTGATTGGATGGAGGGATGCCTAGGGAATTGGTGAGGCACACTCCTGGGTGTGTCTGTAGTGCTTCCACAGAAGACTGGCCTGTGCATTGGCCAACCGAGTGAGGAAGACCCGCCCTTGCATGTGGGCACCTCCATCCACAGGCTGGTGGCCCAGATAGAGTGGAAAAGCAGAAAGGAAAACCTCCGTGTTGCCTAGAAGACCCTTCTTCCACACATTTAACATTGCTGTCACCAGTGGGCATTAGACTCCAGCTTCCTCAGCCTTTGAACGTGGACTTGGACCAGTGGCCTCCAGGGGAGGCCTTCAGCCTCAGCTTCCAGCTTCTTGGTTTGAGCAGTGACTGCTTTGCCCAGCTCTCCAGGCTGCACATAGCCATTGTGGGACTCTTCAGCCTCTCATTCTGTGAGCCAATCTGTTAAATCATTTATAATTATATAGATTCTGTTTGCTCTGTTTAACTCTGACTGATGTAGGTGTGAATTATCACGAAAATCATAATTCAAATCACAGGGCCTAGAAGAGGACTATTTAAATAAAAATAATCACTTTCTTCAAAGGAAGAATAAAGTAGAGCCCTCAATGAGTAGCTCATTGAAAGTGGCAGATTTCTTTATTATCTAACAAGACAGTTCAATTTTGTACCTGTCCTTTCCAGCGAGGAACCGCAGTCTGACGGTACGGCCAAGCATTAGTAAAGGACTATTTAGAAGAACAAAATAACTCCAGATTTAATACTGTGTAAAGGCAATGGCCTCATGAAGTGTGCATCGAAATGATGCAAAATCAGCAGCCTTGTTATTATTTATTAATAGCAATGGTGCGGAACCCAGTTCCACAGTGGCTGAATTCAGCCTTAAATGCATGACTCACGCACAGGGCTGATCTACATAAATAGCATGTGCTAAGATTACCATCTGGTATAACAATCTACATCACAAGACCACATTTCCTGTTACCCAGGGTAAGTAAATTTCAAGCATGAGGGAAAATTTTAGCAAGTTTCTCCAAGTACCTTTACTGAGAGACTAATGTGGCTTACACGGAGAGGAGGGGAAGGGAAATTATGAGGTAAAGTTTATTCTCTCTTTCATCTCCCCTGATGTCGTCTTCACACCAGAAGAGAAATGCCACCTTTGCAATCCAGGCTCCTATCATTTGTGACATCAAATTTGCCCCTTAAGTCTCCCACAAAGGCGCTTCAGGCACACCTAAGACAAATACCCAATACAACAGTAGATGCAAAGTGCTACACACTGGAAAACCTTCTCCCTTTCTTCTACCTCCCTTCTCTTTTTCTTCCTATTTTTTCCTTTGCTTTTTCACATGTTGATGAAGGCATCAACATGTGTCAGAAAAGCTGCACCAGGGAGGCTATGTCCCCTGAAGACTGTGTTAGTATTTGTGTTTCCAATAAGGACATCTCATCCGCCATCATTCTCATCCAACATTAATTTTGTGAGCTAAAGTTTTTCTACCCAGAACTACGCTATCACTACCATCACTAGAACGGCCATGCTCCTCACCAGAGGCAGATTAGTGACTTCCTACCCTCACAGATTCCTCCACACACCTCTCTCTCTCTCTCTCTCTTTCTCTAAATTTCTCTAAATTCCCCAGAATCTTAGAAGCCTTCAGAGGATCTTTTAGAGCTTGAGGTCTTGTATGCCAGCATCTCTGCTTTTGATTTGGTTCTTCAGAATCATTTTTTCTAACTTTTAAAACTCTGTTTCTTCCAAATTTTAACAAACATGGAATTTTAAAATTCATATTATAATAACAATCTCAGACCCTAACGTCATGGTAATTCAGTCAAATAGCAGGTATATGCCTCTCATCTGAAAATGTGTACTGCTTATAAGAATTTGTATTGTACAATTTGAAAGCATTAGCAGAGAGAATGTTTAATACAACTTAGAAGAAAAGTAAATTGTTTACTGCAAACCTTACTTATGAACAATGACTGCAGTTTTTTACTAATAACACAGATCGTTTTGCACAATACTTTACAAAAGGGATCAACAATGTTTTTCCTGTGAAAAAGTCAGAAAGTAAATATTTTAAGTTTTGCAAGGCAAGAGGCAAAAGAGGATATTACGTAGGAACTTTTATAGCAAAAGTGAAGACAAATCTCCATGAAATGATAAGTGAACAAAATTCAAAATATACTAATAATTGAGTGCAAATGTCTGTTACTCAGGTCTACTAAGTCAAAGAAAGGAATTCTTTTGGGGAGGTGGAGGGGAATGGGAACATTTTAATAGTTAGGGTTCAAAGTTAGAGTTCCCAGTTAGCAAGCTGGTTAAGGTTCACCTAATTGTCCTCCACTCACTGGGTGTGCACAAACAGGCGACTGGCTGGACTGGACCCCTGGGCCGGAACCCACCGGCCTCCATTTTTGGTTTCAGATGCTTTCAAATGAGCAAAACATCCTCACCTATATTGTCTCAGTTGTGTTTCATGATAGGTCCACAAGAAAGATAGATAGAGGCACTGCGCTCCCATTACTGAAGTCTTTCAAACTTCCACACGGGAAGTGGTGTCCAGAGGAAACTCACCCAGAAAATGATGGAACCAGGACTTGACTTAGTCTTCTTTACTTAGCACATTCTGATTCAGAGCCTATCCCAAGTCTTTGCTCCCTCTGATATTCTGAGATAAAAGTTAAACTCTAGTGATATCCCAGGGTAACACTGATATCATCTGAAAGATGTTTGGAACCCAGCTGCTGGGTCAGGATATCTCCAATGGTAGCGCATCTTTAGCCTTAGTCAACAAATCTGGCCTTTGGAAACAGCCTCAAGTCCATTGATGTCAAATGTCAAATTCAATTTGAATCACAAACAAGATTTGGCTCTAACAAAAAGAGACATTTTTTTTTCTGGATGGTCCTAAAAATATGATTCTGACAATAATGTCCAAGGAACAATCCCCCTCGAAATAAATTTAAAACCAAAGAAATCTTCATAACGTGAATGTATAACCTCCCAACTGACTACATTTATAGAATTTTAGAATGTAGGTACTTTGGAAATGAATTTTTCCATTCCCAAATTAATAGACAACGACTCAGAAAAGCTACTTTGAACACCAGGCTTTATATGAAATGTAAAATCTAACATTGGTTTTAAAACCATTCTCTCAGGACAAATCAGCAGTGAACAAATTCTTCTCCGGCATTTACCTTCTGAATAACACTGACTACAGCAGTACCAACAAGAGTAAGATCTATTCCTTAGAAAGATTGAGAAGGCTGGCCTTTTTAAAGCAAGTCACTCCAAGAAAAAATAATAATAAAGCAAGTCACTGGTTCAAATGGTTTCCTAAAATTTCTTCCAGAGGGATGGACGTGAATAAAATATTTATACATATTGCAAAACCCCCAAAAATGTGAAATTGGGGAGGAGAAAAGATGGACAAATGGTGTCCGAGGGTGAAAATGAACAATGCCTGTCATGTGCACATATAAATTGAATCTGTATAACCAACCAAAAAGACAGTAAAAAATTTTCTTCCAATCCCCAAACTCTGTGATACTAAGTAGACTCACCCGAAGACAAAGTCAAGTTTTGTATGTAGTAGTAGTAGCAATCATTTACTGAGTGCGTCCTGTATGCTTTAAGAGTGATCCACTTTTCATTCATATAATCTTCACTGCAACCCTAGATGCTAGTTCGTATTAACCCCATCTTACAAACGAAGAAACATAGGCTTAGAAATGTTGGCCTAATTTCATATTCACAGCAAGAGGAAGATACTTGATTCCAACTCAATCAGTTAGTTGGGGCTCCAATGGAGAAAATCATGAAGTTCGGTATATATCTGATTGTGATTATGAGAACTCACCATGGTGTTCAGGTCCTCCTGTTGCTTTTACCTCTGATGCCAAGCCTGAAGACAGAAGGCCAGGCAGTCAGGAAGGAAAGATTAACATAAAGGAAGGGAGAGAAAAGACAAACTAAACCCATGAGGACATGCTGGAATCCATGTGAGCCTCTTACGGGCTCCCAGCTTCCACCTTTGAGGGCACATGCAACCCACAGAAGAGCTGGCACACTTTCCCATAGGGTTTCACATGCACCATCCTGGTGGTATTCTCAGTTTCCAGTTTAATGAAATCATTTTTGTGTCTCTTCCCAGGGGAACTTCAACCAACAAAGCAAGAAGAGGTAACACTCCACTAGCTTATTATATCAGGAGTGGTAATGGAAGAGACCATTTGCACTTGCACCTCTTGAATTTTAGAGCTGTGAATCCATCCAGTGGGACAAAGAACACTATAATATATTGGTCAGTGATTTCAAGCTGAAGGAGCATCTCAAAGCATCTTACTTAATTTTTGCAAGTTGTTTACATCTAGTTGGCATTGTAATGGGGTCTTCCAAAAACTATCCTACCACTCTGTCAGGCCAACTATTTTAGAGTGATGGGGAATCTGGGAAGACCAGTAAAATCCATGGGTATGAGCCCAGTACTGCTCTTAATTTGTTATAAAATAAGTTGCTTTTTCAGAGCACTATGTAATGACCACAGATTCTGTAATTCCATAAAGGGTACAGGAAGCTAAGGCAAATCTACAGCTAGAATAAATGTCTAGTCTTCTGATCACAGAATTCACACTATCCCTTACACAATGGAATTGGCCCAAGTGTAATCAACCTGTCATCCACTGATGGATTAATCACTGCACAGGAAATGATGTCATCCTGGGGACTTGGTGCTGTCCTGTGCTGTCTGCAGGTGAGATCCCTCTAGGTGACTAAGGCCAAACCAGCTATGACAAGTAGCAGTCTTTGTTGCTAAGCCCTCACATACAAGGTGTGATCAAAAAAATATAGCAAATGTTTAAATTTTTAAAATTTCTTATATTAAAAATCCTCATTGCCATTAATCCTCCTCAAAACACTCCCTCTGTCTTGGAATACACGTATCTCATCATTCTTACCTGTTTCTAAAGCAGTTCTAGAAACCTTACATCATGGGTATCTGTGGTTGTGTTGTCATGACTGCCATGGTGTCCTGAATCAATTCGAAATATTTATCTTCCATAGCTATTTTGACTATGGGAAAGAGCTAGAAATTGCAGGTATCAGAATGTATGAATAAAGTGTGTGAGGATAAACCATCATATCTTCATGATCCCGCCTGTCTGTTGGAGCTCAGTAGTTTTGATCACACCTTGTAAAGATATTCACAAAGGAGAACTTCCGGAACTGCTTCAGAATGTGGCAAGAGTGATGGAATAAGTGTGTTCAAAGATAAGGGGGAGCTTCAGGGGTATTGATGGCAATGTGTCTTTTACTGCAATAAACATTCATCATGTATTTTGATTACACCTTGCAACTTCCATCTCTACTTCCATGCCTACTTTGTTCATAAATCCCACGGACAAAGACAAATGTAGACGGAAAGAGAAACTGACCCATGTCCATAAAGCAAACATGTCATACTTTGTGCTCATTAAGAACCTTCTCTGCTGAGGCCATTCCTGGGTGAATATTCAGAGAGGACCATCCACAAACCACATCCCCAGGCCTCCTTGTGACTAATTTTCCAACAGGGTTCCTTCCAAGTCCCTGGCCATCTAGACAATCCCATGAGTCATGGAACTCCCACCGTCAGCCCTCTCTCCTCCCAAGCAAAATGTACAACCAGGTGCACTGCCTGGAGTTCTGCCCACAGATGGGCATTTTCCTTATTGCTATCTTCAGGGCCATCCCAGAATGGGACTGCAAGACTACAGCATGTACTCTTAAGTCAGGCCAGCATATCACAAACAGGTATCTGTAAACCAGACCCAAAGTCCTTCTTCAGCCAGTGAATAACAGGGACTCCCCCTATCCCACTGCCTCAAAGCCATATTCTGGAGTTGAAAGGAAGAAGCAAAGGGCCAGGAAAGTGGCCCATAAGCTTCCATGTCTTTGTACAAGCAATTTATTTTTGCATTCAGGACCTACTATAATGGTCTTACTTATACCACTTGCACTTAATAATGGAGAGGCTCTAGGCACACACAAATGTATGGATTAAATACGTGTGTCTCTGTAACCCTTGACCTTAACTACCATGTGACACTGCAGTTGGAGTTCATGAAGGAAGTCACTGCATTTGATATAGAAGGAACAGCCAGAGCAACATCATTCCTTTTTACCATCACTGTAGACATTTACAGTGTTAGCCACATTCCTGATTTCAAGGGTAGGAAGAGCTATGGCCCAAGAAACTCCTAGGAAAATGACAGTGGAGGGTGCCCGATATACACTCTTGGAGATAATGACCTATGACTGCCAAAGAGCTCCCAAATTATATGTAATTTAAATTCAAAGTAACGTTTTAAGTGAATAGGTGCCTCATCATTTTATTCTGCTCTAATTCTTTTCCATTGCAAGAAAACTCCAGAACCTCCTTAGCTCTTTAATTTTATTCTCAGGATTTCTAGAATAAAATGTGAAACAAAATATACTAACTGCTAAAAGAAAAAAATTATTCCACCATTAGCCTCAAAACACTCTGCATGATATTTTGAAAGATATTCATGACCCTATCTATCCAACAAGCTCAGCTGCTCCTTTGGAAAGTTCTAATTGGTTTGGACAAAATTGATTCCCAAATTTATGAAGACAGATGAAGGGAAAGGAGAAAGAAGCATTGCTTTATGAAGCACAAGAAAAAAGATTTATCATAGGAAACTGCAAGTATGGCAATAAAAAACATATTTCTAAATTACTGTCACTATTTCACCCCTCATGGATCAAAAAGAGATTCCTATAAGCTAAAAGGTGGTGCATGCATGAGTTAAAAGGAGCAGAAACCATGAACAATTAACACAGTAATAATAAGGTGGGATTTTTTTATCATAAATCTCTCCAAATCATGCATTTTTGAGATATGATTTAAAAACAGTTAAAGTATAATTTTTTTTTTTTTTAATGTTGGCCAGACATGGTGTCACATGTCCATAATCCTAGCACTTGGGCGGCTGAAGCAGGAGGATCACTGTAAATGGAAGGCCAGCCTGGGCTACAAAGTGAGTTCAAGCCCAGCTTTTACTACATAGCAAGACCCTGTCTCAAAAGAGAGAAAGAAGGAAAGAAAGAAAGAAAGAAAGAAAGAAAGAAAGAAAGAAAGAAAGAAAGAAAGAAAGAAAAAAGTGTATTGCAATAAAAGATGAATTGCCATTAATCTCTCTCAAAATACTCCCCCTCAATTCTAATATACTTATCTCCTCTTTCTAAGCTGTCCTGGAAGTCGTCTTTCATGAATGTTTTTAGTTGTGTTCTTGTGGCTACCTCAGTGTCCTGAATCAATTTAAAACATGTACCTTTCATGATCATTTTCACTTTGGGGAAGAGCCAGAAGTCACTGGGTGCCAGATCCAGTGAATAAGGTCAATGAGGACACACTGATACTTTTATGAGCCTACATTTCCATCAGACAGCACTTGGCAATACCATTCCCAGTTGCTTTGCTCATACCTCATAGACAGTTAGGAAAGTCTTCCAGAACTGCTTCGGAAAGCAGTGAGAGCCATGGGAGAAGTATGTCTGAAGTGAGGGAGAGTATTTTGAGGGGGTTAATGGCAATGTGTCTTTTACTGTAAAAGTTTTAATGTAAAAATTCACTGTATATTTTGATTGCTCCTTGCATAAAGATTAAAATATTAGAAGTGGAGCCAGATTCCCACAAAATCTTTCTTCCTGACTTCCAGGTGACTTAGACTCCCTGAACTGTCCAAAGGTGACACTAGTCAGAAAATCCTGGCACTACTACCTACATTTCTGATGCCTTGGGAATTTCTCTACTTGTCCTGTAATGATTCTCCTACTCTTACTGCTGGTTGACAAAAATGAGAGCGTTGGAAAGTGCAGTCACTGTCAAGGCTAAAAAAAAGAGGGCGTTAGTGACAAGGATAATCCAAAAATTGCAGTTAAACCAAGGAGCATTAATGCTTGGCTTTGGGATGGATCATCAAATGTAGGGAGCCTTCTTGTTGAACTCTAACAAATACTAAAATGGGTCTATGCCCTGGGGATATCCGCCAACTCAGTCCTGGGAGGCGAGCCTGCATTTAATACTTCTCTTCAGTTGAGGTACAAAGTAGATGAATAGAACATTGATTGTGTTTGTTGAGAGCTGAGAAATGTGAGGAGGAGGGATTTTTCACATGCATCTGGGCCTACGATGCCCCCAGTCAGATGGGTAATTCTATCCCCCGTGCCGTAAAAGATGCTTACAATAATCATGGGTCACAGCATAAAGTTCTGTATTCCCATGGCAAACAGCATTTGAAAATGAAGTTCCGTGCAATTAAGGTTTGTTGAGAATTTTTTCTTCTCACATGTGGCAATACTTATCTTCAAAGTTCTCCTCTTTGGCTCACGGGCTTCTTTGTAACACAGCTGGTCTTGTGTGGCCTAATTGTGAGATGATTTGTTGTGTGATTCCAGTAGCATTGTTTATTTGTACAGTGGTTCGGTGGAATTTATAAACTGCATAATATTGTTCTAGACTGTTTTCTTTTGAGTAAAAAGCCACATTCTCTCCAGCATTCATGACTGGGATTATAATTAGGTGGAGCACTCAAGATATTTTCATCTCAACTTCCTTTTGTTAATTAATGACATTATACAAGAAACTCTTGCAACTAAGTGGAAAGATGTAAGCCGAACATGGAAAGAGCACTAGAGTGACGAATCGAGTTGAAATCAATCTTTATTTTGCATATGAGAGCTTGTTAACAAATGCTCAAATGTAACTAATACAAGCTGTACATTATTTCTAATTAGTTCTAGCTGTTCTCAGGAAAAAAGAGTCAAATATGGAGTCTCTTAAAAGCGATCTCTTTTGCTATTCTTGGTCTGTCCCTGAGAAACCCCCAGTAAATGGTCCCAATTACTTGTCACAATTTCTTTAATGATGAAATGTCTCCAGTGCTTCCAGGCCTATAAAAAGTTCTAAGAGAATTTGACCTTCCCATTTTGTTTCCTTTATTAAAAAGAAGCTTCATGTGGTTTTTTTTTTTTTTTTTCCCCAATAAGAATATTTCTAAATAAAGTATGAATGGAATTTTCAAAGTACTTTGGAGGCTTAAAAAAAGTGACAATTCCAGAATCTGGGATGGGACTTGAAACCTTCATAATGTTCATGTATGTTGAGGCCAGAAAGTGACCTGAGGAAAACAGGGGGTCAAACAAGTTATCTCCTGGCCAAAATCTTCCATCACCACCTTGTTTTGGAGAAGGAACCACCAACCAGGACCTGACCCTCAGACTTTTTTCATCCAAACGTGGTCAGAATCTTGGGGAGACACATCCCAAGTTCACAGGAATGTAGAGTGTAGCAGATCAGTTCACTAGTTTAGAGGGGGGGCGGTAACCCCCAGCATGCTGAATGCGTGCCTCTTTCATCCAACACCCCTCTCTGTGTACTGATGGAAATGTCCCCGTCTGAGCCACCGGGAAGTTGGGTTCTTTATCCTGATTTGCTTGTTTGGCATGGAATTAAAACACATAGAAGGGAAAGGTCAGGTGTGTTAGACAAGTAAAGTTAGGGCTCGATGAAATTCCCAACCTCCCACAGGGAACAACACAACACAGGTATCCATCTCTGTCAAATGCAGCCATTCTGACCATTGAATTTAAGATTGAATTTAGATTGAATTGAATTTAAGTCGTTCATTCTTTCTTTTGTCCTGTGCTGCAAGCCTTTATTTAAAGGGGTTAAGGCATTGTTCACGAACATCAAATGAAAGATAGGCTGTCCATTCTCATACATGCTTACTTAATGTCATTAAATCTCGAAGTGCATCCCTTTCGCCCATTTACACTGAGGAAAACAGTGGGAAAGCCTTGCCCCAAACTAGTGTCTTCAAACTTCAGGACCCACTCATCCCTTGAGGAGAGAGCCATTTTTCTGGAATGCGTTGAGTGTAGGCTAAGCTCTGGGCTCTGGGCTAGGGACATTGAAAAGAGTGAAACAGGGGAAGAGATAAACCTACTGCCAGGATCCAACTAGGAGGTGAGCCGTGCACACACAGAGAAAGAGCGTTACTGTGCAGGCATGGCTTGAGATGTATATAGCAGAGCTCGGGGAGGGAGTAAAGAGGGCTTCTCAGAGAAAGTTCCATGGAAGAAGTGAGAGAGTGGAAACGGTACAAATTCCATCTTGGTTATGGAGGATCTCTGGATCTACTGACTTGGTGGTGGGCAGTTGATCCTTTGTGGGTGGTGCCTTCCCCCTAACAGCAACCCTGACCTCTACCCAACCTGCTGGCAGCACCTTCCCACCACCCCATGACAGCTGCAGTCTCCAGATGTTACCACATCCCTGCAGGGGCAAAGTCACCTTGGTTGGGAAGCAGGGCGATGTCTCTCACTGAATTAACACAGTCTATCCTTAGAGAAAAAGGCACCGTTCTCAATGCACGGGGATGGTTGGGGCTAAGCAGCCATGATGCTTGGCTACAATACAAGCCCACAAGTAGGTCATATCAAAGGGGGGCAGGGGAAGAATCTCAGAGACGGGCGGAGGGGGACAGGGAGGAGGTGATAGTCCAGGGTTGGATACACCATGATACATCATTGTAGTTATAACATTCATTTTTTGCACTTAGCCTGATGTCTTGAAAGTGCTTAAAAGAGACCCATCTGTATTCTGAAAAACAGATTCTGCTTTGAAAATATTCCAAATAAAAAGAAGGGATGCCCAATACAATTAATTACCTTAGAAGCCATCTAAACAATCTCTTAGGAAGCATCTGTACTTGTCCCTGAGGAACAAATACGATTATAGGTTTGCCATGGGAACCAAAGGTCCCTGGCCCAGAGGATTCTTTCCTCTCTATATTATCATTATTCTGCTGGAGAGCTTGAACGCTATATTGAGTGCCTGAAATATATTATTGCAGGATATGCCTCACAGTAGCGATCACCATATGCAATATAACCCCAGCCCACTGCGAGTCTGTCTGCAGGGCTTTCTCTCCCACAGCAGTCGCCTCTGAGCTAAGCGCCAACCAGCAGCGGCAGCCACTGACCTTCCCAGCATGGATGGAGTCGGCCTGAAGGCAGAAATGACTGTCTCCGGGCAGCACTTCGCCTTGCGGAGCGTGCTAGAGAGGGCCGGGACAGCGTCCCAGCCCTCGGTGCCTGGTGCTGCCCTGGGCCTGTCCGGGTGCAGGCAGTGAACTCCTCCGCAGCTCATTGTCTCCCAGATCTGTTTTGTAATAATTCTAGCAGGAAGTGAAAAGGCCCGGTGAGTCATGCAGAAATACATCCTTCAAAAACAGAAAAGCCCTGGTTGACCTTTCCAACTTGCTCTGATGCACACTGCTCTTTTATTTCCCTTGTCTTTTACTACCCAGGCAAGCAGGTACCGTGAGGCCACTCGGTGAGATGTTGGTCAGAGGGGATCAGGGAGGAGGGCGCATATTTCGTAGGGGAAATCGCAATCCAGCAGAGCCCTCTACATATCTTGCTGAGCTACTTTCAATTCTTTTTATTTAGCTCTTCGCCTGGACTCCAATGCCGCGGAGCAGCGGGGCAGAAATAGCGCTGATGCAGGAAGTCTGGTTGCCAGACTCTGCTAGCAACAGAAGGACGGCGGGGACGGGGGCTGTGTCCCGGGGACACGGGGGTCACGGCGAGGCCCGGTGGCCTCGCAGGCAGAGGGGACAGTCAGAGCCCCTTGAGGCAAAAAAGAAAAAAAAAAAATCAGAGTGCAAAGCTGCCTTCAAAAAGCAAGCTCCTGCTCTCCTCTGATTTCCAGAGTAGCCTGGGTTAGGCTCCAGGTGGAAATGCCACAAGGGGGAAATATTCTCCAATTTCGTCTTCCTCTCACTTGCAGATAAAACCATTTCAAGGCAACGGCCTTTTAAACTATCAACAAATGTTAAGGATCGTTTTCACGGTCCTTACCATCTAGTACCATTTGCTTCCTTTAAGATAAGTAGAAGAAGAAGGAGAAGCTCCTCACATGATGGCGCACACTTGAATAGCTCTAGAGCCTATTCTTAGATGGATAGAGAAGGAATTTACTCACCACCCCCTCAGGATTAGGGAGCCTTAACCTTCGGAACACTGTCTTTATATGCACACCAGGATATTTTTAAGAATGGGAAAACCCAGGATACAGATAAACAGCAAGGGTTCCAAATGAGTTATTTTTAGACCTGAGATTCCAAAGTATATAAAGCTACTGACACCAAAATGGTTCTCATTTTAGGGGCTGTGTCCCTCCTGTCTCCTCCAAAGAGGCTGATGCATCTGTACACACGCGCGTGAGCGTGCACACATACACACACACACACACACACACAGTCAGACCTCTTCATAAAATCCCTCTATCATCATCTCTAGTTTTGACCATAACCCCAAATCACTAGGAAGAGTGTAGTTATAAAAGGCCATTCTTGATAAGACTTCTTCATAAAACTCCTCTAAAAAGCGCTGGGGGGATAGGAGTATTTCTACAAGCATTCACTGTTGGCTATTTCTCCAACAGGTCTTGAACTTTTGTGGGTGTGATGGAAAAATGCTGTGGCTGTTATCCTTCCTGCTCTTACCACCAACGAGGCTCTGAAAAATGGCCAGAGAGTCCATTGAGAAGAATGGAAAAAGTTCCCTTACATGATATTGCATATAAAACCTGCAGCAGAAAAGAAAGTCATAACTTCTGAAAGTTTCACTCATTTGTGCTGATCTAGCCTTCCCTCCACACAGGCAGAGCGACCGGCTTGTTCCCAAGCTGTGAATCAGTGCGTTGATGGATCTCTTGCTTTCCACTAAACCAGAGCACATGCCAACCTCCAAAGAGCACGCAGGGTCTGAAGATACTGAGAACGACCTCCCTATTCTTCTAGAAAGAATAGAAGCCACATGGATCCAGCACCCAGAGGGAATCACATCTCTAGTTGGTTTTATAAAAATCATCTTGGCATATTTATGCTCTAGGTAAAGGCACATCATATTAATAAATTTTTAAAATTTTAGTAAATTCATATGGTACCTGGGGTTTCTTTTAAAATAATCTAGGAGGAGGAGGAGGAAAGTGAGCAAAAATGTAGACAAAACACAGGTAGCTGCAGAAAAGGCACATGGGATTCTGCATCATTCTTACTATGATTGCATCTGCTTGAAATTATCCATAATAACATAGTTCAAAAATTTTTACATAGCCATTCATTTATGTTCAACAATAACTCTGATTTTATTCAATGAAGTACATTTTCCAACTTTAATTCACATAATTCAAGCATTCGTAGCTCAGCTAACAACCTACTTCAATTTGGGGCATTACAGAACTATAGGAACTGTGAGACAGTCAGAGACCCAGATCTTGGCTTTGCCACTGACAGAGATTTCAGGCAAAATTACTGTGCAATGTCCCTGAGGTGGGCGGCTTCTTGAGTTGATCGGCAGTAATAATAACCACTTGATCGTAGAGTTGTTATGGAAAAGAAGTTAAAATATCTCAAAGGGTTCTAACACAATAGGTGGTTAATAAATAAACATTAGGTTTATTTTTCATAAAAACCATTGACAGATTATGAAAGGCCAAAGCTTACTTCGAACTCTACTCCCCCCAACCAAGCCGGAACAATGCTCATTTCGATATGTATTCGAACAACATGTATAAAACAGCCTTCGCATGCTTTGAACTGCGCTGGTTGCAGCACAAATAGTATGTGATCACTGCTTCAGAGGATCTCATAGCCTAGTAGTAGACAGATGTATAAATTTACAGTTGGAGAAAAGCCAGAGTAAGGAGATACTCGAAAATTGCTGGGGTCCTGAGGAGTACGCTGGAAGCTCAGTCCACAAGGGGCTGGAGAGCGGTTAATCAGGCTCCAGGTCAGGGAAACCTACAGACCACCAGCCTACTCCACAGCCTCTGGGGAACCCATCCAAGCTCCCGGCCAATCCATCGCCTCCCCTGACCATATCCTAGGTAACCAACGACAGCCTCAGAAACGGAGCATACACAGTGGAAAGAAACCAGAACAAATAAGCTCTGGCATTTCCACTCATTGCAGGACAGTCCATCTGAATTGTTAATAAACAGAGCACAGAGCCGCTGGACAGTGCAGTAGAGAGGCCAGCAGGCTTAGGGGGCTGGAGACAGGCAGGTCTAAGGAGATCGCTTAGTGTCAGGGCGGGGTCAGCAGCAGAGGCCCTTGGACTGCCCCTTGGAGGCTTTGCCTTCTGTTAGGGGACAAAGAGGACTAGGAAACTGCCGAGAGAGAACTGGCTGGCAGGGAGGCAGGGGTGCACAGAGAGAGGCACTGCTCCAAGCAACCTGCCCCTCCCATTCTCTATTGGCACTATAAATACCCTTCTAAAATGTTACCGTAACTTAAGGAGTCTCTTTTAGGAAGCATTTGGTAGTGACTCACCCCGCAGCTATGCATAAAGCAGAACACCCTGCTGGGACTCCGTGAGGATCCGTCTTGCAATCCTATTTCTGTAGCAAGGAAGGGCACATGCACTTGCAGATAAAGCTACCCTCACTGCCATCTCCTCCCAGGCGGCTCTTGCCCAGGCACTTCCTGGAGAGGAGGACAGGGGCCGGAGCCTGAAGACAGGGGTCTGCTCTTGCGAAGAGAAGGCAGGGGTTAAATTCAGTGGATAAAATGTTTCCAGAACAGGACTCTTTTCTGATGACAGGCCACAGACAAAAGGGAAACAGGCCTGGGGCTCAGTGCAAGGGGACTTGGAACTACTGAATCTTATCCCCAAATATCCTAGATGTACTTTCATCTGGTGTCATTGCAACAGCCCTGGCCAAGCCGCCATCTTGGCCACTTGCCTAAGAAAGCTCCACACACTTCCCTCCCGGCCTCCCGGCTCTTCAGAAAGTCAGAACAACAATGAAAGGCCCACACTGTGCAGACACAACCCCAGGAAGACTCCCACCTTCCCTGCCCTTTGAAGGCCTTCAGTCTAGAGCTAGCCCTCGCCAAGCCCTGGGGACTAGCTGTGCTTATCAGCCACAAGTGGTTGGTGTTGTTTAATGTTTCATCTTTGGAATAAAAATTATTTGTCATAGATAGTAATATATGTTTACATGTATTATAAAGTAAACAATAACACAGAAAGATAAGAACTGTCTTCCCGCCTCGTGGAGGGAAGGACTCTGATCCTTATGGTATAGGTCTGTGCTGAACTGCACAGTGAGTTTGTGCGGACTGGAGACTGCTGCCTGCTTTTATCACTCTAGTTCTCCTTGATAAGACTTGTGTGATTGTGGACAATCTACTTCATCCCGCATTATCCCACATTCTTCAACTGAGTAATGGCTACGTAATAGAAATTGTCACAAGGGTCGTTAAAACTTTCATATGTCTGAATTTTTATACATAGACATCTTGGTAAACTTTGAACCAATGATTGTGAACACTTCACATTTCATTAAATATTTCTGTACAATATATGTAGCTTGAGGAAGGCATAAAGTTTATATGCCATAACATTTATGTAGTACAAGTGTACAAGTACACTTTGGTGAATTTTATTATATTTATTTTGTTGTGCAAGTATCATCAAAACTTTAAAGTACTTTCATTGTTCTACTACAAAATGATTGTAATCCTATGTAATATTACCCAATGTGGTTACATTGTGTGGTATATATCACACATGTAATTCATTCAAATAATAGCATTTTGTTGAGCCTATAGATTATTTTCACTGTCTGTAATTATAAATAACAGTGTAATGAATCTTTGTTCTTGGGACAATTTTGATTATTTCATTAGGATAATTTCCCACAACAGCATTGCTGGATGAATGAAAATGTTTATAAGATTATGGATATGTAGGTATATGTACCAATTCTCCAAGATGGACGCAATTATTATGTATCACAAGCACATCATAATAAAAAACTACATATGTACAGTCAAAATTATTTTTATCTGTTAAACAGTTTTATGGGTTCATTCCCATTGCAGAAAGACACTTGTGCCAGGCATCCTCACCAAAACTGAATGTTAATGCTTGTTTCTATGTCTCAGTAGTGAAATTAGAGGCTTCACAGTTCTGTCTGCCCCAGGCCAGTGGCCACCAGCCCCATGTGGCTCCTGAGGACACGCATCATGTCTGGACTGAATGGAAACCAGTTGTGTCCAAAAAGTACACCCTTGATTCTGAAGACAGAACAAGGGAAGAAAAGAAATGTAAAATATCTTAATAAAGGGCTCCATCAATGATATTTTAAGTGATAATATTTTGGATATATAATAATTTCTATTTCACTGAGCTGCTTGCACAGATGCTGGAGTATTTAAGCTCTACAGTGGGTTGATTCTACCAATGGGCATTGCTTGCCTGGAGACTGAGTGAGGGAGCTGGTGTCCCTGTATCTGCTGAGTGGCGGCAAAGCAGACGCCGGAGTGAACCATGTCACACGGTGTCAAACCCAGGACTGTCCTGCTGACACCATGTTATGGTTTGTGTCTGGGTGTCCCCCCAAAGCCTCATGTGGCCATGGGGCAGGCTTTTAGAGTTGATTGATTATGGGTGTGAGAGCTACACCCACCCTGGGGTGGATAGTTTACATATGTAAGGGAGAGGAAAAGGGTGCTTGAGGCCATTCCTGGCTTTTGTGTTTGTTGCTTTTGCTGTGTTTGGACGCCATGAGCTGTAGCCCTCTGCCATGTGCCACTCTGCCTTATAATCTGCCAAATACAGACTGAAACCTCCACAAACTGTAAGTGAAATAAACCTTTCCTTCCTTAATTTTGGGCGTCAGGTATTTTGTCCCAGCAACAAGAGAAAAGTAACCAAGATATACCACTTGACCAAAAAGCTCACCTAAATTATAGCATTTTCTTTCTAAACATGCTGCTGTGTATCAAGGTGGATTTTGATCATTCCAGCCGCTTTGTAGACATAGTGTGTAATTCCCAAACATACGCTTTCCTTTCCTGACTTCCCAGCTAAAGGGTCCAGGTTGCCTTTCTACATAGAGAAGGTGCGTCACGCCTCACGGCCTTAGAATTGCTGGGTTTTATGTAGCGTGACTCACCAGTCTGAGGAGAAATAGGTATTAAATTGTTGGGTCAGGAAATACTGATAAAATGAAAAGGAATACAAGTAAGTAAAAGGAACACTCATTTGGAAATGGTGAAAATTCATATGGGGACCAAGCTTGGCACTACTTCCCTTTTCATTAGTGTTAATTTTGGCTTTGATTGGTTTATTACCCATGGCTTGGTTAAATCCAGAAAAGATGAATTACAGCAAAAGGAGAATAACAGAATAGAGGCTAAATAATAGAAAGCAGAGTAGAGGAGGAAAAGACATTCTACCTAGCAGCCTTCTGAGACTCTTGCAGTAGACTAGAGATTTCAGTTGTACACTCAGGGGCAGCCAAGGTAAAATTGGATCATCTACGCATTACATTCTCAGCATCTCACTAGAGAAAGGTACACATTGCATCCAGAAAGAGTTTTGTTTTATTTCACAGTTGACCATAGGAGGAATTATTACACGGTTTTTTATACAAAGAGCATAAAGAACACAGGAGAGGTTATATTTTAAACCTTTACATAAAACACAGATGTTCCTCTGGCAGCTGCTTCTCATCTTTTCTCTGTGTTGTCTAAGTACATAATCATTTGCTTTTGAAATTGAATAATATTTTTTAAAAACAAACAAATCATTTCACCTACAACAGGGATTGTCCTTGATTTAGTAAATTCTAGTCACTTTATCATAAGTCTGTATTTCTAGTGTATTTTATTTGCTGCTATATACATATATCATCCCTATTTACATTGTTTTGACAGAGTACATAATGAATTTTATGTACTTTTTATGTACTTATGCACAACAAAAGCATATGAATTTTAAAAATAGTGCCAAAATAGTATGTTGATTATAGCATTAGAAACAATGTATTCTTCTATAAAGATTGAAAAATTTTAGGTTGGTGGTGGTGGCACACACCTCTAATCCCAGCACTGTTGAGACTGAGGCAGGAGGATGTCTGCAAGTTCAAGGTCAGCCTAAGCTACATAGTGAGTCAAAGACCAGTCTGAACTACACAGCAAGACCCTATCTCAAAAAAACAAAAGAAAGAAAAAAGAAAAATTTTATAGGAAAGCCAAAAATTATACTTTGATTAGATATACGTGAAAATAATTTAAGGATCCTCATAAGCTCTTAACACACCAAAACTGAGAACAGTTATAAATAGCTCTTCAGTCCTATCTATACCATTTTATGTTAATCTGAGTCTCCACTACATGACATTTTCTTATAGAATCACCACATTTTGAATATTTATTAACACTAACACGTTGCATTTTTCAGTGCTACCCATATCTAGACTTGCCGTTCATTCAAACTGTTTAATTCATGCATTTCTACAATTGAAGCTACAAGGTACTGAAGAGATGTATACAGGTCAGGATCAGAACCAGGTCCCTGGAATGATGTAAGTTTCCAAAACCATCATGTATGGAATAAATGTCCTTCTTAAAATACTGGTTGATGCTTTTGCTAGAGGCTATCAAAATAGCAAAATAGCCTCGCTATGTGTGAGAGACCCAGGCAAGAGTTTCTAGTATGCGTAGTTAGAAAGTCACACCCCGACAGCTCCAGCAGTCACTTTGCTTTACTACCGCACATCATTTGTGCACCTATCGGTGTACATGGCGGTGATCAGATGGTCATGGAGGTGATAGTGGAAAGATTGGTTTTGTGCCACCCTATGCTGAACTCCCATGGTGTGAGCATTGTTTTCAAGTTGAGTGACTGACGCCACTGCAGATGGCCTGAAGGTTTAAACTGATCTGTTCTCTGGAAATGAACCCTGGGTTTTTGCAGGTTTGGCCTCATGTCCAAGCATTGACCCACCACTGATCACATTCATATTGCATATATATCGCATTATTTATAAATCCCTATTTATATATAAACACAGCTTCCTGCCCAGCTTATGAGTGTAGACCAGAGAAATGGCTGACACAGCAGAGGAACCCAGCAAGAGAAGCTGAGAGAGAAATCTCCCCCCGGAAGGTTCCATGTACGCAGGACTCCAATTGGGTCTCTTTACTGGTAAAGTTTTCCTCTGTGGGTTTTCTTTCTGGTCTACTGAGGACTTGACCAATAGCCCATGGAATGTGTCAGCTCTAATTGCCTGTGTGGATTGGCACAAGTCATGCCTCAAAATTGGAATGTTGTCACATGCAATATAGCCTTTCAAAGGGATAAATGAAGCCTGGAAAATGTTTTATCCAAGCATTCCTTAAAAGCAACTGTGTTCTGCCATGCTAAGGGGCAGATGACCTTTACAGAACCAGCTTGATGAATTCCCAGAACGCCCAAGCTTCAGCAGGTGTTGGCACCCTGATCCCTTCCCCCAAACCTACAAAAGCCAGTTGCCTCCTCCCTCCAACAACACCAGACAATGGCCAGTTGCCCTCTGGATAGTCTGGCACAGCTGTAGCCAGGGCAGTTTTCCAAATGAAGTGGATAATTGGGGAGTTGTGAGGACAATGAGGGATGTGAGGGCCCGGGCTCCCTTTGGCATGGCCTCCTGATTGATGAGAGATTTCCACAGGTGTTGCCTGGTGGCCACGTAGTAGCTGTCAAGCAAGCCTCCTTGGGCCAGGCTTGGAGAACGCTTAGAAGCAGACATTAGAGGGAGCTTTGCCAACAAGAAAGATGCCATGTGGGAAGGATATGATTTGATCAGGAGAAGAGAAGACCCTGCCATCAGTTGCACACTGCAATGTGACGGATGCTACAAGTTGACATTTTCACCTGAGCACTCACATATTTCTCCAAGGTCTGTTTCCTTTATAAATGAGCCAATTAAGCAGTCAATACCAGGCCATGCAGACAAATTAGCTCTCTGCTTATTTAGCTACCTACTTTGGGCTCCAGGCAGACAGGTGCTCAGAAAGAAGTATATAAATTTGGACTGAATAGTACAGCACAGTAAAGGGAAACATTCATTTCAGACATCATAATCTCAGATAATTCTCTTTCCCCAAACATTCCTCACTAAAGGTGCATATTGAGGCACCAAAGAAGTTGAATACATTTTTTAAATAGTTTGGCAATCTAAGACTGATGAACTACTTGGCTTAATTTTTGAAAAAAAAAAAAAGCAAAATTGAATTGCTCTCTTTCCCATGAGATTGGGTCAACCGGGAACTAGTGGCAAAGCCAGATCTCTCCATCATTTGGGGACAGACAATCAAGCACTGCCCCCAGGGAAGGTCTCTCTCTCAACAGAAACTTTCAAGAACGTTCCCATAGAAAAACTCAGCCCACAGGAAATGTCTAGTTGAGATGATGGGTGACAGACTACCCCATTTGCCAAACTTCCATTACAATCCTCCTTCAGGCACCGTCATGTGAAGAAGGAATTATTTTTGTCCGAGGGTACATCTTTTTGGGAAAATACCCAACCGTGATCTTCTACATATTTCATGATGGATTTGTGGCATTTTTCCTAGAGATCCCACCGTGCCCTCACCATGCCATGGGACAGGGATACAGATGATTCCCTTTTGAGAGATGGGTAACATTGTTTTTGGATAGCTACACAGATACAGAAGTATCTCCTTCCAGGGAACAGAGCCAAGATTATTTGGATTCCTGGAGAAGCCAGTGTGAGTCTGTTACCAAGTTCTGATTGATACTCTTTCAAATATTTGCAGTCACCAGGGAACTGTCTCTCTCGTTGAGATGGTCCCATTTTTGTGAACATTTGCTTATCAATTCCTACTTGGTTGACCCATAGTTGACAAACGCTGGCACTGGATTGGGTCAGATTTACCTGGAAAAGATGTTCTATTCTTTTTTCCCATTCTTATTATAAAATCCAAATATAAAATCCATGCAAAGTTTGGCTGATCAAGTACTTTCTTCTGGAACTTTCCACCTTGAATGAGGGTAGCACAGGAAGCACTGACTGAGGGAGTCTCAGTGACCTTTGTCCCAGGGGAGCCACAGTGGTAGCAGGCTCAGCTGCACCTCCCCTGGTGGTATGGCCTTAATGTTCATGTCTCCCCCAGTTCATATGTGGAAACCCTAAACCCCAAGGTGATGGTGTTAGGAAGTGAGCTCTGGGGAGGGGATTAGTTCATCAATGGGATTAGCACCCATGAGCGAGACCCAGAACTTCTTCCACCATGGAAGGATGCAGTGAAAAGTTAGCCAACTGTGAGCAGAAAGGGGAGCCTACCTCATACCGAAGCTGTGCCTACCTTTGTCTTTGACTTCCGAGCCTTGAGAACTGAGAAATAAAATTTCTGTTGCATATAAACTGCTCAGTTTAGGTCTGTTCTTATAGTAGCCCAAAGGGACTAAGATACGTGGCTTTTCCTGCAATAATTGAAGGGTTCCTTCTTTTCTGCCTCCAGACCTTTATGATCCCTGCTAACGCCTAGGTCTAGTATCCCTAAATCCTGTTCATCCTGCCACCCTCATAAGAAATAATCAATAGCCAATCTTTTGACCTACAAAAACATTTTTCTATGATTCAGCTTAATTATTTAGCCTAGTCATTTTTTCTTATTGTTACTAATATAGCTGATACATATCCAATACATCTCACACGTAAACTCTAACCCGCTAGTATAATTCCCAACACACCATGATGAGACAGTATTTTACAGCATTCTCATTATCTGTAAAGTACCTATCATAATATAGGTGCTCAATCAGTATTTACTAATTCATTGCTTTTGACTTTCAGATGCTATTTTAGCACATTTATATATTTATCTCTTTCAGCATACCATGAACTTGTGGACAGACTGGATTCTTTTAATCTTTGACTCTTCAACAACTAACACAGTTCCTGGTAATATAAAAAGTTGCTGAATGACTAAATTTGCTAAAAGGGGACCATCAAAATCCTCTACTTAAATGTTCTTACCAACAGGGGCCCATAGTTTACTAATTACAAATCATACAGCTAACCTCTCAATTGTTTCAAAGATCAAACTAGTAATTACTTCAGCTATCATTGTCTTATAAGCAATCACCCCAAATATGGCTTAAAACAGCAGAAACTGCTGTGATTATCACCCTCAGTGGTCCTGAGATTGACTGAGCTCAGCTGAGCAACACTCACTTAGCATTCATGAAACAGGATGAGAAGTTTGGTGGCTCGGACTGGAGCCATCAGAAACCTTCCTCATCTACTTGTCCAGCAGGGCAGTTGAAGCCAGTGGTCATCTGGGATCTCAGCTAGGGGTGTTGGCCGGAATGCTCAGGCAGGGCTTATTCATGTGGCTTGGGTTTCCCTTCTGCACAGCAGCTGATTTTCAAGAATAAGCATCCCCAGAAAACCAGGAAAAACTGTATTATCTCTTCTGATCTAACCTTAGATACCATGCAGTATCTCTTCTGCTATAGTCTCATGCCCAGCCAGGCCCAAGGACACAAGACAGAATCCATCCAAACTGGGGCAGCATCAGTTTCGTGATGTAAGACGGACACATGGAGTGGATCTATCATGGCAGCTATCTTTGGAAAACATAATCTTTCAGTAGCTGCCCTGTGACAACAATAACTCAGTTTGTTCCCATGTGCCTCAAGCAATCCCTCCTGCAAAGACTTCCATATCACATGCCACTGGCTGGAAGGCCAGGACCGTGTCATGTGAACAGATCCAGGTACAGATGAGATCCGGGGAAGTTCCTGGGGTAGATGTTCCTAGATACTCATTCTGGTTTGAAGATCAGTGAATAAAGTTTTCACCTTGCTCCCACCCCAGGTCCGATCTGAGACAGGGAAAATACTATAAATATGTTTTCTTTTTGAAAAGCAGATAAAATTTTCACAAGTAAGTAGGACAAGGGATTTAGAGAGAAGGGGACCAAGGTCTCACAACTTTGATAAGGTCTGAGATGCTTCTGTTTCCTGAATTTCTCAAGAAAGGCTCAGTAATTATTTGTTAAATGAATGAATTAATGAAGAGATGCTCCCTGCTCACTGTGAAATTACAGAAAAATACAGAAGGGAAACATACGCTAAAACTCAGGAAAAACAAAACAAGAAAGCAATTACCAGGACTGTATAGGTCCCTCAATCCAAAGCTGTGTCTTTCTGAAGAAGCTACTGAGAGATCCAGGCATTTCTCCGGTGGGTCTCCTACCACTCAGGGGCAGAGCTGGACTATGTCCCTCTGTGCCCTTTCTGGGCATAAGGAACACTTTTTACATAGCATGAGTGAAGTTGTGTAGTAGGTGCTCGAGCATGCGTTAAATGAGTAGTCATCCGAAATAGAAAATGCTCACTGTTCTGAGGGGGGAGGATGTGAGGGGCCCCACAGCCCACACGAGGAGGTGGAGGCAGACAAGGAGCCACTCTTCCCATCCCTTCCTTCATGCAGCCAGCGATGGGGCCTTCACAGCCTCCTCCCGAAGGACAGCCGCACTTCGGAATTCCTCTCCGGAGCCCTGCACTGGAAGAGAAGCCTGGTTGATGAGTTTTTCTGCTTTTCCCTCTGCACTCGTTCAGTGGCTGTCAAAGTCCTGACTGAGGTGTGGGCACCTCAGCTGGGCTCCTCATCTCTTGCCCACACTTCACGTGCCTCCACCCTCTCAGCGCGTTCTGCCCTGAGGTGGTCCTTGGTCTCACTACTTATAGTCTTGGGGTTGGATTTAACGTTTATGTTACACCAGTGAGGATATTTAATATTGTTCAGGCATGCAAATCTAAGATACATTTGTAGTTCTATGTATGTTTATATGTGAATACTTATACCTCCTTGGGTAAAACCCCTACAGGGATCCTGATCAGCAGGACGTGTAACAGGGAGATACTATTCAGAAGGCTGCTGGCCTCCTGGGGCTCCTCTGCACTCGAAGAGCAACTTCTATCTACATTTGTAGGACACTAAACAGCCAGGTGATGGGCGAAAAGGGCAGAGTGCAGCAGTGGTGATGTGAAATTTGATACTTCCTTAAATGAACCAACACCATGAGATTTAAAGTCCTGTTCAGTTTTCTGTACTGTTTAATTTTGTCTCCGATGAAGAAATTACTGTTACACCCATACTTGAGGACCAGCCAAACTGTATGACTTCACATAGCCTTTGGAACAGTATTGAGTTACATAACTTCTTAGTCTGTTTGCTCTCTGCTCCCTGAGGTCTGGGGCTCTCTATAGGATCCGGCACGGAGAATTGGGCCTGGCAGAGGGTTTCCGTCTGTGGAGCTGGCTGGCCCTCGCGCTGTCACCTGAGGAACACATCTGTGTGCTCGCAGTGGGGCTGGCATTGGCAGGAGAGAAAACCCTGCACTGGGGGGAAACCCAAGATGTTCTGTTGGGCCGTATTCTTTACCACTATTTTTTTCTTTTCTGTTTAATTATGTCTGTCTTCTCAGGCTGAACAGTTTTCATAGTTTTGATCACACAGCACAGAGTACATTCTGTTCCTTCTATTAGGTCTCTGCCCAGTTACAGAGACACACTCAACTTGTCTCCCAACAGCCATTGCTTAATGAAATGAGGACGGCAACTGCAAAGTATTTCAGGGAACTGAAGACCCAATCAGGGGGAACAAAAGAAAACCCAAAACCAATCATTTCATTTAAAAGAAGATAAGGAAAATCTTTCCTTGGCAATTCCAGATATATTGATGCCACAACCTAATATGTGTACCAATGATTTCTGCAGTCTCATAGGATCTAGTTATTATGCACAAATGTTGTATAAAAAGTATTTTCTCAATTGCCTCTGAACTGAAATGTTAGTGAAATCAGGTCTTATTTCTCTTTGTTCAGTACATAGGATCTATTCCAGAGACAAGGGAAGGGCTGGACAATACAGAACGCAGTTCAGTAGATGAGTGAGAAAGAGCCAGGGTCTACTGTTTGCTAAAATTGTGCAAGGTCCCAATATTTGACAGAAACAAGGCTTCTGTTAGCTAGATCCCAGAGACAGATCTGCGGGGGGCTTTTCAAATTTATGTGTCTTGACTCTTCATTTTATGGACCCTTTGTGAGGCTCTAAATCTAATTTTGTAATTTCTTTGTATTTGTTAAAGTAACTCCCCCATATTTGTCGTAGAAATAAACATCTTGGACCCACCCCTCCAGGGCGATTAGCAAGAGGAATACAGCACAGCTTATTTTCAGAGAGAAAGTCAGTGTTATCTCAAGACAGTGCTCAAGTGAGATTTCTCTGCGCTGGAGACACAGGATCCAGTACTCTGCCTAGGATTGGGCTTCCCCGTCACTCCGAGCAGCCTTGCTTGCAGGAAACCACCCGTTTCCTTAGGAGCTTTGTGCAGGACGCTCACATCACCCTCGCTCCCTTGGCCACTCTTTTCCCCCTGCACCAGCTGAGAGGTTTGACCCTTCTGAACTGCGAAGATGCAACCAGTGCTGACCGACAGGAGCAGCATGTTTGTGGGCTACGACTTCACAACGTTCGATCGTATGCTAATTATAAAAAAGGCTAGAAATAGAGCTTATGAGAGTAGCTCAGCCTTTCTTTCTAAACAGCTGCTTTTCAGTTCCATTCCAGAGCTAACAGAATCAAAACTCAAGGTACAAATGTGAGCCTATTTATTTATTTTTAGAAAAAAGAGATAAACTGTATTATGTACATGTACACACTCCCAAGATGACTATAAAATGTATGTACTGCGAGCGTGTCCTAATAATTTTTTTTTAAAGTGAGGCATGTATATAATTTAAATTTTTCTATTAACCATGTGAAATTCATTTTAACCATGTATTTCATTTAATCCCTTTATGTATAATACTATATCAAAAATAGTATGATTTGGATATGTAATCTGTATGCAATAACCTATTAATTAGGTGCCCTGCAATTACTAGGTTTTTTGGTACTAAGTATGTGTGTGTTTTATCACCTAGGACATCCCAGTTCGGATCAGTCATACCTTAGGAGCAGTGTAGCCACATGCAGCCGATATGTTAGACAAAGAAGTTCTAGATCCCCTACTTAGCACTGGCATGGGCTCTGGCAAGCAATTTAACCACTTGGACTCTCCTCGTATCCATGTGAAATGGAGTTATAGAAAAAAAAATCTGTATCACAGGGCTCAAGGTGGGACTAAATCAGACAGCAGAGAACAGTGCCACTTTGTTTCTTTTGCGTTTTTGCTGGTGGACTTAGCCCTAGCTTAAACTGAACATTCCCCTTCTGTTTTAAGCAAGTTTACGTCTCTTCCTGCAAACAAAAGGTTATAATTATGGAATGTTCACAGGAGTTACTGGTGGCTTGATCAACTTGGAAGATAGAATCTGGAGACTTTACACATCTAATATGAAGATAGAGAAGAGTAGATCGAGGTCACTGGCTGGAAACCAAAAGCTTGCTGCAGCAGGGTTGCCAAGAAACCAAAACTAGAACAGGCTGGGAAATACTGTGGAGACACCACTGACTGCTCGCGGAATAGAGACTGGACGCTAAGGTGAGGGCTTTTCACACCACGTCTCATTCACTGAGCGACAGGAGGGGCACAAAAACGAACAGGCACCGCTCTGCAAAGCCAGCGTTCCCACCTTCACCGAAAGGAAGGGGAAAGCTGGGGGAAAGCTTGGTGGCATCCGTGTGCTTAGCATGCATGAGGCCCTACGTTCAACCCAGCACTAAGCATAACAGCCATGAAAAGAGATAAAGACATGGAGTGACTGAAACTCTCCCAAAGTTGACAAAGCTGCTAGGTGGCCCTTTCTGCTCTTTTCTAGGCTCTCCTCACATTTGCATGCATTGGTGAAGCCCCACGTGAGCTGGGGTGATGGGCCTCATACTACCTGCTCAATGTGGAGTGGGGACTAAGCTCACAGCGGTGCACCCCCTCTCTATGAGGTGTGTGCAAAAGATCAGAGACAGACAGGACTGGAGACAAGAAAACAGTTTTCCATTCCTCTTTAACAGTCAAATTCATGGTTTGTGTCCAGGTGATGTTCAGACGACCCAACAGATACAAACTCGTTCTTTCAAATCCAGATTGAGTTACAATTACTTTTCTTTTTCTTGGGTTCTACTTATTGAGATACTGGCAACTCCCTTGAGATGTCTGGTCTGGTAGGTAATAGCCAAGGCAGTCTGAGAGAACGGCATGTGTGTATGTGTGTGTCTGTGCATGTGTGTGTCTGTGTGAGCATGCGTGTCTGTGTGTGTGTGTGTGTGTGTGTGTGTGTGTGTGTGTGTACAGTGGTGCTGGTGAAACCCAGAATAGCTTGCTCTGAAACAAGCAGCCCCAAAGAGCATGTGGCTATTGTTATATCTGGCTGGATCCTCTACTCTCTAAGTTCTGGGGCTACAGGGGATACTGTCTAGACCAGTTCTTTTGGCCCTGGGGTTGGCAGAACACAGAACCAGAAAGCCAAATCGTTGTGCAAATATCTCCCTGCATTTTTTCTGGTAAATGGTCAAGCTGGATGGAAACTAAATCTCAAACAATCACCAAATAGCAATAAGCAAGGGAAGAAATAGATTGCCTGGGTGTTTTTCCAGTCCTTGACAGGGAAGTCCTGGTTCTTGACCCAGTGTAACACTACGGGACGAGATCCTTAGAAAGCACAAGGCTGAGTATGGCTCTCTCCCTCCTTCCAGCTGGGGAACATTCTTACTGTGTCACTGGCCTTTCCTAGACTCAAAGATGGCACTGGGGCAGGACACACACGGCAACTCAGGATTGAAATAATTTATTTACCACTAGAGCACCACAAGAACAGACATACATCGTGTTAAAATACAGCATAATTGGTCGTCAAAGTACAAAACAGCTATTCTTACATTCCAATTTTTTAACCATGCCAACCACAAAATTGTACTGCTGCTTAACACATCTACACCACTGCCCCACTGGCCTACTAACTCCTCCCTTCCCGCCCCCTGCCCTCCCCCCAGCAACACTTATTTATGGGAAACAAAGACCTTGTAGAACCCCCCAATTAAAAACAAAAAGATTCAGGAGATCTTAAAATAGAGCATTTAAAATATTATCAGTGCATTCATAAGGAAAGACAAAAATAATACAAAACAAAATGTCGTTTTTATATGAAAGGAAAATTTTACCTGCAGAAATGAAAGTGATTTACACAGAATTTTTTCTTTTCTTTTTTTTTTCTTTTTGTACCGGGAATCAAACTTAGGACCTTACGCTAGCCAGGCAGGCGGTTGTGCCGCTGATCTATGTCTCCGGCCCTTACCCAGAATTAACAGAAGAGGGGAAGAGGAAAAACTCAACACACACTCAGATCTGGGATCAGGTTATCCCCAACATAAGAGCTGTTCACTATTGTGGCATCCTCCCTAGAGCTCGCTTTTCCAGTTTTCAAACCCGCAAATCAATTCTTCATTTTAACCATGTCAGGATGTTCCAATAAGGAAGTACACCATTCCTGTCTCGTTCTTCTACCCTTAGGTGAAACTGTAACTATCCATTGATTTGTCTACGAATTTTTATCTGAAAGCCAAATAAATGACAAATGCATCCTACAAACCTAGACATGAGGTTCCTCCTCTGAAATGATGCAACAAATCATTTGTGTGAGCCAAGTAAACTCTAGCCCCAGTTATAGATAACTCTCACTCAGGAAAGAATATTTTGATCATGGGAGAATTTGGCTTGTGCCTTTTTTAACCTTCCAAGAACATCTATCAAAAAACCATAATTTTGCCTGGCGTGGTGGTGCACACCTGTAATCCCAGCGCTCAGGAGGCTGAGGCAAGAGGATCGCTGCAAGTTCAAGGCCAGCCTGGGCTACGAAGTGAGTTCAAGGCCAGCCTGAACTGCATAGTGAAACCCTGTCTCAAAACAGATTAAAAAAAAAAAAAAAATTCCTTAACTTCAGTGAAATAAGTGAAATGACTAACGGTGACCTGGATTTTTTCATCCTTTACAAAAAGTAACTAAGAGGTGCATCCTTTCATTTCCCCTGAACACTAAATAATTGATTATAGGAAAAGATATTTCCTGAACTGATTGCTTTTTAGTAACATTAAAATTCTATGAAAATACTAACTAAACCAGCTTAGCTCAGTCACCAGGATTCTGAGTTCAGATCCTTAGATTCTTGTGAAAATTAAAACACTTCTGATTATCTATGTTTCCATAACATTTCCCATTTTCCTAACATCTGAGTTTGATTCAATCTAAATTGAATCTAAATTTGATTCAATTAGTAACAATGACCAAAACATGAAGAAAGATCACTAAATTCCAATCTATTTGTTTTGTAAAAGAAAAAAAAAAAAGACAAAGAAACCCAGGTAGCTTATGTCACAGAAGTGGACAATACACAAAGCACAAGAGAGCAAATGTTATTAAAAATATCTTTGTAGTACAAGGCAAAATCTAGGGGCTTTATTCAAAATACTGGCCAGCTAACAGAAACACAACTAATCATGAGTGATCATTAAAAAGAGTTCAAATTTAAGTCCAATCTAAATCATAGTTGACATTATTACAGAATATAAAAATATGGTAAGAATTTACACATTACATGTGAAGTAGTTAATGTTTTGACTTAATAGTTTGCAAAAGAGATCTGCAGATGTGTTTTCCATTATGCTGGCTTCTATACCCATCTATTTTAATAATACAGGTAGGGTTACATACACCAAAACAAAGGAAAAACCTATAGCATAGGTTTACAGCAAGACTTTAAGGTCCGAAGTTTGACCAATATGTGTCAAAACATTTTGACATTTCACTAGTTTGCTAAACTGACAAAGATCCATATACAATTAAAAGGAAAAAAAAATCTTACAGACTTATTCTGGCTGAAAATTCTTTTATTAACAGGCTTTTTCGTGTTTGAACCCTACACACACGTTCCTCGGGCAATCGTACATGGCATGTGCTTTCAGGTTTTTTTCTTAAGGCAGGCTTGCTCGGTCGTATAACAACCCATGCATTTTTGTTTTCCTTCTTTCTTTCTTTCATTTTTTTTTTTTTTAATCCCATTAATGACCTCTTTTTCTCTGGCTCGTTTGAGTTCAAGTTTCCTTAAGCCATTCTTGAGTTTCTGGCAAAGGATTTGGTCTCCACTTTATACACCTGTTTTATTTTCCAAGGGCAATGAAACGTTCATTATATAATAACACACAATAAATAACTCGCCGGCAAACCTAGGAGGGTGGACCGGGTGCCTAGGGCAGAGCGAGACAGCAAGCGTGGCACAGGAGCGGCGGGACGCGGCAACACCGAGGCACGGGATTCTCCTGGTTTTCATTTTTTTCTTTCACATAATTAACACTAACAAATTCTTCCAGTGTTTTTTTTTTTCCTTTTTCAAAAAAAAAAAAAAAAAATTTTGCTTCTCGTCTCTCTCACTTACAAAGGACAGGAAATGTAGACTAAGGCCTTCTACTCTCTATCTTTTTGTTTCAGATGCCACTTCTAACGCACAGAACACACACTTCCCAAGTGTTTGAACTAGTACCGCTTTTCTCAGAAAGGTTAACACTGATGAACCAAGGCTCTCTTATGTTTTCTTGTTACGCGCATCCTCGCAGTCGTTTTTGCGATGCTCGCCTGGCCGCTGCTCCAAGAACCTTAGCTGCATTTGCAAGACTTGACAATCATGTTAGAGAGCTGCTCAATCTTGGGCGTTTTTCCAACGTAGTAGAGGATGGTGAGCGGCTCCAAGTCCTGAGACACACAGCACGGGGACGCAGAGGCCTCCGGGTTTATGGTATTATACAAGCTGAGGACCTGGGGACAGGGAGAGGACAGGCAGCATTGGGAGAGGAGGAGCAAAAGAAAACCGGAACAATTAGGTTTAAAGGAGCCACTTTGCATTGTTACCAGCCAGAGCACTCGGTATGCAAGGCCAGGTAGTTTTGGCTGGTTATCATTTTTTCTGAGCCCTAAGTTATAGTCAGAATGCGACTGGTATGTGTCCACAGCCATCACCAGATTCATCTTCCCCCACCAAATGCTTTTTCTGTACATCATAAACAAACGACTTTATAAAACTCAAATTGGACAACACTGTTCCTTCAGTAGATTTTCCTCCCTTTTCCAGGAAGTTGGCTCTGGCCTCTACTTTGAGGCCCACGCTTCCCGAGCTTTCAGTATTTGGTCTTGTTTCTACCCTGCTCTGTAACTGAAGTTGTCCCGTGAGCGTACATATCCAATTCCTAAGTGGATGAAGAGCTCACGGCCAGGACTCTGTGGCCTTTGTACCCTGCAGCCCTACGAAGTCTTCCCTGGACAAAATCAGATCCATGTGTTTGGTGAAAAAACGGACGCATGGGTAACTAGAACAATAAAATGCTGTCCTCTGGTTCTCACTGGAACTTGAACCTGTGGAGTAGGTTCCTTACCCTGTCTGCTATGTGAACATGTTTACGTTAGGTGTCTTCTCAGGCATATTTAATGTTACCTAAATTTCCACTTAAAAAAGAAGTCTTTTCATTTACGACTGCTTCATAACAATGGTGATGCTCAGAATGATGTGGAAAGCAGTCTGCATCCTTAATTATTCACTTTCATACATCTTGCTGAAAGTGAAGATCATGATCCACATTCCCTTAACCTTCCCTGGGGTAAACAGGACTGGCTGAGTTGGAGGAGCAGGGAAAGAGTCTAGAACAGAATGTAGGTAGCCCCCTCTCTTCATTCTGGTTTGGTATCAAAGGGGTGTGCAGCTTTCACTAATGCAAGCATGTAGGTTCCCCGCAGTGACACACAGACATTTCCAAGGATGCCATTAATGTGTTACTCAAACAGCAAGTGACCTTTTCCTCGAGATTCACGGCAATTTTTTCAGCCTAAGACAGAAGATCCGTTCAGCACAGCAACACTGACTACTTTATTAAGCTACCCCTGGCTTCTTGGGTAACTGTCCAAACCACATATTTGTGACCATGACAGTTATTCTTCCTCTCTCCTTGAAAAACAGGCATGGTCTCAGCCTTCACACACTCCTTCTGTGTATCGGGGAGGAGAATTATGTTTCTACTTGGCAGCGGGGCCTTGCCCACATTACGGCTACTGCGGCCGCAGCCCGGATGGAACAGCCTGGCCAGAGAGTGCAGACAAAGGGACAGGCGCGAGCAAGCCTCCCTCACGTGGCCAAGCACGTGGACCCCAGGGTGCCGAGGCCTGGGGGTGGGGAAGGGGAGCCATATTTGTCAATCTGAGCTCCAGCCTATGTGTGCATTTATAAATAAATAGACTTCAGATTCCACTCCCACATAATTTTTCATAGGCAAGAAACAGGCATTTTTATAACATAGATTGTCTCGGATAATTGATAACCTCCAAGCTCCTGAACGTAACTGAAAGCATTATGTGGTCTTTTTGGCAGGAGACTCATTTTCCTACCCTGCCGTGAAGGCAATCTTTCCAAGGCTTCTTTAATAGGGAGATTTACAGAGGAATAAGGAGCAGAGGAGAAAGCCTCCCCATGTGGCCACATTTTAGGAATTAAACTCTGTGGGACAGAGCGAACGGAGGCCCAGTTATGCAACAAGGAGGGCTGCGTTCCAAGCCCTGGTCTGTCCCTAACCTTCTGTTGCCCATGGGCGAGTCATCTAGGCCTGGTTTCTTTAGAAAAATGAAAGGTTTGGACAGAGAACTTACAGGGTCCTTCCCATCTCTAAAATCCTGCATCAGGAGACACCAGGCAGGAGGATATAGACAAATGTGAGACAAAGGCCTTGCTAACGTGTGCCAGAAACCCATGGCCTCCAGTCCTGGACCTTCCATCCAAATCATGGTCCTCAGGGAAGCAGCTGGATAAAATACTCATGCTTTTGGTTACTTTGGGTAATAGTCAGAAAGACTTAGAGGTGCTAATTTTCAAATGGTTTTCACATATTCCTATCTTCCTATCTCACAACTTTGAGTCTGGCATTGTTTTAAAAATCACCGTCAATATAGACATTCTTTTCTACTGATAAAAACTTGAGATTCAGAGAGAGGTTAAATGACACCCTAATTGTCATATGCTAGTAAACCACCATGCTAAGGCATTATTTGGAGTCTCCACTGTTCTTTCCAACCGACAGCCTGTGGTGGAGGTGACACTGGATTCTTTTCTTAGACAGAGATCCAAGTCCCTTTACACCTTCTTTATACATGACACTATGTAATATGTGGATTCGAGCTGCCTTTTCCCGCTACCAATCTATGCTTATACTCGTGAAGCATATAAAACCAAGAACACATTAATGAAGCTTCCTTCAAGTTGCTTATAATCTACTGTTTCAAACAGATCAAGGGTCTTGTTGATTTTATCTACTGCCTATGTTTCTCTTCCTCATCCAAACAGATCCACCCAGCACCCATGCACGTGTGATGGCGAAAGGCCACCAGGTCCGCTACCATTCACTTAGAAACGTGTCCTGGAGTCAGCACAGCTGGTCACTGGGAACCCAGGAGCCAAGTTACTAAATACTTACCCTGCTGTGCTGAGTGTCTGAGCTCCACAGATATGGGCAGGCCCCGGCACAGAAGTTGGCATTGTACCCTTTAGGTTCATGAATCCATTTCCACCCAAGATCCCTCTTGAAATCAATGTAAAGTGGACGCAGGCAGCAATTATCCTGCACATTTCTGTGGAAAGAAAGAGCAGTGCAGATTTTACAGTGGTGTTCCCACCCACCAACTCCAAACCACAGCAGTGATTCGTTTGTCCAACAAACATCCGATGATCAGTGAGCAGGGGCTAAATTTCCCTGTAATCTCAGGTGACTTTCACAATGGGATGTGGTGGGAATTCCCTGGACGACTCTCCCTTGTGGTTGTACACCCTAACTCCCTGCCTGTGACCTAAAAAGCCGAACCTCTTCCCTCAAATGACCAGATAGAAGCAGGGAGGTGGTTAGGAGGGATACCAACCAATCAGTGAACCGACTGATCAGCCAACCAAGCCCAGGCTAGTCTGGCATCTGGCTTCAAATGCCATTTCACATATAAAATGAATGAAAAGTGGCAGCCATAATTGAAGAACCATCTGAAGCTCCTCCTCTGAGACAAGATCTACTTCACCACATATTCCTGGATATGGGAATGAACTAGATACGAAAAGAAACAGAATCTTACTAAGTGCAAGCACTGACACTAGCATCCAAAAGATGTTGCTCTGCTTGTGGCCTCAGACATGCTGAGCACTTTTATCCCAGAGGACCCCAGACTGCCTTATTACTGTTAGCTGGGCATAGCAGTACACACTTGTAATTCCAGAACTCTGGAGGCTGAGGCAGGAGGATCATAAGTTCAAGCCCAACCTGGGCAATTTAGCAGTCTAGTGAGACTCTGTCTCAAGAGAAAGAAAGAAAGGAAGAAAGGAAGAAAGAAGAAAGAAAGAAAGAAAGAAAGAAAGAAAGAAAGAAAGAAAGAAAGAAAGGAAGGAAGGAAGGAAGAAAGAAAGAAAGAAAAGGAAAACTGAGCATAGAGTATGTAGCTCAATGTAAAGGCCCTGGGTTCAATCTCCAGTAAAGCCAAAATGAAAAGATAAAACAAAAAATGAATAAATAAAGCCACACCTAAAGCCCAAATCAGAGCCCTCTTCTTACCATATTTGATAAGGAACCTTGAGGAGCATTCACTCTCTTCCTCCATGAATTCACACAGGAATCCTCCCTGTTCTTCACTTCCAACTGCAGCTAAGATATGACAGGTGGCACTTTGCTACCCTCTCGTCTCCTCTACTGCAAAAGGAGCTGGCCATGGGCACTCTGAAGAGAGGGGAAGGCTTCGTGTACGTGGAAAAAGGTTCAATCAACTCCTATTTCCTCTGGGAAATGAGCAAAGAGCTCATTTTTCTTTTTTAACATCAAAGCCCTTCAGAAGATTTTGGGGCGTAATTTCAGGGGCTAGTTTATCCCTTCACACTTGGTTCTTTGCTAAGGAGTTGGTGAATGCAACCCAGAAGTAACTGTTTTAAGCCTGTATGAGGACAGTGAGGAGCAGTGCAGTGAGGTCCGTGCGCTGCACTGTCCTATGCTGGTCTAGATGGATGCGTGCCATTCAGGCTGTTGTGCAGGAGAAGAAAGGAAAGGCGGGATGAGGGTTAGTAGAGGCAATCATGGGGTCTCATTTTCATTTCTTTACCTAAAGCAATAGGCCGCGTCCAAAGCGCGCTTCTTCCGCCGGTTGGAAGGTGCCGACTCAAGTCTGTAGGAGGGCAATAACATTAGCAGGAGATGTGGGGTCTTCCCACTGTTTGTTTTCCTAGTGGACTTTACAGTTTTCTGATCACCACTGGTATATGTGGAGGTGCCATCAATACCTTGAAAAAATGCATTTGAGTAACAAACATTTAGCTTTTCCTTCATCACACATCAGCAGCTACATCTATATTTTTTCCTTTGCAAATTGTCACAAATGGCAGTGATGACCACCACGGCCTGGCTATTGTCATTCCCCCAAGGAAACAGAGAGGACAGGATGACCACGGGTGACCACACTTCTCAATGGTGCTCTTGTCAGAAGGCTGTTCCTTGTCAAAGGGAGGCTGTAGCTTAAAGCAGACCTACCTAAGACGTCTCTGACCTATGGCCCAAGGGCAGTCTAGGCCGCTGACCTGAGTCACTGCTCAGTGTGGGCTGTGTTCAGACCTTTGACAGCAGAGCACTCAGCTACAGAACCTGCTTTGTCACCCTCTGGTTTACTCCCTTCCCGGGACAGCTATCCACAGAAGACTTTGCTAAGGAACATAAACTGACACTCAGCTAAATGGCAGTGAATTAGGTTCAAGTGAAATAGAAGTCACCCTTACCTAATGCTATTTTGGGAAGCTGTGAAGAAAGGGCTTTTTCATTTTCATTTATTTTATGGCATCCTCAACGCTCTCCTGATTCCATCTGAGATTTAGAAACCTGAGCTCCCCAAAGCATGCTCAGGAGACTGCCTGTTTAAGCATTTAATCTCCACACTCAAGAGAACCAGGGCTGGGTTAGAGACTGAAGTGAATCTCTGGACCTCTGGGAGTATTTTTCCACAAGCATGGGCCATGGTGGCCTTGTGAAAGTGGACAGAGGTTCTGGATGATGTTAGAAAGGAAGAGAAATCAGTGCCTTGACCTGGCAGTACAGGCTGGGACTGCCCCAGCCTGTGGGCACGCTCTTCCCACCTCTGCTCACCTGGTGACTCACTGTCCAGTACAAAGAGTGACTCAGTTCGTCACAGCTCCTCATTCTCCCTGACTTGTAGTTTAGTCACTTAGAGTGAGCACGGGGAAAAATCTTTTTATGTTTTATAAGCTACTATAAAGTTCTGGTAAGGAAGACCCTGCAAAAGCTGGGTACAAGTTAGAAAAGGTACACGGTGCCAATATATAGAAGGCTGAGTTACAGAAACTACAACATAAGAAGACTCCTTTCTTTGGTGAAATCAAGTTGTCTGCTCTGAACAATCGGCTTAGGGAATTATCAATAGGCTTCAATGAATGCATGCTTTCTACTCTTAGAATATGAAAATACACGGAAACTTGCTTCACTTAAATGAAGAATAAAGGGCTTAGCTGACTATTTTAATTGTCTGAAGGGTTAATGAATCAGTAAGTTACACTGACCACTCCATCCCCGGGCAATGAGCCTTGGAAACTCAGAACCAATCTCTTTTCCCTTTTTTCCAATCTTTTCTGCACCTTCTAGCTTCCTCCAACTATATCATTGCCCTCATTGTAAAACTCCCCATCTCACCAATTTATCACATGCAAATCGACTCCATCCCCCACGAAATCACAATGGAAGTCCTCCCCCATCTCAGATGACCGATTTTCACTTACCTGCAAATCTTGCTTCTAGCTCTTCACTTTTATTGGGTATGATGTAATTATTCGATGGCACAAAGGTGCAGCAGGGACAGTGTAAACTTATTTTAAATCCAAGATTCCTGTCTGGAAAACATTAAGTCAAGGAGGTCATTTGCGTGTGTGTCAATGCCCTTAAATCTGCAGTCAATTTACAATAACTGAGGGCCGCTGAACACTAGGGAGAAGACGAGAGGGCATCCCCGACCTTTATGGTGAAGCCACTCGTGGACAGCATCTGTCACATCGAAGGACAGCCATTCGCCTTCTGCTCTTGTTTTCACAACTTTGCTGTCGATGTAGCGCTGGTTTGGAGATGTTAAATCTTTGGATTTGAGGATCTAAAGGGAAAGAGCAAGAGAAAAAGCTCCATTGGCATACTGACAATGATAACCCATGCCACTGACATGATCCCAGTGTATTATCTAAATTTATCTCTGCTCTGGTCTCTCCATGCACTGCCACCTCAACAGCAGGGCCACACGTGCAAAACGTAGCACCAGGCCATCTGCCATGAAAAATAGAGCTACTAAATCAGCTGTCTGTTATGATAAAGGTGACACAAACCATAAAGCCAAGTGTCTAAAAGAAACTGACTGTAATGATTTTACTTTGCTGACATAAGCTTTGCAGGGCTTCATCCATAAAGCCTATGCTATTAAGTTCATGGTTTCGTTGTTCTGCCTCTTTTCTTTGGGTACTGAGGGATAGGGAGGGACAGGAAGAGGGGTTCAGTTCAGAGGACTCAGGATCACCCTCCAAAGTCTCTGAACTGCAAATCTTCTTCTAGTAACAAGAAAAAGGTCTAATCTTTGATCCCTAAGTCCATTGGCATTAAAATGTGTGTCCTGCCTCAGCTGTGGAGGTAAGACTCTCACTGGGATTTTGACTCTCCATGTGACTTGCTCTGATTTATGAAGATATTCCACATCCTGCAGTCGAAGAATGAACTTGGGCAGGAGCAATCTGGCTTAGTGTGCGGAAGACAATCTGAAAGCAAATCAGCCTGGACCCTGGGACTCCAGGAAAATACCTTTGTTTCAAATAAGTACAGAGCAACTGTGGCATTCTTGGGTTTCTACAGGAAATAAACACTTGAGGCAGTTTCTAACAATACTATCTTGAAATCATAGTGTTTCATGAACTAACCCACCACCCCGTGTCTCCTAGAGCTAGAACAAATCCAAGCCCTGCTCTGTAGCCTGGCTCTGCTCATCCTAAGGTGCTCAAACATCATTCAGTCTAAGTCTGCTGTGGTCATTTCATGCCATGGGTTTGGTCTCTACACCCATAAGTGTCTTGAGGTCAGAGGTCATGTCTTCAGTGTGACATCATTCCAAGCACAGCACTCAATGGAAGCCATGTCTATTAAAGGACTGTCAGAATACCAAGAACATTTATTAACTCTCCAAATCTCATAGAGCAAAAATGTGAAATCTTCCCTCCGATTTTGAAATCTACTTTCCTTCTGTGTGTATACACAATTTGCTTCAGGTAATTTGGCAACAAACGCTTCCTGGAATATTTGGCCTTACAGTAGACTTTTATTTTTCTGGAATAGGAAAGCATAGAAAAGGAAAGAGATTCATACACTTAGATTCTTGAGTGCCCTCCTAAATTTAAGACAAATCCTACACCATAGACCTCCCCCGGTGGTCCAATGAAACCCACTAAATGGAAAGAATCTAGAGGCGCTGGTAATGTGATCCTGGAACAGCCAAGAGATTCTTTTTGTGAACTACGGGAAACCAGGAAACATGACTCAAGAGCCGGACACAATGGCCTCTGGGCTTGCCACGTATTATTTCACTCCATTTTGTCTTCACGATGCTCCTGTAAGGTAGATGAAGGGAACTGGAACTCAGAGAGGTGAAGTCACTTGCCAGAACCTCACTGCAAGCAAGTGTGGGGGAGGATGCAAGGCAGCCCGACCAGTTTCCCACCGCAGTGCTGGACTTGCAGGCCAAAAGCAGTTATGGGAGCCAGAGTTGGATCATGATTCACCTTCACCCCTTTCCAGATGGCAGAAAACATTCCGTAGGGACAGCAAAGACCTTTAAATAAGATTAGAATCAATGAGGGTACAGGATGAAAGTATAACATGGTGGAATATAAACGCAGTTAATGCTGACATGTAGATGCAACTTTCAAAGTACGGCTTAACGGTGGGAAATCCTCCGAGAATAACAGTTTGCTACGAAAATAACTCCCAGTTAGGCAAATGTGACATCATTTATCCAATGGAGAATAAATGGCATAATTAACCTAATATGAGATAAGGATGATAAAAACAATGGTTGAGAAGACGTTTTCAGACATTCCCATCTGCCTCACTGGCTAAAACTTACTAACACACACAGAACTCACTTTTCTGTCTTTAAAGTTTTCTTTTAGTTGATTTTCTACAGGACGAATTGTCGTGCAATCCTTTACATATTTGCTGAGCTCCTAAGTAACACACTGTATGTATTATTTATTGTTATATAACTAATACGTAGACACACTACCTAGAACAAAACATTACTTTCACTGTTGAATTAATTATATATATTAGTATATCATGATATAATCTATAACACAGTTTATAACATGCAAATTATATACGAAATTACATTTATATCATATATTAACTTCCTATGACTGTATGACTCATGCACACATATCTATATTTATATGATATTCAGCCTCACTGAATACACAAAATTTTAAAAAATAGATAAATTATTACCACCTTGAGCAAGTGAACAGACAAAACCGCAGATTAGCAAATTTATGGAAATTCTTTATGTCATAGAGAAGAAATAAATGTGGATTATCTTGCTTTAGAAAGAAAAGAAAGGTACAGAAGAGACTCTGGAGCTTTCTTGCTTTAAATCTCACTAGAAGTCTGAGGGGTAAGGGCTGCCCTAACCGTACAGCCCACAGAGCTACAAGCATGGGCAGCCTCATGTGCTTCCGTGGCTAAAGGGTCCTCTCAGCATCCTTCTTTTCTTGTCTTTTCTTTTCCTCTTCCTACTCCTCTCTTTCTTCTCCTTCTTCTCCTCCTTCTTCTCCTTCTCCTTCTTCTTCTCCTTCCTCTTCTTCTCCTTCTTCTCCTTCTTCTTTTTACTAGTTCATGATTCAAGAACATGTAAATCACTCAATAAACACGGCAAACTGTATAATTCTGAAACAGAGAAGTGACTTGGTCTTTCCAGTCCGCTGTCTTGAACTTTATGGACAAGGAGTTTTTCAACCTGCTTGTTGCTTCTGAACTGCATTCTTCTTCTCCAGTCCTTAGCAGAGCAGGAGAAAGCCACTTCCTCACTGGGAGACTGTCCCTCATGTTCTTGGAGACAATTATTAAGCCCCACTCGGTGTGCTCAACTTCTCCCTCTAAAATAAACTCAGCTCCTGTAGACCATAGTTAGAGGGGGAATTTCCAAACCTTTCATTATCCAGGCGGCTAACGAGGATGGAAGACGCTACGTGGAGGCATTCTTCCTACAGCTTCACGTCCTCACCTCAGAGCTGTCCAGCAAATCTTCCAATCACATTTCAGCACAGCTTCTTAACTTGAGAGCTATCTGCTTCCTCATAACGGTCACAGCTGCCTCTGCCCTGCTTATGTGCCACTGATCACTACACCGAGCTACACCAAGAGTGAAGAAGGCATGGGAAGAAACTTCTACCATTGCTCATTTGTCTTCTCTTTAAGTTCAGAATTTATACAGAAAGTGACCACATCCATCACCTTCTGCTTCTGATTTACGCTGTGCAGTCTGCCCTTCTTCAGTCTCCACGGCAAAGACAGGAATGTGAACATTCCTGACTATGCGGCGGCCTTTTGCTAGATCCTCAGCTGCTTGTTTCTACATTTCTTTGCACATAGTTATCATGACTGAGATAAGCATGTTGAGCTGTAGGAGCTTTCCTCACTGGCTTATATACTTCACCGCAGGTCCCATTAACCACTCTTCTCCACTTGGTGTTCCTGTTCTGTTCTAGGAATGCACTGGGACCCACAGTGCCCTGGGGCTCGTTGCTGAGAAGATGCTGTCCAAGCACTTCCAGTCCTCCCAGTGGATCTGTGCACTTAGCATCTGCCATATGTTTACGAACCTGCTCATGACACTGGGACTTCTTCCTGCTACTGTGGGAGTTAATCAAATGATTCAAACTGGTTATACAATACAGGACCAATAGAAAAGAGCTGCGGCTACTGCAAAAAATTTTTTTTGAATGCCTTGAAAGTCAAAATTTATAGAAAAAAGTTTCCTGGAAAAGAGTTTGGCCATTCCTCACAACAGTAAACTTGGAGCAATTCCACTCCTGGGCAAAACCCTGTAGAGTGACAGCAGACAAACAAGTATGTATGTTCCCACCAATACTCTCCACCGTATTCTGCACAACAGCCCAAAGGTGGCGGGGGGTTGGCAAGTGCAGGTGAGCACACACACTAGCGATAGTTTATGGACAGTGAAATATTAGCCATAAAAGGGAAGGGGTACAGTCGTACGCCTCAGCATGGATGAAATGCGAGGATATTGTGCTGAGTCGCATAAGCCAGACACAAACGGTTTCACTCACATGAGAACCCAGAGTGAGCAAAACTCACAGAGACAAAGGGCAGAAGAGGTTACCAGGGGCTGGGAGGAGAGGGTAGCAGGCCATTATGGTGTAGTGGGTACGGAACTGCTGGTTGGGATGAAAAGAATTCTGGAAAAGGATCGTGATCATGGCCACACAGTACTGTGAACATGCTTAATGTCACTGAATTTTTTTTTTGCCAGTACTGGGAATCGAACTCACGACCTCACACTTTCCAGGCAGGTGCTGTGCAACTGAGATAAATCCCCAGCCCATGTCACTGAATTTTGTAAAGAATGATTAAAAGGTAATTTTGCTGATATAGATAGATAGATAGATAGATAGATAGATAGATATAGGTATAGATGTAGATATAGATATATAATTTCCACAATAATTTTTCCTAGTTTTAGGTGTGAGAGAGATAGCCATAAAACAGGTAACGGAATGAGATAATACGAGTGCAATTCTGCACTCTGATTGCTCAGCATGGTCCTTCAGCTTCTTTTTCTACCTCACAGAAAGTAAAAAGTGGAAATCGTAGATGATGCCCTATGCATGTGGTTCACGTAAAAAATAAATGCAGCATAGATTGGCAACTGGCTGGGTATGTCAAAAAAATTTCTTTGCCTTTCAAAAATACTCAGTATGAGTGTGTGTATTTGTGTGTGTCTACATGTATACATATATTTACATATATTTGCTTTAAGTTTAAAAATTTAAGAGCACATCTGTCTCTTTCTCTTACGTCTTTCTAATCCTCTCCTTTAACTTCTTTCTTTTCTTTATTTACATAGCTGACCAACAACAGTTCCTGACTGAATGAGAAAGGAGGGTCTCTAAAGTCCTGAAGGTGAGATGTGGCTGTCTCTGGCCCGGCCACCACCCACAGAGGTGCTTGACACTACCTTCATTGCATTAGCGCCACACACACATTCCATACACCATGTGCATGATTCCCGTACCTCTGGCAAGGCTCTGAGCTCTTTACCCAGTCACAAAACCCCTACACAAAAGGATTCATTCATTTCTCCACCACTGGAAAGCAGCCAGCCAAGAAGTGGATAGCAGTGGGAAGTCACTCATATTACCCAATAGTGTGGAGGTTAAAAAAAAAAAAAGAATTAAAAGGCTAGCTGCAAAATTCTAGCCAGAGAAAATCTTAGAATTAAAGGAGCAGTGCTCTAAATCAACTTAAGATTTGGCTTTGACATCAATGGTGACATCTCTTATATTCTTACGAGACACTGCAGAGAGTTATAAGAAAGCACTGGAAATTCGTGTTAGTTCCCATGTTCAGATAGTAAGGGTCCTGCAGAGAACCCAAGGCCTAATTCAATGAGATAGACTTCCAGTGGAAAATAAATTTAACACTAGGGAGGCAGAGAAGAACTGACACCAAATTAACGTGTCAGCTCCTAAGGCTTTAAATGCATTTAATGTTTTTACTGTGCTTAATATTTAAATTTTTTTAAGTGCTTTGAGTGTTTGGGGTGACTTGTGTAGAATGAGCTACAAATGCTGAATTCAGCACTCACTCTGCAGCTAGAGCACGATTCTCTCAGATCCGTTTGACCACCAGTCACTCACATCAGTACCAGAAAGCACTAGTGCGGAAAAGCATGCAGCGGCCATCTGCTCCGGCCCAACACAGCCCATTCTTTGTCTAAAGCTCTCTCTTGATGATGAACTCGCTATTTCGTGAGAAAGACCATCATTGTCACTTTGGCATAATTTAAATTGTTGAGATTCTTACAATTTCCCTCAAGGGGTCTCAGCTAACGATAGTACCACTGGCTCCTATTTGTATGAGCTTTGCAGATCTTCCAATATTTAAAGATTTTCACATATTTTTTAGTCTTCACAAAAACCCTATGAAGTGGGCCTCATGGTCCTCATGATACATTCGGTGTATCATCCCAGCACTGGAGGAACAGCCTCGGGAAGGTCACACTCTCTTCATGCTAGTGAATTCTGTCTTTCAGGATTAAATTTTGCTCTTTGCAGTAAGATATGGAAATTCTCCTTCTGCACCATGGCAGGCTCCAACCACAGAGGTGATTTCCTTCCGGACAAGGCCAAAGGGCTACATTGTTCTGGTCAAACCTCTTTTCCATGTCTTTCTTAAAACAAGTTCAACAGACTTCACATGGGGTCCAGCAGAACACGCAGGATCTACAGAATGTAATTTGATTTTCCACACCAAGTCTTTCCTTGAAGGGAGGAAGACAGAAGTAGTACAGGAAGGCAAGCAGGGAGGGGAGACTGGTGTCCAGATTCAGTCTGCATCAGAAACACCTTGAGGGTTCCTGAGAACAGCATGTCGGGCCCCAGCCCTACAGTGTCTGATTTAATAGGAGGCTGCCGTGGCCCCCAAATCTGTATTTCTAACCTTCCCACGTGGTGCAGAAGCTGCGGGCACGGGTACCTGTCAGACCACCACTGCTGCGGTCTAGGTTTATGTACTTTGTCCTTTGTTATGCAAACCATGCCTATGTCCTCAGTAACCTTGAACTTCATTATTGGGTCCAGGCTTCTTCCTTTGGGGAGTGTGTATCTCAGGTTTACTCTTCAACACCCAGGCCAACCCTCCCAGCCAGGTAGCACCAGCGACTGTATGCCGCACGCCTTCACTAGGCTGCTGATAACAAGCCCAAACCAGAACCTGCTCCTGGATCTTAGCTGCTTCCCTACTGGCTGGCTGTTTCTTTAGCCAGCAATCGGTGCTGTGTTGTACAGCCGAGAACAGTGGCATTTCACTAGCTGAAGGGAGCTGCAGCGCGCATTTAGACCAGCAGTCCTGTCCGCCTGGGTGGGCTGTGTACCTGTTCATCTCCTCAGCGGCCCCACTGGAAGCTTTGAAGAATCACAGGCTGTGCCAGTGCCCTTGAAAGCCAGTAGTGTAGGAGTGAAAAGGGTCAGAGGCTTTGGAGTCAGATAAATCCATGCTGTTCTTGGCTGGATATGCAGTTTTCAAATCCACTGTACCTTCACCGAGAAAACCCAGTGATGAGGTAGGCAAAGAGCTGGTCGCACAGGTTGGCACTCAGTCAAGGTGATTATTATAATTATGCTCCTTAGCTGGTGAAAACCTTCCAGAGGCTCCTAGCACCCAGTGAGTAAGCTTTAAACCCCTTCGTTCAGGTTGTAATACCCAGCCTGACACCGACACACCCTCACAGACTCACTTTCCCTCCCAGGAACCCTCAGCTGAGCCTCACCCTAAAACTGTCTTTATACCACCAGAAACCCTTCCCCCTCCCAACTTTCACCTAAAAAACACCCACCTTAAACCAAACTAAAACAAAATACCACTTCCATTTTTCAAATTCAAACTATGGGTCCAGCCTTTCAGTGAAATGCTTTCTTCCACCCTGCGAAGAAAGTCTGATTTCCTTCCCTAGCTCCCCATGCAATCTCAAGATATGCTGCACTTCTGTCCGCTGGCACACAGACCCTTCCAGGGTGACATGTGTGTAAATGTTCACTTCCTCCAGTGAGACACCAAGTCCCCAAAAGATAGAGAGAAACACAAACTTCTTGAAATTTCCACACTTGTAGCACTGCAGGTAAGGAATATATATTCACTGGTTTAATCTTAGAGAAACCTGACTCTGTGGATTGAAATCTTAACACTACTAATTTCCTGGCATGCAGACTGACACCAAAGCACACTCCAGAAGCATTTCTTGGTTTCTCTATGGAGGAAATGCTGATTCGCCAGGGCACCACTCCAACACTCCTCGGCTCTCGTGGACTGTAGAGAGCCGAATCCTGATAGCTGGGGGTACCGACGTCACGTGATCAGCTGGTTTAGTCATCCAGCCAGTGAATAAATGCTGAGCATCTTACATCACCGGTGTCTTCTCTGATTCATTTCTTTTTTTGTACCAGGGAATGGAACTCAGGATCTTGCACTTGCCAGGCAGGCGCTTGTGCCACTGGGCTATATCCCCGGCCAGATTTGTTTCTTTCAATTTATTTTACACTTACTCTCTCCAGGCCCATTCAACAGCTGTGAAGAAAGCACAGCACTCGAATACCGGGACAGTAAGCTGCCCCTGTTCTTGAAGGCACACCCTGTGAAAGCGCGGAGGCGGTGGGGCCGGAGGTGTCCTGGAGCCAGGCGTGGGTACAAAGGTGACCGTCAACACCCGAGAAGCTGGCAGGACCCTGGGCACTGAGCGAGCACAAGGGAGTGATGAGGACGCCCGGCTGCAGCGCCTGGCTCACTCCCTGCTGCGCCATGCATGCCTTGGTCTCTCTCCAGGGCCGTCCGCACAGACGCACAGCGGGCTCCGGGTGTGCTGGTCTCCTAGAACGGCGGGAACGAAGCACCCCCAGCTGTGGTTTAGCACGGAGCACTTCTCCCCGCCACCTGGGAGGTGGAAGAGTGACATTAAGTCTTGGCTGGACAGCGCTCTCTCTGAGGTCTCCAGGGAAGGACCCCTTCTCGTCTCTCGCCGCTTCTGGTGGCTCCAGGTGACCTCTGGCGTCCTTGACCTCCAGCTGCCTTGCTCGCGTCTCTGCCTTCATCTTCACCTGGCGCCTCCCCACGTGGCTCTGGCTCCAGTTCGTTCTCTTCTCATAAGGACACCGGCTGGATGATTCCTAGGGACCCAGCCTCCCCCACCTGATCACATCTGCAGTGGCCGCATTTCCAAGTGAGATCACACGCTGCAGCAAGGAGGATTGGAACCTCAAGCTCCGTCCCTGGGTGTCACAAACTACACCGCCTTAGGTGTGTTCTAACACTGCTCAGCCTAACTGTGAAGTCCTTCAGGACAGACGATGCTCTTCCCAGCCATGCTTGTTACCCCGCAGATCCTTCTCCACAGCACCTCACACAAACCCCAGGCCTATTCTTCCTAACAGACTGTATTGGAAAGATACTCTTGTTGTCACACACCTGTAGCAGCAGCATGCAGAAAGCTGAGGCAGGAGGATGGCCAGGACTTTGGGGCTACCTGGGCTACACAGTGAGTTCAAGCCAGCCTGTGCTACATATCGAAACCCTGTCTCCAAAAAACCTGAATAAATAAATAAAAAGATAACATGTGATCGAGTGACAAATAAGCTCAAGAAAAATCAGTCACTGGCAGTAATAGATGAGAACAGCTTGGATTTCTATCCATCCACACCCCCGCCACAGAAATGACACATATCCCAGAGGACAGAGGAAATGATCTGACAGCAAGAGAAATTTTATACAGGATTTTACTCTATTTACTGAACACATGTCATTAGGAGAATAAAAGCAAGGGAGAAAAAGCGAGGAAAAGAATTTCCTAGTAATACAAAGTAGCGCGTCCTGGAGATTCGGGATTGGGTGAGGCGATTTTATGCTGTAACACTCTCCGTGTGTACTGCGGCCTCCTTGGGCACCGAGGGCCCTGCGGGCGCCCAGCACCAGGCCACTGCAGGACTTTGTTTACAAGGTGGCTCACAGCCCCAGGACTCATGTCATTTGTGCCATCACCCTGATGTGTCCGTGCTACAGCTTCCCGGCCAGCACCTCTTCCTGCCAAGCCCTAAGTCACTGCAGAGCCAGCCGAGGCACGCGCCAGCTCCAGAGGAAGATGCAAGGAAACTGGCTGCCTCTGTGCAGCTCGGCGGCTGCACCACCGTGTCACGGGGCCCACTCTACGATACCCAGCTGTGCAGGCCGGTGAGGCCCATGTGACATTTACCACACATACGCACGCGCGCGTACACACACACACGCAGGAAAGTCTTTGTCTGTGATACAAACACCTGATAATTCTCTACTGTCCCCTCCTTTGCTTTTGTTCTCACTCTCTACAGATGGGCTTTGTTGACCACACAAACCACTCCCTCCCTGTCTGCGGGGCTGGGCGGTCTTGCAGACGTGCATCACAGCTGGAGGAGACGGAGCCTCAACTGCGGGCATCCCATCGTCACAGGCGAGGAAAGGGATCATGAGACAGTTGAGGGTGAAAAATGAAGAAAAACTAAGTCCAGACCGTAATATCCTCTTCTTGGCTAAATTCCTTCAGGGCTGGAGGCTTCGCCACAGCCACGCACTGTAGATTCTGAAGGTTCCTTAGTCGTTCTCGGCCATGGGAAGCACCCTCTGCTGCCCCCAAGTCTGCGAGCTCTCCGGCCTTGGTCTTCTGACTTTCTTGTACACTCACACACATTCCACTTCTCACACACACACATACATACACACATGGGAACACACTTCCAACACACTTCTTCCTCCTCCTGATGCCTATCACAGACACACGGCCTATGCTGTAATTTAATATATCTTAATATAATTTAATATAATATTTGTATTTTAATGTCTACTTAATATATTATTTGTGTTTTAATGTAATATTAATTTAACAAATATAATTGTACTTAATATAATTTACACCTAGCTGAGCACTTCAATTCAGGGGGTATGACTGTAAGGTCATGAGCCTAAACAAACACATGCTAAACCTAGTTTTTCTGCAGCTATACAGTTTGTCCCTTAGTGTCTTGGTCTCTTTTGTGTTGCCATAACTAAATACCTGATGCTGGGTACTTTATGAAGGAAGGACATTTATTACAGCTCACAGGTTTGGGGGCTATGACCACCAAGCGTGGATGGTCACATTACTTAGGGCTCCGGTGAGGGCCTTCTAGCTATGTCACCAAGCAGTAGAAGACATCACATAGTGGAGTGGATGCCAGTGTGGCAAGCAGTGTGACTGGAAGAGGCTAAACACTTGGATGGCCTTGCCTTGTAACATGCCAGTCTTGGGGCTGCTAATAAGTTCTGTAAGACCTAGCCCATTTCCAAGAGACGGAAGCTCCTCCCTCCTAAGGTGGCACCTTCAGCAGTCACCCCGCACTAGGCTCTCTCCTGAAAGATTCCAGCCTCTGAGAGTCCTTAAGCTGGGGACTAGACCTCTAACATATGGAAGCTGAGGGGACAAACCTTATCCAGACCATTGCAGTTACCCAAGAATATCAGTTTTACAAACTTCTTGTATAAATTCATCTTCGAAATCTACACTGTTATTATCTACTTCACCAGAACTAGCTCTGAATCAGTAACAGAAAATGGGCAGACCTATGTGTTCCTTTCTTCATAAATGCTGAAAGAGACAAAGAGCTAGCAAACAAATGTAATGGAAGTTCCAAGTCTAAATAATTTGAGTGATGCCTCTCAAAAGAATCCCTTCATGAGGTCACATTCTTATTCTGACATCAGTTAGTTCATTGTACTTAATATTTTAAAATTCTTCCTAATTTCAGTCAAAGAGATTTACTAAGCACCTAAAATGCAGGCAGGGTTCCAGGAGCTCATCTCTAGACACCATAAAGATGGAGCAGAAGATCCAGCATGGTGACAAGGAAGCACACAGAGGGGAACAGTTCCGTGGAGACTGGGGTGGGCTGTGCTGGGAAGAGGGACCTGAGATGTTAGGCAGGGTGATATGGGAGGCCCCTGAGCGGCAACGCTTGAGAAATAAAGGAATGAGGGACATGGGCCATGAGTAGAGGGAGCAGTGACTACAAATATAGCACAAGGAACAAGTTGGAGATGGTCTCTTCTGGCCAAGCAAAGGGTGGCTCCCATGCAATGAGAAATGAAGCTATCGTAGGGCTCTGGGTGATGTTATTAAAAATGTTTGTGGGGTACACTGATGTTTTCATACATGTATACATTGTGTTGAGATCAATTCAGGGCAATGAGCACACCCATCACCTCCAATGTTTAGCATTTCTTTGTGATGAGAATATTCCAGGTCCACTCTTCCAGCTAACTGGAAATAGACAGCGGCTGTTCTCACAGAACAGAGAGTAGACTGGTGGCTACCAGAGGCCGGGGAGGGCAGTGAAGCACAGCGAGGGGGGAGGCTGTGAAGTGGGTGCAAAGCAGGGCTTAGAGAGGAGCTGGTGTTGGCATTCCACGGACCCACAGCTAACTGTAGCAAGTAGGGGGTGTTGATTGACCACTATATCCTCAGGGATCACTGTGAATCCAGCATTGCAAAAGTTCCTGGAGAAACAGAGACCAAGCAGGAGGCCATTGCAAAGCCCAGGTGAGAGGTGAGAACTGTTTGGACAGGGGCAGAGGCAGCAAAGAGGTAGACCAGGGCTGGACTGTGGATCTTCCTAACGAAAGCCAGAAAGATCAACTGAGTTACCTGAACTCTTCACTAGAACCTTGGCAGTTCTTGGAAAACCAACTCTACCCTTTAAAAATCCAGTCCCTTTAAAAATTGTCCCTCTGATAGAATTCCCCAGTGTATGACAGCTTCTAAACTGCAGTTCTAGAACAGGAGTTCCAAAAAAAATACTCTGAGCACTGCGTTAAGAAAAAGAACAATGGTACTCTTAGTTATGACACTGCATGATTACTAGTATTTCTCGGAACGCAGTATGGAAGGGCCGCTGTTCATGCTACTTTTGGGGTCACGTCTGCTCACCAGGTTAACAGGCTCTAGGTAACCCCATAAGCTCATGCAAATGATAACAATCCAATTTCCTTATGAGGCGAGCATGCCATTTGATCAGTTTTTAAAAAACCCTGCCATGTTAGCAGCCTTGTACAAACAAAGTGTTTATTATACCTCACGGCTTTTCTTTAAAGTTACTACTATTCCTCTGTGTGTGTGTCTCTGACATGGCGCCGGGGGTAGGACTGGTGTTAAGGGGATTTCTGTCATAAAACTCCATACAACAGGAGCACAGTAGAACTTATTCTTTTTTCAGTAGCACTTTTTCCAAGTCTCATTTAACAGACAGTCAGTTTTTTTGGCTGACCTCTTTTTTTTTATTTTGCACTCTTGAGCAACAGGAGAAATGAAAGCTGAAGTCTGTGTAGGCTGGGTGTGCACGTGTGTGTGAAAAGGGGGGCGATTTTCATTAACCCCATTAGTGCTGTGCTTCATCTTTTGGTTGTGAAGAAATAGAATCTCTTACAAAGCAGGTCCAGCCACCTAGCTTGAACTTTCACTGTGAACCCTTAGATATGTGCATTTCAACATCCACGGAGGTGATACTCCCGGAGTGCTCACGGACTTGACGGTTCATGCTTATCTTCCCAAATCTTTGTTTACTTATTCTACCCCATCAATATCCATTCACCACATCCTCAAATTTGAAAAATCACATAATATACTATGCAGCTGGGAGCCAAAAATAAATGGATATAAATGACTTAGGATTGAGCCACTGTTGATCCGTACAATTGATCTCCTCTAGAAATAAAGAGATCATCCCACTTGACAAGTTGACTACTTTTTAAATGCAAATTTAGCAAGGCATTAGAATCCAAGTATGAAAGCAAGGGGTCTGAGAAAGCAGGACAGACTGACTTTACTCTCGCCTGTCAGAGGTCTGATGAAGAATCCTCCACAGAGGGGAGCTCCTTGGAAAGCTCATGCTGGCAGTGAGGACAGATTCCCTACTTCTCTGTAAGAGTGAACAGCACCAGCGACTTCAAAGGCCATGGTCAAGGCATCTAGGGTTCCCTTTAAGCCCGCTGAGCTTGTTTCTTCCAGCACATTCATTTCCCCCTGATTTCTGCCCCACCCCCAGCAGAGTCTCTTTTATTAAGATCTCCGGCACCAGCATCTGTGGCCTCATGCAGACCCAGGGGAGAACGTGACGCTTTGATGAGTTCTCCTCCTCACGCTCTGCAGGACATGAGCGCAGCCCATCCCTCTGCCTCCCCAGGGGTTCTTTTCGTATTATTGTACTCAGCGGTCTGGAGTTAATAAGTTAATCTTTAAAATAACCTGGTAACTGACTTTCACAGATAGCTCCGTCGAAGGTTCTTCCCCTTGGTGGAACGGAAGACATGGAGGTCAAACTCTCAGAGGTGACAGTTCATCATCCCAATAAACACCAAGCCAATCAGGAATGAGAAAGAAAACAGAAGTCCCCATGCCCGTGCCACCGCATGCCACCCTGCGCTGCTTCACAGAGGGCGGGGGGAGTCCTACATGTGGTCCTCAAGGCCCAGCATGTGAGGGTGCACAGGGCAGCAGGCGAGCTCAGCGCTGATGTCATCTGCACAGGATACCAACCACACCCACCTCTGACCACGCGGTTGGGACCGTGCTGCAGCGAGTACTGTTGGGCTCAAAGAAATTCCTTCGGTCTGGCCCAAGCAAGGTGACAAACTGCCCTCAGCTCTCAGAGCCTGGCTGCAATTTGACATGGTTGCAGGGGTCCCCCAGGCTGCATGTGTGCAGGCCTGGCCCCCAGGGTGGTGGCGCTGAGAGGTGGGGGCCCTCAGGAGGCAGGTCCTGGTAGACAGCAGCTTCCTTCCTAGCCACATGACCTGTCCCTGGCACACGCCCTCCTGCCATTGTGGTGCTTGAGGTGATGTAGCTTAGGGCACCAGCACTGGGGCCAGTGCCCTGGACTGTCAACTTTCATAAGGAGCAGAATAAACCTCTCTTCTTCATGACTAGCCTCAGGTATTTCATTATGGCATCACAAATGAAGTCCCAGGCACTTTTGCAGGTTTCTGGGATGCTGCTCTAACTGAGGCTCGGCATGCCCCTGGGGTGGGAAGAGTGCTGCTGAGGTGCCTTTCCTGTGTCTCTCCCTCCACCTGACGCTGGACAGCAGAAAGGCAGAGGCTGGTTCCATCCCAGTGAACCCACGCAGCTTATCTGCTTAACAGTGCAAGGTGGAATGATGCTGAGTCCTTTCTGGGCCTGGGTTTTAAAAGGATGGGGGGCTTGGAAACTGGACCCCAGCTTCCATGTGAGAAGCCTTCCTGGAAGGTGGCGCACACTCGGTGTGAAGGAGAGGGCCCCGCTGAGTCCGCCTCCTGCTGTCATTCCAAGCAAAGTCATCAAGGGTCTTCTGAACCAGTCTGTCTATGCTGTGACCCCAGGACAGGGGTCACAGAAAGCAGGACCGTAAGGCTGTGTTTCCTTTTATCAAAGTTCCAGCAGAGCATTTTGTAGAGCGGAAGGTAGGGAGAACTCTGAGTTCCCACCGAGGTTGTGGTTTCACCCAACTGAATGTGACTTTAGAAAATGCGTAGTTAACTACACACAGGGCGAAGACAGGGGAATCATCCACAACAGGCAGTGGCTCTGTGATAGACGCGCACAGCTCTGGGGAACTCTCCCAACTCTCCTAAGGACCACCTGTGGCTGTCGGGTGTCCTCGTCCAGCACTTTCCTTCCAGTCCCTGCTGCTCACGTCTCGTGGTCCTGGGAATGAGCCATTTCTACAGAGGGACGGGAGGCTAAGGCTGCCTCTTGGATACATCCACTTGGTCTTCTCTTCGGTTCTTGGGAGCTCTCTGATGCTCTTCTTGGACCTCAGCTAATTTCCTGAGGTGATGTTGCTGCATAGGGGAGTTGCAGACAGCTTGGGGGCTACTGTCCTTCCTCCCTTTCCTGCTATAACTGTCCCCTTTGGGATTCCCATGTCCAGTGACAGTGGCCATGCTCAGGACTCTCCAAACTAAATATTTCTAATGGAGGTACCCTAATCCACGCAGAACTCACAGCTTATGTCATGGTGCAGCTGCAGAAACCTCTGTGAAGGGGCGTGTCCACCAAGAACTCAGAGACCCTCTGAACTACCAGCCTCATGGGACATGGCCCTTCCTGGAGGTGACATGTCTGTGGAAGGAAGGGAAGACATCTGCAAGTCTGCTGGCAGAGACCCATCAGAGCACAAGACCACGGGGCAAAGAATGACAGTGATCTAGCAGCTTTTGCTGTAGACAAAGAGACTGGAGAGACCCACTGCCGATTTGCTGAAGCCAAGTCAGTGGGACAGTGTCAGGGAACAGGATATGGCTGTCCCCACAGACAGAAGCACAAGAATGATTTAACAGCAGGAGGAGGAGAAGCAGGAGATGGGATCATGTTTTTTGTGCTTATTTGTTTGTTTGTTTGAATCACCTTATGATTTATCTGGCCACCCTCATCCTGGGTTCTCTGTGGAGAAAGCACTCTTCGCTTTCCCTCCAGCCTTCACTCGGCCCTATTTCTCCTTCCTTTTCTTCTGTGCTGGCTCTGCTTGAGGGAGAGAGGAAGGAGTGGCCTTGGGAGTTGAGGGTGGATTTCTGTCCCAGGGCTGCCACCTCCCAACCCGATTTCTCTATTTCCTTGATACTCAACCCCTCTCCGCAGGTGGAGGAAGGTGGAGGAAGGAGACAGCGCTGTGAAAAATACCAGGCAGCATAAACTCTTCAGTCCAACCCTGAGGATGGAGTCCCCAACACATGCTGGTGGCAGAGGCAAAGTCACTGTCAGCCACCTGCTGCCCTCCCATGCCCTGAAGGCATGAGAAGATTTACAGGTCTCCAGGCAGATGTTCTTTCCTTCCTTTTTTGTGGGAGGAGGGTACTGGGAATTAAACCCAGTGCCTTTGATGGAGCCTTGTCTTCTTTAAGACACGGATCCCACCAAGTTGCCCAGGGTGGTCTTGAACTTACAATCTTCCTGCCTCAGCCTCACAGACATGCACCACCATGCCCAGCTATGCACTTGTGTAAGAAAGAATCCCTTTTCGTGAGCATAGGTATGCATTAACTAGTGCTATAAAGAAAAAGCTTTCATCTTACTCCTGAGATCTCATGTATATCAGCAAGACACGATCAATCTTCATTTTCATAATGAAGATTGGGAATACTTTCATCCTAACGATCCCAATTTCCAAATAATTAGACTCTGGAACTAGAAGTTTCTGCATATAGATGTTACCTCCTATCTCTTCCTCGGGTGAGCTGCTTTTCAATCAACTGATCACACAGGAAGTCACGTGACCCTCCTCCGCACTGAGCTTGGGGTCTCTTCTTCACTGCAGCTCCCCGCACTGTGCTCAGGGCAGCCTTCTTCCGCTCGCTTGCAGGTGCCCGGCACCCATGCAGGCACCCTCCCTCCAGCCCGTGAGATCCCATCACCATCACTGTCTGAGGATATGGCTCAGAGGCACAGCCTGGCACGTGTGCAGCCTGTGGTTCCATCCCCCGCACCGCAAAACACTCTGCCCTTGCTGGAGTTGTTCCTTCTGCCAAGAACACGGCCCCTCACCCTTGCCCTGCTTGAGATTCTCTGGAAGCCTCACCCAAACGCCAGCCCCTGGCCAGATCCACAACTCCCCCACCCCCGCCTCCTATGACACTGATCATACGCTGAGCATCACTCCGTGGTGCACAGGAATCACCCCGGGATCCCCTTAGAGTGGAGATTCTGAGTGCTGCTGAGTCCAGGCTGGGGCCTGAGGTTCCGCAGTTCTCGAAGCTCCTCTTTGATGCTGGAGCCACTGCCGGATAGACCCCGCCTGAGCTGCCAGCTTTGAGGAGCCCGTCCGGAAGTCACAGCCAGGCCCTCCACCATCTTTTTTTTTTTTTTTTTTTTTTTTTTTTTTTTTGGTTTTTCTCCGGTACCGGGAACCGAACTCACGACCTTGTGCTTGCCAGGCAGGCGCTTTTGCCGCTGAGCTAAATCCCCAGCCCTCCCTCGTCTTCTAGTGGTGTTGCTGGATAGCTGTGTCAAAAGATGGTGGAGGGGGGCTGGGGATTTAGCTCAGCGGCAAAGCGCCTGCCTGGCAAGCGCAAGGTCATGAGTTCAGTTCCTGGTACCGGAGAAAAACCAGAAAAACCAGAAAAAAAAAAAAAAAAAGAAGACCAGGGAGAGGGAAGGTCGGGGCTGCTGGCATAGCGGGGGATGGGGGCATGAGGAGCTCGGGGAGGGGTGGGCTGGAGAGAGTGGAGTCAGAGATGAAAGAGAAACTGGAGAGGTTAGGAAGGAAAAGGAGTGAAGCAAACTGGGAGACCGCAGACAACAGGAAGGAAAGAAAGAGGGAAGGAAAGGAATGGACAACAGGACATCGGCTGACTTCCTTGTCAAAGTGGCATCCGGTCAGCAGCATCCGAGCTTCCAGAGGAGGGCTCTGACGCTGGACCACAGCGCTCCAGGACCACGTGCTCCACGCTGCTGAGCGCCGGCACAGCCCTTCACGACTGCACGCTCACGTGGACGCTGAGTGAGCCGGAACCCTGTGCCCATACCAGGACAGCAGGCCGGGGCCTGGGCCACGACTGCGCATGGACAGAGTAGCCGGTGTCAGCGTCAGCTAAGGAGATCTCAGTCAGTGCAAAACCTTCTATCTGAACCTCACACCAATCGCGAATGAAAAGCAGCCACACCAGAGTTACCTGGTACAGCTCGATCCGCTGCTCGGGCACCCTGGCCTTGGGGTTCTGCAAACGGAAGACTCTGAACTCTGCTTTCACCAAATTGGAAGCGTTCTTCTCCATCGCCGAAACGTCAAAGCGGATGATCCTGAAGTAGGGTCTGTAGAAAGGGGGCGGGATGGCATCTGTAAAAAGTTAGGGCAATCATTGGAAATGATAAAACCCACTGCGCTTGCACAGAAGACCGCAGCATGAGACAGTCCCAGAAACCGTGCGGGAAAGGGCCACAGGATGCGTCCGCTTCCAATGGCCGATTCAATACCATCAACAATCTAACCAGAACAAGAAAAAAATAAACATATGCATTTGGTTACAGAAGTAGCAGATTAATAAAGATTAGCACACCACTTTCAATGACATTCGAGGGCATGCAGTTAACTCTGTCCTTTGGAGGCTGACGGGGTGGTGGAAAATCCTAGAGGGTTATAAACTGGAACAAGTTCGTGACAGCTGAAGTCTGGAGAGAGCTGTCAGGCCTGCTTACACTTTAATCCGATGTGCCAAGAAAATAGCTCCTAATGGCAAGCAGCTTGCCCATGTATTTTTTTTTTTTCCTTGAAAGTCTGGCATCCAAATACTCTACTTTTATCCAGGCTCATGTACTACATCTTTTTTGGCTACAATAGTTTGGTTTTTCACACATGTATGGCCAACTTACGGTAAGGAAATGTGAGTAAACAGAACTATACCCATAAGCTGGCCATGCAAGGTCTCACCCTAAAATTCTTTATTTGGGATACTACCTGTTGGTGTGTGGCCACCCTCAGGATGAAGGAGAAGAAATCAGCAGCGGTTCCTGCAGCTCTGAACCACGTAGAAGACAGAGTTGCAGGTAGTACCCAACAATTCCAAGTTCATGCCTTGCTTAGAGTTTTGCTGTTATTTTTAGTTACCTGGCAGTGCCTTTAAATATGCATCTGAGGCTACACCAGAAAGCAGGCCACCCCCCATGCTTTTATACACAGTGTTCACTTCTCGGGCTCCAACACCAAGCAGGCCCCTTGTCACAGCCAAATGTCCACAGTCTTTTCCAAAACCTCTTACAAATTTACCTTCCCTGTTCCAAGGCTCCATCCCATGTGGTGGCTCCATCTCCTTCTACCCTTCCTTCTCTTATGTAGCTTTTTTACAACATGGTCATTCACACTTGTGTATGTTTCTTTACAAACATTTTTATGACCACGGCATCATGTTTGTTTATTTTGTTTTTCCCTGTGAAATTTTAAGAATCTGAAAGGCAGAGCCTGTTTGCCAGGCCTTTCTTTTTCCCTGAATATTCAGGACAGGGCTGTGCACACAGGGCGCTCCCCAAATGACTGCTGTTTGCATAGTTGGTCATCAATGAGAGTCTTAAAAGACTCAGGCATCTGGCTACTGGCAACCCTAACATCTTATTAAATAAGCAAGCCAGCCTGCCCATCTTAAAATAGAAATAAATACCTTTCGTGATTTCTTGGGAAGCCTGTGCCCTGATAATTACACTGAAAAAAAAAAAAAATGCCAGGGACACAGGAACATTTCCTCATCTCAGAGCTCTGCAATTCTTTTGCAGAGGCTTCAACAGCCCTTTCCCTGTACGCTGGAGACTCTGAACACAGGTCCTTGGAGAAAAGGTGAATTCCAAGCCACCCTCTCCTCAACTCTGGTTCATAAAATGAATGTGTGAATTGAGGCTTTGTAGCTGGTAAACCAGAAGCCTCAGAAACAAACAAACAAACAAAAAAACCCCCAAAAATCCAAAGCATTCAGATTTTGGAGAAAAGCAAGTATTCATGCAGACAGAGCGATAACTCACTACATGGCCACTGTGAACTCATTGTGGTGGGGAGGGTTCCACGCTGGGGGACACTCATACCAGCAGAAAGATCTGTGGAGCTCCCTAGCATAGTGGCTACAAAAGGTAGCTACTCAGAAGAAATATGAGATCTGATAGAAAAATACGGTATGCATTTAAATTTTAAAAAATTATTATCGTAAATGTCACATTTCCATTAAACCCATTTAAAATATTCCCCCTGCTTCAAACACACTTATCCCATCCTTCTTGCCACTTTCTGAAGCAGTTCTGGAAGTCTTCTTTCATGAGTGTCTTACGTGGTGCTCGCGTGGCTGCCTCAATTTCCTCAGTACATTCAAAGCATTTACCTTTAATGGTCATCTTGTCTTTGGGGAAGAGCCAGAAGTCACACGGTGCCAGATCTGGTGAACAAGGTAGATGAGGACACGCTGTAACGTTTTCACAAGCCTGCCTTTCAGCTGGATGGCGCTCAGCAGCAGCATTCACCATAATTCTGATCACATCTTGTAAAGACATTCAGGAAAAAGGACTTCCAGAACTGCTTCAGAAAGTGGCAAGAACAGCGAGGTAAGTGTGTTCGAAATGATGGGGAGTACACTGAGGGGGATTCATAGTGGGGTGTCTTTTACTGCAATGAATTTTATTATTACTATGAGTCCAAGGGGCTGGGGATACAGCTCAGTGGCTAAGCACCTGCCTGGCAAGCACAAGGTCCTGACTTTGATTCCCAGTACCAAAAAAAAGACATACTACGAGCACATGTTTGTGGTACTAAATGATTACAGGCTCCATGTGGAACTGGTGCACATACATAACACATCTGAATTCTCTTCTCATCCCCTTCCTCCCCTCTCCTCCCATCCCCGCCCTCCATCTGTTGATCCTCTCCCCTCTGAGAAAGCTCTAGCTCCCTTCTTCCTATTATCTATCTTTTATTTTGTTCTTTATTTATATTTTGGGTTTTTTCTAGACAAGAAACCATCTGATGTTTAAGCTTGTGCATCTGACTCACTGCACTTCACATTATGGTCTCAAGGTGCGTCTGTTTTCCTACAAATGACTCAAATGTGTCCTTTCTTAAACATAAAATATTCACCATATATTCTGACCACACCTCTTGGATCTTTCTCTTCTGGAATACGCCCACCCCTAACGGTGACTGGAGCGTCTGGTCCCAGCCTAACCCGCTCAGCTGAAACAGGCCGCCCGGGCACCCAGACAGAGCGGCGGGCAGGCCGGGGCCGGGCCCTGGCTCCGCACACCCTCTTGGCCAGGCCGTGCTGCAGGCGGGCGGCTGCTTTCATCTCTGCTTATCCCCCGCCTTAGGCAGCAGAAGCTTCAAGATCCTCTGGAGGAGCAGCCTGGAAGAGCGGGGAGATGCGCGTTTCCTGTCATTAGCCAGCGTAAACACGGGGCCCCCTCTCCTCTGGCGGCACCCACAGGCCTCTTCTGCTTCCACAAACACCCATCTTCAACCCGCCCATCCTCATCTTATCCTTCCATCAAGTTTGTAAATAAGTGCTTTTAGGATTTATTTTTATTCTCCTTTGTGTTTATTAAACTCGGAACCAATTTTCTCTCCTTTCTGGTCCTCTGCCCACTCTCACTCTTCCTTTTTATGGCTGCCTCGGACTACAGGGTCAATTTTGTTTCTTCTTCTCCTAAGCAAATCGTGCAATGATCCCGTCCCAGGCTTTTGAGCTCAGAAAGAGTTTGCAGATATTCACAGGAGGAGCCCTAGGGGAATCAGACTGCTCCTCTGGGCTCCCCTGAGCTCTCGGCAGGCAGCGCTTCTCCCTCTTCCAGGCCTCAGAGAACCTTAGCCCCCCTGTGTTCCACAGCACCAGTCGGTACCGGGGCTGCTTCTGCTGTAAATGGGAGTGGAGCGCCTCACCAGGGACTACTCCTGTCTCATCTCCTCAGGGAAGAACCTGGCCCCGCTGCTCCAGCACACAGGAGCACAGCCTGAGACTGTGCACCGAGGACTGCCGAGTCCAGGCACAGTCCCTCTGTGCCCTGCTGTCATTTCTTACGGCTCACGAGCCCCCGCCTGGCTGAAGGCGTTGAAGGATTTGTCAAATGTTTTCTCGTCAGGGAAAAGTACAGTCACTGTCGCTCACTGTCGCCCAGACAGTGGCTCGGCCCTAAGTCACAGGCACTTTAGGGGTGGACCTCGGGCAGGCGCGGGGTTGGGGCCGGATCGCTCCTGGGCCAAAGAGCAGGGCAGGTGTCGAATGATCCACTCACTCACACTTGGAGGGACAGAGCTCTCTCCTCTGCTCCCTCCAGGATTCATTTCCCTCTCTGGCACAAGTGTTCACTCTCAAGTCCTCGGGCACACTCCCCACCCCCGGCCCCTGCCAGGTGGTCGGAACCTGTGCCTGACCTCTGCCAACTCCGCCACGGGCACACGCCGGCCCGCTCCTTCCTGTCCATTTCTGACCCACTTTTCAGTTCCGTCCAATCAACTTCTTCCACCCTCCAGTTTCAGCCCAGTAGGCAGGGGAGGCTGGTCCTCCTCCCACGCTGCCAGGGGCCTTGCCTCACACAGAAGACATGCTGCACCACCCCGCACTCCGGGTCCCTCCCCGCCGCCTTGGCACACGCCCTTGTTCCATCGAGTTTAGAAAAGGAGAATGGGAAATAAATCTAAGCTGTCATGAATTTCCAAAGTAAGCGTTCGGAAAGCCTGCCTGCGGTACTTAACCACAGACCCTGGCACTGCGACTGGGGCCGGAGCCGGGTCCCCACCTTCTCAAAAGACCTCCCACGTGAGCTCCATGCTCGGGCCCGCGGTCCTGAAGCCGCAATCATTTTGCCTTACAGAGCACATCTTGTCAGTGCAGCTTGCGGGACAATGAAGCGAGGGCAAGGGGCTTGGAAACAGCCCTGCGGCTGGCCGACCCACCTCGAGGACTCTCTGCCTCCGGGCCTGTGTCCCCTATGTCCTCAGCCTCTTCTGGCCCACCCAGTGATGACTGTCACCTCCACACTCAGGAAGACTGGCGTCAGGCACACAGCCCATGCACTTCCGGCAGGACACGGTGTCCAGTGCGCCACCCACTGCTGACAGTGCCGCAGGTGGCGGGCTCCCCTCACCACTCTTCCTCGAGGGACCAAGCCCATCCCAGCCTGGAGTGTGCAACGCCACCGGCGGAGCCGTGGATCTATGGGGCGGGAGACGCCTATGCCTCGCCTAAGGAATCATTGGTCTGGGGCTGCTGCCTGGGGACCCTGTGGCTAGTTGGCTGCATGCTCCTGGATACCTGTGAGCACCTCATTCCGGGAGTGCCCTGGTGCCCAAAGACAGCCACTGACATACGCACCTACACACAAAGGGAAAGAGAGGGGGAGACAGAGAGAGAGAGAGAAGCAGGCAGTTATATGTTCCTGAATCTGTGAGAGCATTTTCTCTTTTGAATGAAAGGCGTTGTGCTTGCATTTTGTAGAAAGGCCCTGCATACTTTGTATCTAGCCCTGCTGTAGCCATGGGGCTATGTACAAAAGAGGTAAGAAGACTTTAATGATGCAGCAAAAGATCTTTAAGGTGATCTCTGCTCTAATCCCAAGTGAAGCAGTGCTTAGTGGCCTTCCGGAGCTATTTCTTCTCCTCACTGAGGTGACGGCCACGGAAGCGGCTGTCTGGATGACATGAGCAAGCAGATGGAAAGCCGGAGCCCTGAGTCAAGCACACATTTCCACTCAGGTCCCTTCCTGTCCCCTTTCCATCCCGCAGCAAGGCTGCCAAGTGGTCAGTGGGCTTTCTGTGGATGCCCTGCGGAAGAAGCACTCCTACTGCCGGACAGGCTTCATTATGGGAGGAAAGACCTGGGGCGGCCTGCAAACCTCCCTGTGTGAGCTGAGAGAGCCCTGTTCCCTCAAGCAGAGGCATCAGTCACCAAAGTCCTTAGTGTCCTGCCCCAGAACGCTGGCCACCAGGAAGGACAGGAAGAACATTCGCCCTCCACCCAACATCTCTGCAGCGAGCACCCCCACTCCTACTGCACTGCTCAGAGCAGGACTACTTTTAGAGGAGGACAGAGTACAAGGTCTTAGAACATCACTCCTGTGGGATGAGGTGGGACAGAGAAGGAAACTGTGGAGGGCACAAGAAAACCCCAGGCTGCCTAGAGCTCAGCCCTTCAGCAGGACAGTGCTCCAGCCACCCACCCGGTGTTTATTCCCAGTTAGGATGGTTATGCTGCAAAACTGTCTGGAGAGAAATGCTTGGGTTAAGGACTCATTGATATTTGCTGTGATTCTCAGAGTGGTTTTTCGCCTGCCATTCACCTAGGGCAGCAGGATGCACCCATTCATCCACTGTGCTCAAGGCACGTCTGCGGTGGGCAAAGGCACAGCTGACACGGAGCTGAGCAGATGAGTAGAGTCCGGTGGATCAGGAGACAGGGAGCTTAGTGTCTGCCAGCAGCGTTCTTGGAGTCAGCAGCAACAGAAACGCCTAAGAGAACTTGGCCCAGTCTCACTGTCCTTGCAGAGTGCCCAGGAGAGCCCAGGAAGGTCAGGGGTTCGGGGCGAAATAGCAGGTGTGGGTATGGAAGTGACCGCTAGTGACCTGGAGGTTTTGTGTGACTCCTGCCCAAAGTATTCAGCTGTGCTTCAAATCTAAACCGGCTCTCTTCTGTGGGGAAGGCAGCAAGAGGAGTACAGGGCATGCAGGACCCTGCTGATGAGAGCGGATGTGCGTGTCCCATGCAGCAGCATGCCTCCTCAGTGGGTGGTGGTCTGCATCTCAGCAAACTCCTTGGGCCACGCCTCTGTATCTAAAGTGTGGGAACCGCTAATGTGAAGAATGGAAGAAAAGAAGTCCCCGAAGACACACAGAAGTACAAAGGAGCGTCTAAATTTTCAATCTGGTATTTTGCATATTTAAAAAAAAAAAAAAGTAGGACAGAAAAGAGAAAACTGCAGCCACACAAGAGCTCTGAAGCTCCCCAAATGGAAAAACAGAATTCCTCTGTGACTTGCAGAGCTGTCTGCCCTGACTGAACGCTTCAACGGATCCAGAGCCTTGGAAAATACAGACGCCTGCCCAGAACCCCCAGGGTCCTGATCTCTGGACTAGGATGGACTTTCCCAAGTTCCTTGGGTGATTCTGACCACAGCCAGGACTGAGACTGTGCACGGAGAGGACCTGACCAAGCTCAGCGTGAAGAATAGAAGAGTTGGAGGTTCAAGTACTCCTGGGCCTTGTATACGGAAAGTTCTTACTTTCTATAGATCTGGGAACCACATTTTAACTTCAAAGAGTTAAAAACAAAAAAGGGAGCTCGCTGACTTGCATGGTGGTCGTCACCCACCTCACTGGAAAAACTAAGGGCTGGCAAGATGCACCTTGCCCAGTTCCTGGGTCCCACGGCAGTTTGCGCTCTGTCGCCTGAGCTCACCCCTAGCTGCCTACCTGTGCCATTACATTCTGCCCACTATGATGCTCTCCAGAACTTGTTTTACACCTCTAAATCCAACTGTTAGATCATCGTTCGCTCACCACCTGCGTGGGAAACACCCGGGGAGTTATTAATCCCTGAGGCATCCCCGGTGAGTTCCGGTTGGTTCTCTTGCACACTCAAGCCTTAGAACATCTGCCCTCAACTAGGACGGTCTGGTGCTATAAACTTGTCAGGCCTTCCCGCCAGTTACTCAGAGCCCCACGCACCTAGAGATAAATGAAATACATCCATTTCGCCAACCCCACCCTAGGGAACATGGCCTGACCTCTCTGCAGCCTCAGAGTGCTACGCAAGACCTCTTTCCCACTTTGCACTAGCTATGTAGACTTCATGTCTGCAGGGAAGATGTTTGGGATCTCATCTCAAAGATAAACTCAGAGCAAGGAAAGTGAAATAACTTTTAGCAAAGGTCAGGTGAGGTGAGGTGAGGCTGGACTTGGAATCAAAAGCCCATAGCTTTTCACTCCCTTCTCCTGCTTTCTGTGCAAAAGAACCCCTGGGTGCAGGGCATGACCGACACCCAAGGCAGCAATACCAGCACATGCATGGACGCACACAGGGGAAGTGCTCCTCCCCAACTAGAGATCAGCTTGCCCTTGTAGCACAGCTTGAAAGCCTTAACGCAGGGCCTAGTATTTTCACTGACACACCTAACAGAAAGGCCTTGATTTGGAGACCTAGGGTCTCCCTTCCAGTGAATGTTCCCCAGTACGAAGTACTCTGCTAACAGCCCATAAACTTGTGCCTAGTGTCCTGTCTCAAGTAGCACCCACCGGTTCTTCTCCCCCAAATCCCTGGGATGAACACAACAAATGCTTGCTGGAAATGATGGCACTTGCCCTACAGCTCAGCAGCAATTGCTGTGGACTTTTGACATGCTCAGTGGCGTAGCAGCCCCTCACTCCTGACATCCCCGCTTTGGGGGAAGAGAGTCTGGGGTTCACTAGACATCCCCCACAGTGCACAAGACAAGCAACCACCAAATGTGTGGAGGGTAGTAAACTAGGTACTATGTGTGTGCACATATACACAGCCAGCAAGAAACCAAGACAATTGTGTTTTGGGGTTTTCTGAAATTTGTCTTGGCACACTGGATATGGATTTTATTTCACTACCACATCCCAAACACTGCTGACATTCAAGTCACAGCAATTTAACACAGAATGACTGAGAAATAAACAGCGCATCGGCAGCGGTTTCTGATTTTCCTCTCCGGCCATCCCACCTATTAAATGTAACACGGCACCAGAGCATCTGCGATTTAAAGCCGGAGTCTCCGAGAGGGAGGCGGCGTCAAACGTGACACGCTGCTGGCAATGGCGAGCACGTCAGCTGATGTGACTTGGCCTTCACCGAGCTGCTACTTGAGACTGTGCGTCCCGTCAGCAGGAGCGTTTAGGCCCTTCTTACACGGTGCAAAGAAAGTAAAATAACAGTGGTGCTGGCCCGTGGTGTTTGGTTTTCTTGAACTGTGACAGACGTGGGTTTCTAGTTTCTAGTCCAAAGTTTCCATCACCTCTGTAAAATCCTTTCTATGGGGACACATCTTTTGCATACAGTTCCTCCACGTTTCCCATCCGGCTCAGCGCTTGGAGATGGCTCCTACAGGATGTCTTGGGCTTAGCAGTAAAACTGTGGACGCTGAATGAGCAGGATACTATGGCTGCTGGGAGGCCAATGGCTAACTCTGAGGAGATTCAGAAACAAGGCCCATGAACAGAATTTGGCCAGACACACTTCTATGAGCAGGTAGACACTGAATGCGATGTGTCCCTTCCCAGTGGCCTCACAGCGGCAGGCTGTCCTCACACGGGATATGGAACCGGCTCCCAGTTCATTGCCATAGTCTCACTCTTTGAAGTATGTAAAACTCTGTCTTTTGTTCTCTTTTTCTTTCTCCTTTCTCGCCCTCTCTTTTTTTTGTTCCATTTTCTTCCGCTCCTCCTTTTCTTGCTCCCCTCCCATGTGTGCTCTTGTTCTCTGATATCCGGGGACAACACAACCACACTTTGGGTTCCCCAGCGGTGTTAAAGGAGCCACGGCTCCACAGCTCAGTGTTCCACACAGCTATCCCAGAGTCCAGCAACGGCTCCGAACACGGTCAGGAAAAGGGGGCCCACAGGAGGTGATTCATTTTTATGAATTAAACTTAGAAAATTTAGGGTATCATCCTTAACCCTTCAATAAGAGCCATACTTCATTCTTCTTCCTTTTACAGACTGAGAAACTGAGGAGTGAACTGTTTCCAGTATAACACCAAACGCAGTAAAGCACACAGCCCCTGACATGCTTGCTCAACACTGGACAGTCTTGCTCATCTCTGTTTTTTCAGAAGAATTCTTATCCCAAACAAACAAACTCTGAAGTCCCCTTTCCGGAAACTATTTTCCTTGTAACTCTGCAGTGAGTGGTGTAAACTTTCAACATGTTTAGCGGGTGTCCTGGCTCCTTATTAGCCTGAAACTCTTTCCTAATCTTTACAGAATTCTAGCAGTGGTGTGTAATGGCCAGCGCACATTTGCACTGTGAGGTTTTATTCGTGTCTTCTGTTAGCTTCTTGCTGTGGCCTAATTTCTTAAAGGTAGTTGTCTAATTATTTTGAGGCACTGTGTTGATTTGTGGCTCTGCCCTAAAGCTTAAGTTAATAAGCAGTAGGGAACACCCTGCTAGGACTGTAAGCTGTTTACCAACTTAACCGAGTGACACGGGTTGCTATTACTAACACATTAAATTCATGGTTGAAGAGGAAGCAAATGTCAAGAGAGAGAGATGATCTAGATTGTCCAGCTTGAGTGAAGTAAACCAAATACACCAATGTTCAGTTTCTTTGCAACCTTCAGTGGAGTAGAAATGAGAGTTCATAAAAGGATTGCCTCGCACCTACGAGGTGCACTTTTGGTATTGCTGGTGTCTAACTCTTCTTTCTGCATTTTCTCAATAAGGCAGACAGGACAGTCCCTCCTCAGAGTCCTTGAGCTTGACAGATGGCCCATGCCAGCCAACAGCTCCACGTAACAGACCTTTTTCTCGGGCTGAAGGCTGGTGTCTGTGAGGGCTACACAATGGGCCTAGCTCTGCAGCACAGGACAATCAATCTGTCCCTTCCCGCTGCTCCTGCTTAGATTTTGGGAGCTGGTTTTCATGTCCTCTCTTCCCCGTCTCTTTTCTTTTACCTTTCATTGAGTTTCGTGAAAGCCGTTCATTCACCTTTTCTGGTTATTCTCTTCTTCTCCTAATGCCAGAACTTTACATCTCAACATAATTCAGCACAAGAACTATCACTCACCATGTTGTGGAACTTGTACTTTAATTAATTTAATTTCACTTAATTTATTTATAAATGTATCCCAACAACGAATCAAGCTCTCTCTCCCTCCCTCTCTCCTTCCCTCTTGTTTATTGCCTTTGTGTGCTCTTTCCACCTTGGCACTCATGCCACATTTTCTATGCATTTCAAACACGTAATGAATTACAAGTCTGGGGTTTTCTTTCCATGCGGTCACACAGATGCAGCCGTCTTGTACTTATCCTCTGAAGCTTTACGTGTCTACCGCTACCTGGTACATACTTACTTGATGTGACTTCCCATTGCAAACACAGTGAGAAGAAGTTGAAGCCTTATGTAGCAGATCTGTGCTTTCACTTGTTCAGTGATTTTTTCAGGGGACAGAGTTGAAAATCAGAAGGACCTTACAGTCTGCATCATTCATCTGCTGAGCACACAGGTAAGAGCAGTTTCTAACCGTGTTTAGGTGGACCTGGACTCACACCCACACTCCAGCTTCCTCTTTCTGGACACTCTCAGTGGTTCACCCCATGACACCAGTGATCCATCTCTGGAGAAACAGCTGGGTCTATGAGAGGGGTGTGAGGTCACACAGCCACCACATTGGGTTTCTGGTTGGCCCAGTGGCACATCTCCACAGTGGCCAGTTGGGTCCTATGAAAAATGGCCTAAGGGACAGGACTGAGGAAAGTTCCGGAAGCCACACCACTCTGGAATGCCCATTTCCTGTTAATCAACATGCTTCCTTTAACCTCTGTCTGGAAGGGTTGAGCTGTTCCTCATGCTAAAGAGTAGCTCTCTATTTGGAATATCCAGAGGGGGCAGGGAGGAACCGCCTGCAGACATTTTCAGTTGCCGGATGTCCACGCTCTCATTTAAGCAATCAGTCCTTCGGGCACCTTTGAGTGAAAGTGAGGGCTGACGCTAGGGCCTTCTGGGTCGGTGAATGTGTTCGTGCAGGCGGGCTCTCTTCCTTGCCCTGTTTATACTGGAACACAACGAGGGCAATTAAGATACGGGAAACATGGGGATTAGAGCAATCCAGAGGAATTGGGGCATGCATGAGCTCTGAAACAGAGCCAGGAGCTTATGCTTGTTTTAAGAAATCATGTTCATTTGGATGCTAAGGAGTTTCTGTTCTTCAAGGTTGAGCCACCATTTGTGAAAAAGAAAACATTCTTTAAATTAAGACTCTCCATTGTGAGCCAGGCATGGTGGTAAATGCCAGCCCTCTGGGAGGCTGAGGAAGAAGAGTTCCAAGTTTGAGTCCACTGTGGGCAACTGAGTGACTCAGTGAGGCTTTGTCTCAAAGTTAGACAGAGAGAGAGAGAGAGAGAGAGAGAGAGAGAGAGAGAGAGAGAGAGAACAAGACAGAGAGACAGAGAACAGAGAACAAGACAGAGAACAAGACAGTTAGACAGAGAGAGAGAGAGACAGGGAGATAGAGACAGAAAGAGAAAAAGGGAGAAAGAGAAAGAGACAGAGAGAGAAGGAGAGACAGAGAGACAGACAGAGAGAGAAAGAGAAAGAGGGAGAGAAAAAGAGAGAAAGAGACAGAGTGAAGGGAGGGAAGAGAGTAGAGAGAAGGAAGGAAGGAAGGAAGGAAGGAAGGAAGGAAGGAAGGAAGGAAGGAAGGAAGGAAGGAAGGGCCTTCCAATTCAAAACTAGACCACAGATAAATCCTTAAAATGGGCATGGTGGCACACGCCTGTAATCCCAGCACTCAGGAAGATGAGACCAGAGGATTGCTGCAAGTTCAAGGCCAGCCTAGGTTAATAGTGAGTCCAAGGCCAGCCTGAACTGCATAGCGAGACCTTGTCTCAATAAATAAATAAATAAAATGTAAAGGATGCATCATTTCCATTTAATTGGATGAGTTGACAGCAAGCCCCACACACGTTACTGTGCTCTGAGGGACACTAGAAGAGGAAGCTGACCGAAAAGCAGCAGGCAGAGCATCCAGAGAGTCCCTCCAACCAGCCCCTACTTATTTACAGCTCAGCACAGTTGGAAGGGACTGTAGTGCGAGAGTGGATGGAAAACCATGAAAGAGAAAGGAACATTTCTCTTTGGGGAAGCTACAGACCTGTCACGCAGCTCCCTATTTTCTTTAGGAGAATTGTAGAAGGTTTTGGACAGGGTCAGAACTCAGCTGGTTTCCGAAGCTTTCTCTGCCTCTGTCTCACAGGCAGTGGTGTGGACAGAACAGGAAAAATGCCTTTTAGTCCCAAGTCAATGGCTCTTCTATGCATTTCAAAAACTTTCGTTAAGTCCTCTTTAAGGAAGAGTTCTTTCAAGGCCAGAGCTTTACAAGTGTGTTAGGGCAAAAGCAAATAGAATTCCCAGAATGCCATAGTAGAATATATATATCTCCAGAAAATAAATAGCAAGCAAAGGTCCGAGACGAGAATGTCACACAAAGCCAACCTTGGGCCCATTTACATGTTCCAGCACACCCACGGCCAATAGTCACTTCTGCCATCTCAGGGTGTGTGAGTCATGTCACCAAAGATGACCATCTCTTGCCATCGGTTTCCTTTGACTATTTTAAAGGCGAGGCAACACGACTGGAACATTTCTTTGTATTGGAAAAGTAAAGAGACAGCCAGGTCTGTCAACTCATCTGAATCAATTAATTTAGCATCTGTGTGTGCAAAGGCAAGAGGGTTACCAGTGGGGACCATGCCATGCTCAGACAGCTATGTGCACGCATGTACACGAAGGCAGCGGGTGCCAGTGCCTCGAGCGTGTTCATTAGTTCCCGCCTGTGCTCTCAACAGCCCAAGGACTCCAGCAAGGAGCGAGCTGTGTTATACTTGGCTATAGCAGCACAGGAGGCCGCTAAAGAGGAGAAGTCGGCCGTCCATTTCCCTATACTCCGCCACCCTTTCAGGCCTTCCCACCAGGATGGGCCAGTTCTGGGCGCTCACCCTCTGGGTCTGGGGAGGGCAGAAACTTTTGCATGTTCCAGGAGCACAGGGGCTGAATCTTCCAGCTTCCCAATCCTGTGTTCCAGCTCCAGGCCCAGGAAAATGAGTCTTAGTACAGAACAGCTGCTCAGTAACGATTGCAAAGCAAAAGGAAGTTAACCCTTTTTTCAAACAGCTAAGTCACACAATGATGAGATGATGAGGAGGAGGAGGAAGAGGAGGAGGATGGTGATGGTGATGGATGTGATCACAATAGCTTAGGCCTTCATAGGACTTTATGTTGAATAGAGCACTTTCTGTGCTATTTCACCTGAGCCTGATCATTGTGCAAAGTGGGAACTATCATTCCCATATCACTGTTGAGGAAACTAATTCAGAGGCCAAATGGTGTGACTGAAATGATCCCCTGGACTTCTTCGTGCTATCCTGATATTGGTCACTGGACACCAGTTCAGACACAAAGCAGCTATTGGGACAATACCAGCCCCGTGGCGTGCACTCTGAGTGCAGTGGGCGGAGGAGGCCCGTCTTGAGATTTTCATCACCTTCCAGCTTGAAGAGATATCGCAACATTCAAACAAACGAGCTGCCTTTTCAGCTGGTTCTGATCCTTTCCACAGAGCCTTTTATCTCGTCTGTTAGTGCCAAGTGCAGAAGCATCTCCCTTTCTGTGAGAGCAGCCAGCCTGAGGGTGACAGTGCCTGGCAGGGACCAAGACGCACAGAGTGGTTTCTGTAGGTTGCTCAGGGTTCAGCTACACAGCAGCCTCAGGATGTGCAGTGTGCCCTTTGCTGTAACTGGTACTCTGAGAAGGACCTAAAGGTGTCCATCAGGGAGATGCCGGGGGAGAGCCAGAATGTCTGTGCATCAACAGGGAATGAAGATGTCCCCAGCTCAGTCCCCCTTTTTTCACAGTGGGTGAAGTTGCGGCTAGACTACAGCCTGCAGCTGTGGTGGGCAGAAGTACAGAGATGCTACTGATCTGAGCCTCAGTGACAAGACCACTTTGCGGCATTCAAATCAATCCAGAATTGCCCAAGAGATTACTGTACTCCTTCAATTTCTCTCTAGATAGGAAGAGACAATCTGGGCCGTCTCTCCCTTCAAGATGTCCCTACAGAGTTCAGTCCACATTGGCCAGACAAATATACATAAAGACCTTTAGAAACTTCAGTTGGTCCTTTTCTTTGAAACCAAGCAATTACACGTTACTCCTTTTTATTGAGGAAGGAAGCTGGGGAGCTCTACCACAATCACACATTGTGTCTAAGTCCATGTCCGTGCCTCCTGGGTGTGCGAGTCCTCTGACAACAACTTCTAACTCTGCCAGAAGACAGCAGTGTGCGACCTTGCTCACTGTGCACCTTCCAGGTTGCCATGCTTTACACATAGGACAACACATCTGGGAGTGGGCTAGAGAGGGGGAAGGGAGGCACAGACAGGCACAGAACTTTATGGTCCACGCAGCACTTTAAATGCCTCCAAAAAGGATTCAGAGACCCTAAAAATACTTAGTGAACCAGTAGCTAAAGGCAGGCAGCACAGTCTATCCGATTTCCCCTCCCGGGACAGAGTTGCTCTGAAGTACTTCAAAGCCAGGGGTGGAAAAAGTCCCAGAACAGCCCAAGATCAGGGCAATGCAGAGCCTTCTATTAGAGCCACCCAAGGCGGAGCTAGAAACACCCCTGGGAGAGGCCAGGCTCTTGCGACAAGATCTGCTGGGAGGTGAGAGAAATAGACGGCCTCTGATGCTATCCTGGGGCTGACAAGACAAATCTAACGCTAACAGTTTGAATGTCCAGTTTTCACGAGACACAAAACAGGGGGAAGGAGCCCAGCAGGGGCTGAAGTTCAAAGACGGAGCTATACGAAGCCTCCTGTGGGTTTTGAAGAAGGCGACTCACTGCTTTTGTCCCTAGTCCCCCGCCTGCCAAGGCTACTCCTTGCATACGACTCTAGTTCCCGCCCAGGGTTGTCTATTGCGGCCACATGAGGAAGGAAACTTCAGTTCTGGTTGTGATATTTGGACATGTTGAACCGTCAGGCGGGAAAGCCTCCCAAACCTCATAGCCGAAAGGATTCCACCAAGGACTGGTGAACTTAGGAAGAACTTCCACTTGCTCTGAAGCCACGGCCCGATAACTTCAGTGTGAACTGGGGACCCCTCTACAGGATTCTAGTCAGGCCCAAATATGATGGCACATGTGACCGTCCTCTTATCCAATGCAGCACGATAAATTAGTGCAGCATGTCCCTACTGAGCTTCAACTCACTCTTCCAGAAGGAGCATATGCAGCCTCAGAAGTCTCTCCAAGACAGTAAGGGTTTACTTGCATGATCTGAATCTAACTCCCAAACAGCTTTTGAGACAGCTCTCCTAGCTTGCCGATAAAAAAACTTAAGTTCAGAGCGAATACCCAGAAATATCAGCAGGTAAGAGGAAAAAGAATCCAAGCCCGGTCCTAAATGCCAGCATGCTTCCCCTCAATAGATCCACTCCCAGCTGAGCAGGCTCCATCCAGATTCCAGTGTATGGGGCAGTGCCGTGCTCAGTGATGACTGACTGAGATCACTGTCATCAGCCTGTGGTTTGCGGTTGCCTGGGGAGGCAGTGTGCTCTGGGGCACCCTCTGAAGCATGGCAGCCAGTGTGACCTCCACTGTCAGAGAACCCTTGGTTTCACCATCTTCCAGGTTCCTTTTCACCATCCCTGCTTACCAGGCCAGCATTTTGCCATCTGTTCTTTTAGGCTAGGCCATGCGCTGTGGGGAGTGGACTGTCCCCAAACCGAAGAAAGTATGAGGTGAAGCAAATGAATGTTAAGTCTACTACCTGGCAGGCCAACTTCTCAAAATGCAAGGGGCCAGTGGTAGCAGCTATATCTCAGTGGGATGATCTCATTCCCACCCCCTGGACACTACCAGGTAGATTCTGCTTCCACTGTCATTTAGCAGATGAGGAGATGGAGAACACAATGGTCCTAATAATGTGCACCGAGTGAGCTAAGATGCTGCACACAACAGGTTGGCACAGGCCCGGAGCAGGACTTCCTCTTCTTGCTCATCTCTGAGATTCCCAGAGGGCAACTCCCTGGGCCCACAATCCTTCTTTCCCTTATGGGGTCTGCGCTCACTATAGAACGCTATACTGCCCGGATAAATGACTTACCTAAGGACACAGCCAATACACGGTGGACCCAGGGTCAATGTGACCGACAGTGCACCCCTTTTAGTACTTCACTCCAAAAGGAAGATAAATAGTCCCTTACTACAAATCTTGTTTCTAACACAGGGCAGAGAGAACATGTGATGAATCTGCTGTACTTGCTTTACAAGTCTTGGGTACCACTAATGCTTTTGCAGCATGATATTCTCACATTATTTTAAATCTATTCCAATATACATAGATACTTTCATTATTTAAATAAGATTACAACTTCCAATCCCATAAAATAATGCCTGACAGGATAGTTATTAAATATTTATGGATACTTAATTCCTTTTTTCCTTTTTAATGAATTTAGATGGTCTGGAAGAAGGGAGGGATCTTCTGAATTACTTTGTATGCTTTAAGTGAACCCTAAGTCAGCTTTCTCTACGTCTCATTTCTGTAGAACTATTACTACAACCACAGAGTCTTTGCGGGTGACAGACTGAGCTGCTGAAGAGGAAGAGAAGGCTACAGGAAGGCTCCTGGTGTCACAGCAGAAGGACTCCCGGGCCCCATCGTATGCAATGCTTTGTCAGTCCCTGTTCACTCGATACTTTCTGCATGGGGAAATTGAAAGACAGTGTTTCTCACTTGACCACGACTTTCATGGAAAGTTCTTCAAAAGCCCCTGGTTGATTTGGTTGCAACTTCTAACCCCTTAATCCCTGACTCATAGGACATGTTGCCAAATCTTGAGTTTTCTGACATGTGGCTATGTTTAAATTCTCCAGTAAAACTCCCAAACACCATGGTTGAAGGGATGAAGGGCTGACGCAAGGAATTGCAGTTCTTGGTAAGAATTTCTATCTGCCTGTGATGCCAATAGGGGCCTGGGTAACACTGCCTGTGCATGCCCCCCCGCCACACGTATCCTTCTCATGCACCAGCTTTCCCATCCAAAAAAAAAAAAAGAAAATGAAAAGGGATTTCTGAAAGGCTATGCAGCAACTTTGTCTTTGCATTTCAAAATGCCCTGTGTGTGTCCAAATGCAGGTTTATAGAAACAACAGATGATGCATCTAAAAACTGACACATCCGTTCTTGTATTTTGGACCATCCTAAAGGTCACTTGCAAACCCCTGGAGGATTGTACACTGACAACACAGAGGTTTCAGATCTTGTCTAAATGTAGGTCCACCCATGCTCACAGTCTTTCAGTGAAGGCCCCAAGTGCATTGTAAGTCGGGGCCCAGGGCTTACAGTGTCCTCACAGTGTCTGGCGGGGGGAATCTAAAAGTTGGAGGCCCTATTGCGCAGTGTTCTTTGCTCCCGGTTGAGAAATTGCTTTCTTTTCACCCTTTATTCCAACTTTCCTCATCATCTGCTGTTTCATGGAAAAACCTGACTATGCTCCAGAAAACTCCAAGAACAGCTCACAGTAGGAACAGGTCACGTAACCACTTTCGCATTTATTTTCAAAAACCGAGATAGGCAGCAGCTCACACCTCCATCCACCACCCGGGTTTGGAAAGGAACTGGAGATGCAGGAACAGAGGGGCGCTGGAAGGTGACCTTAACACAGTGCTGACGAGAAGTCCTCCTGGGCCTGAACTGGAGGGCCCTACCCAAGGACTGGCTGGGGTGACAAGCAAGCTTCTCTGTCTCTTTTCTACACTAGGATTCCAAACGATAGAAGATCTACTTTGCGGTTGGGTTCTGAGGTTTTAATGTCCCCCAGGGGCAGGATGAGACTGGGAAGCCACTAGAGAAAAGTCTGATTTTGCACGGCGGAAGTACCAGACTCCTTATTTTGATTTGGAAGCCCAATCCCTCGCTCAGAACGTAGGACACCATCAGCTTCCCACCTGTCAGTACCTGCACAGACGGCCCTGCTCCAGTCCGGGGGCGCATCTGCTCTGTGCAAGTGACTGTCCCTCCCCAACCCTGCAACACCCCCCAACACCCCCAGAGAGCGTCAGCTCACACCTTTGCTTGTAGAATTTCCCACCTTCAGCTAAAAATGGCTTTTGGGGTGAGACTCAACCAAAGCATAGACCGCAAAAGCAGAGGGGCCAGTAGCTGAAGGAGGTGAAGGAGGGCTCTCTGGGGGCCCGGGGCAGGAAAGCTCTTCTGTTTGTCTTTCCAGCCTCCTTGGAAGGCAGCCCCGGGCCCCACAGGGGGTGCAGGACCGGGTGGGGGATTCCAGTCAAAGGTGTGGGGGTGCCGCGTCCAACACCATGGCTCAATTTCCACACCAACCCCTCAAGGAAGACTTTTTCCTTTAGGGAAGGCAGGAGGAAGTACAGTCAGAGCCGTCCTCTCTCTTCTGCTGTCCTGCAGGGATTTCTCCAGCCCTTCCCCATGCAAGGCTGGGAGAAGGGTGAGTGAGGCCAAAGCAGAACAGGAGACTCTGGTGTCTCTCAGGCAACTGCTGACGTCTTCAGTTTGGAAACACTTCTGCCTGTTCTACGCCCAAGTTCCGCCTATGCATGTATGAGTAGTACACACACTCACATGCGCACATGCACACACACATCTGAGCTCATTCGGTAGCTCTGTTCACTGATCCCCGGGCTCAGGACAGACATACAGCAACTGAACTCTGTCCCAGGCCCTTCTCTTTCAGGAGCACCACAGAGTGCTGGGCTCGTCCAGCGCTTTAGCCTTTTGTTTTGCACATGATCTTTAGCGGGTGTCTAATGAAGAGGCTGTCCATTCACACGAAGCCATTTAAAGTTTGGGATTTAGCAGGCCCGGATTCTATTCCTAGCTTCGCCATGTGAAAGTGTGGCCCTCGGAAAATGTCTTCACCTTTTAGGCCTCAGTTTCCTTGTCTGTAAGGTGTTATTAGTGCCTAACTTCAAGGGCAGCTGAGAGGGTTAGAAAAGGAGAACCAAGAGCAGATGCAGCAGGTGCCCTGGCGAGCTGGGCTCTGCCTGGTGCACTATCAGGCCTGGCTCTGTGACAGCAAAAGTAGAGAGAACGTAGAACAGCACAGGGTTGTTCCTGCGTCATCTGCTCAGCCCCATCTGCTCCACTTTCCTTGTCAATGAATGGGGATAAGAGCAGCATCTGCCTCAGAACTGGGAGGACAGAACAGGATCAGCAAGCAAACACTGAGCACTGCGCCTAGCACATGGCCAGCGCTCCAGCACGGGCCTCCGTCATTCTCCCCAGCCACTGAGCTGCCAGCAAAAGGGAAGCCTCCTCACCTTCCCAGCTACCTACTCATTCAAAGAGTCCTAAGACCGAGGCCCCTTCGCAGTGGCCCGCCCCGCCCCCACTCAGTTCGGCCCTGCTCCTCATCTCCAGATGAAGCACAAATCTGGTAAATATTACACTTACAAGGTAACAGGTCTGGAATGCTTGGCATCTCAGGCAGAGTGCAGTTGCTGCTTGGCACCCAGACACACACTCTGCAGCTGAGGGCCAAACTACATTTGGCTGCTTTGCACAATTTGAATAGAGATATTAAAAATCTTCCAACTCTATAAACTGTGTACTGTTTGCTAATCAAATGGGTCAGCTTTAGAAAAAAAGTCACCTACAAAGAACCCAGTGTGCTGATTTCTCTTTGCAGTTTCAGATCCCACAGAGCAAAGGAGCAGTGGGTGCACCGTGCGGACGGCTGGCTCAGCACACCAGCACGGTGACCCCTGTATTCCAGAGCAGGCGGTATACCCGCTTCGAGAGCAGAATGCCTTTCCTGACACATTCAGACCCAGTCGTCTCCCAGAGACTGTGCCCTTAACTATTACACCATGCTCTGCTTTGGGCTCACAGCGCTGGTAATGGGTTTGAACTTCTGGTTAACAGGCTCGATTGTGATAACAGTGGCAGCTTTCGTTGACAGGTGTCACAACTTTGAGTCCAAGAATGACTATGTAAGCATTGCTGTTATTATCGTTGCTACTGACCAAATACCAAGTGTGGAGAGGAAGGGTAGGATACAAGTACTCATCCGAGAAGAACTGGCTCCATAAGTTAAATACAGATGTACATTTCTCCACCAACCCAAAACACATCATGGAACAGAGTGAAATGAGATTATACCCCAGGCAGTGGACTTCAACCGCAGTCTTCCCTGGTTCAGGAGTCAGGACTGATGAAACTTCTCCCAAACATAAAAATGGAAAGAAGGAGACAGTTTTCGTCTTCATCTTTCCTTCCAGGTATTTAGCCTCACAACCTTTAATAAAACCCCTCCCTAGGGGTAAACTTGAGAAAAACTCAGAGCGCTAGATATGAGCACACAAGAGGAACAAGGACAGGAGCACATTTTTATGCAGTTAAAGCAAACATGACAGGTGCAGCGGCCTCCCTGGCCTCCATTCCCCTCCCACCTGCCCTCCGCTGCCCCCTGCAGCGCTCCCCTGCACACACAACCCATCCTGCAGCCTCTCGTCCCTCCCAGGAAGCAAAAAAGCAAGTATGTGCCACATACACAGAGAAGGGTGCTGAGCCAGTGACTGCTAGTGCGAGGCCTCACACTTGGCAGCATCTGTCCTGCCTGCCTTCCCAGCGAACTGGGCAGAGCTTCTCCCCAGCCAGAAGCACCCAGAGAACTGGGCAGGATGGGTATTTTCTGGGGTTGGAGTGAAAGACACTGCGCCTCTGAGGGGCAGGGGCAAGCAGCGGAGGAGGACTCCGTCCCTTACACTTGGAGAAGCCCAAGCGTCTCCCAGTGTACAGTAGATGGGGAAGACCACTCGGCGGAGGGAATCACAGTGCTGACGAGGGGTAGCAGCGTTGGTGGGGAGGGATGTCCTTGTGGTTAACCACATTTTACTGAGGATTTTTATTGATTACAGTTATATTGAAAGAGACATGACTCAGACATACCATAGCTGAAGCCACGTAAAGCACAGGTTCTACCGGAATCTCAGTGTATGGGAACGTTGTGAACCACACTGAGATGTGCAAGGTCCTGCTATCAGCGAATATATGGTCAGCTTCTGTCCTCTCGCGGCTGGAAAACAAGCTGACTTTTCTATTTCCCTTTCCACAAGAGGCTGTGGTTATTCTCTGCTTGGGCAGGCGGTGGTCCTGTGGACACTACAGATGGCTTCTCTAACAGCCTGGTTTCACCACCCCACTGCAGGCTGCGTGCGAACCCCTCTCAGCATTTTTAATGTTTCTGCTTTGTGTAGGATGGTTGTTTACAAGTTTGTCTCCCAAGTGTCTATAACTTACTGAAAGGCAGGTATAAGAGAATAACAATAACAACAGCTACAATAACAAAAGCAACACTACTAGCTGTTGGGGGCACACCAGCTACCAAGTATTGGTCTAGACTCTCCCATTCAGACGAGGGAGTCCCCACCCCACATCCTCACGCCTCCTGGGTGTGGCTTTTGGAAGGTGACTAGATCATACGGTACTATGCTCATGGATAGATTAATCCATGGATGAGTTTATACCTAAAGGTGCAGTTTTAGGAGGAGGAGCCTGGTCGGAAGAGCTGGACCACAAGGGCTGTGACCTGGAAGGGTGCATCTCCCTCCCTGGATCCTCACTTCTCCCTCTGCTTCTTGACCAGCATGAAGTAAGCAGCTCTCCTGTAGCAGGCCCCTCTGCCACCTGCCCTGGTGCCAGAGGACTATGGACTGAAACCCTGAGAGAAAATAAACTCCCCTCCTTTAACTTGTGGGCACTGGGTGCTGTGTCCCAGCAATGAGAAAGTGACTAAGACAGAGAACGAGGACCTGAGGCTTAAGGGATACAATACTGTGTCACTAGAAACTGAACTATCTCCACTAAACCTATGCGGTGTGACCCCAACACCATCACGCTGGGAGGTCGGCGTTCCTCTTCCAAGAGGGAGTCACCTTTCTTATCTCTCTTTCTTTCTGTGGAGGTACTAGGAATTGGACCCAAGGACTTTGCCTGGGCTGCATCCAAGCCTTCCTTCCTTTCTTTTATCTTCCTTCTTCTCCCTTCCTTCATTCCTTCTCTCCTCAAAATTTTGACACAAGGTCTTGCTAGATCACTAAATTATCTAGATTGGGCTTGAACTTGTGATTCTCCTGCCTCAGCCTCCCTGTGTAATTCAGGCACCAAGCCCTGCACACAGTACATGCTCAGTGAATATTAACCGAGTTAAATAAAACAAACTAAAATCTTCCCAATCATTATTTTCATGGAGAACCCAGGCATAGCTTAAAGTGAAATAAGAAGGAAGTGAGACAGCTGACCATTAAACTGTTGAAAGCATTATAGGCACATATATTTCTTTTGGGAAAATCCTAAGAGAGTTTCTGGTTCTCCTAAGAAGACAAAGAATACCTTATCCAGTCCTTTGACCAAGCTTTTGCTTTTGTGCAGGGAGTCTGGGGGCATAAGAACACTTAACATGACATCCACTCTTAATGAACATGTAAGTACATACGTTGTCACTGACTACAGGCTCCGCGCGATGCGGAAGAGCTCTAGAGCTTCTCATCTTGTAGAACTTGCTCATTCATCTTCCTGTCCACCAATTACTGGCAATTCCCCATCCCAACCCCAGCCAGGCCGCTACCACTCCTCTCTTTGATTCTGTTTGAATATATTTCTAGACACCTCTTATTTTAAAATAGTATCTCCAATATTATTTTCTTCTCACAGAAATTGGTACCACTTTTCATTTTTTCTAGACTTTGAAAAATATCTTGTTCTCAATAGTATATGCCAACTTGATATTAAAAACATGGGGTGGAATTCCTAGATTTTCAACCGGTCCTCAGAGCAACAAAGCATGAGAGTTAAAGGTTTTAATAATGACCTGGAAGTGAACAAACGAGTGAATATTCATTCAGCCCTTACCAGATGAACATGTTTTTATATGTAGATTATTTCTTTCCTTAAAGAATTGTTAAGAAGTAGTGTTTGCTAAAAAACAATTAATCCTCTTTTTAGAGATAAGAAAAGCAGTTCTCAGAAAGAGTAACTGTTTGCCCGGTTATACAGACAGGACTTTGTCCAGGCCTCCTTCATGCGAGGAGGCCTGTATACTCTTTCTAATAGATTTTAGCCTAATTGTCACACTCAAGAGCCACTGCTGGCTCACGGATGACTCACTTTCTTGGCTTATCAACTGCAGGTTGGGATCAACAAACCAAAAGTTGACATCTTCACAAAGTTGAAAGGAAAGGACCACCGTCTGTTACACAAAGCCAGAGAAACAGAGAGACCCATTATATGAACTCGTCTGTCTAGACAGATGACTAAACAGGGGTCCCTCCAGGGTTAGACTTGAATTTTCTCCATTCAGCCTGCTGGATATTTAGCAATAAAAAAAAGGAAAGAAAAAACTATTTAAAGGCTGCAGTTCTAATCCAACTCCTCCTACACTACCCAGAGAGTAGTTTAAAAGTTGTTTCTGAGCAGCCTGCACGTGTTAAAGGTTGCAGCAGAAATCAGATTGAGACAAGAAGAGCACTAAAAATACTTGTGCTGTCTGGCTACTGGCTACAGACCCAAGCGCCCCGGACTAAATGTCCCTGTACAGCCGCAGTGACAGGAGTTTGAACTCACAGAGGGAGCAGGGTCTCATCCAGGTGTCCCAGCGGCAGCAGACAAGAAGGCCTTGAAGTTGGGCTTCTCATCTTTCACAGGAGCTGGCTAACCTCTTCCCTCCAGCTCTTTATGTGCCCTGGGGACAATGAACTTTTCTAACTCAGAATATGAAAAACGCTACTGAGAGGAGAGCAAACAGTCAACGTCCCTTCATGTAGGCTGAGAGACATAAACAGAGGCGGATGATGTTAAGATTCTTTAAAAGGCTACTAACATTGCTGTGCTTAGTGAACACAGAATTCTCCAGGTAGGTGGTTAGCAGTCGGCTTGCTGACAAACAGGCAGCACAGCAATGGACCAAGACGTCTCTTGTTTCCAAGCAGTCCTTCGCACTGTGCAGGGGCTATTTCTAGTACAGCTCATATTTGCAAAATTCATTCAACCCTTCATCTCACAAACATGCAATGGTTGCTTCAGTCTGCAGCATTCTTTCATATGGACGGGGATTGACAGGCCTGCCAAGAACTGGCTATGGAATTTCTAGGGTCCTGCCTATTGATAAGTGCTGGTCCTATTCTAATCTTCACACAGGCATTACAGAATCAATGCAGTCACTTCAGTGAGAAGGAGGGCCTCAGATTTACCAGCCCGAAGGCAAAACAAACAAACAAACAACAACAAAAACAAAGCACAATGTTCCCACCCTGGGGACAAAACAGAAAACAGGGCATGCACATCCTGGGCAAGAAAATGACTTCAAGGACACACTCATCTTCTGCATAAATTTGTGTGAGTAGAAACAATTTCCGTTCTTCAAATGGGGAATACAAAGAATGCACATGAGCAGAGCTGAGGTCACCACTTGATTCCAATACCAGCGCTCAAATGCCTGTCTTTACTTTTTCTAGGTTTTTAGGGGAGATATATTGTATTTAAAAGAAAAATACCTGAATATCTTTTTTTCTTGTTAGAAAAGCAGAATGATTTCCATAATACGTGTGGATACACACAGTTCTCAGTGTACTCTCCTTAGTTGACATTTAATTCCTTCCTTTGGATAAAAATGTTACTTAAAAGTCTCATCTTGGGGAAGTGATGAACAGGATAAGCTCTGGAGTCAGGGATACCAGGTTCAAATTCTGACTCTGCCGCCTCTCAGCTAAATGACTCAGGAGAATTACACATGCTGTCTATAAACTGTGGCTTCCTTATCTAGAACACTGAGAATAATCATAGAGTTTATACAGAGTATTAATACGGAGATTAGCCCCAGGTCTAATGTAGCTACTCAGTAATTGATGGTCAACATTATTATTGTTCATATTTCTATTAAAGACAGAGTCTAGTGTCCCAGCCCATCAATACTCTCACCCGTACAGGTGGCTATTCCTCATGCAGAAATTCATTTAAAATAAAGCATGGATAGATAGACAGAGCCACACAGCTTTAACAAAAGTGATGTGCATTCCCAAAACAGAAGATCTCTGCTCTGGTTACACACTGGAATAATTTGGGGAGCTTCTTAAAACTAAAGATGCCGGGTGCACCTCAGACTGACTGAGTCAGAAGCCTCAGGAGTGACTCCAGCACGGCCACATAAGTAACATGCTCAGTGCTGCCCCAGGGGTCCTGACGCAGACCAAAGTCAAAAGCCTCTCTCTCACTGGGCCTCCAAACAGAAACCACAGGTATGACACTCAAAAGCTCCAGCCCTGGACCCAAGCCCTTTGATACGTGAAGCCCAAGCTCAAGGTGGCTGTGACACCAGCCCCCCGAGTGGGTCATCTGTTCTTGGCGACTCCAGTGCTTAGTTTTTGAAAAGCAATCTGCTCCCTTCCTAGCAATAACACTGCAGCGAATGATCCTGGGAGTCGCAGTGGCCACGGTTCCACAGGGAGCTGCTTTCCTGGTCGCCTGAATAGGACAATGGATAAAGTAAGTAGTAGTCTTGGGAAAGCAAGCTACACGGGGCAAGAAAATAGAGAAGCAACCCCTGCTGAGGATGTGAACACATGCGAAGTCAGCTCCACTTCGGAGCAAAGATGCAATCCAACTGAATATTAGAAAAATATGGTCTGACCATTTAGATTTCAGAAGGATCCAAAACCAATTTAGACTCCAGTTGGTGGACAAAGTTCACATTCAGCAAAACAGCTCCAGCAGTTGCATCATACTCACAACAGAGCGATTCAGAAGTACAGATGTCCAGCCATGTGCAAAACAATGCTTTCATTTTTTTCTTCTCTTTCCCACTACTGACCCTGAGAGCAGGCTGGAAAAGCTCAGCATCTGCTGCTACTAAGAATAGGCTGTGGAGATGATTACTTATGAGTCTGAAAGTACCAAGCTACTGGCACACTCGAGGGCCATCAGGACAGAGCGCTGTCAAGGGGCCGGGGGTCACACAGCAGATGCCTCCTGCCAGGCAGGGTTACTATTCTATGGGCTCACCAGGTCCAACAGGCAGAAGCGTGACTCTAAATAGTCTACCTCCTGGGTCACTGTCAGGGGACCAGGGTTCAGGTTAAACAAGATTCTCGGGACAGACCTGGAACATGATGTTTAAATTGATATGAAACTCACATGAGAGAGAAGAAGCAGGAAAATCATGTTTCCTCTAGCACACAGCTAAGCATCTCCAGACTTCTACTCTCATGGAAACTTAGCCTGAATCCTTATACGACCAGCACCTACCAGGTACTGCTGGGCATGTGAGGAGCAGGGTGGCAATCTAGGACCCTGGGGCTAAGGGATATCACTACATGTTTTGAAGGGAAGCCTGAGTCTCACACTCTCCCTGACGTACATAATCTGTACATACCGCATCAGGACTTGCTTCAGGAACCTGGTGCTTCCAACTGTGCCTTTCACACCAGATAGACTTTTCTCCATTAGAGAAGTCAGTCATTATAAAATGGAGGGAAATTACACCTGTGTCTGCATTATAAAATCGGCCTACTAAGCATCCAGTAAGTATCGACTACAAAGCTCCGCACAATGCCACAGATGGAGGAACAGTGTGGATGTTGTGGTGCCATCCTGCAGTACAGAGTGTTTCTGAAGCGAGTGAAATCCTTCCCTTTTCCTGCCGCTTCACCTGCCCTGCAGTAGACAGTACCATTTGTTCAGAATGTTGGCTGTCCCTCGCCCTCAGGTGAATCCCCACACAGGACTGTCCCTTGTGCCCTCCCTGGCCCTAGTAAATTCGAAAGTTTTGCTTTGGGACTCACTTTAGCCAATGAATGTGTGTGAGAGAAACGGCCACGTCTCATGTTTCTCCCACAGGATCGTGCAGGTTAGGGGCTGTTTCCCAAAATGCAGACCTCACAGAACAGAGCACACCCAACCCAACACACTATCGAATACGAGTGACAGGTAAATCTCTCTTGTAGGCTGAGATTGAGAGAGAAGTTCTCGTGACGTTGAGCTTATAAAATAATGCTGTATTGCACAGAGTCCTATTATAACACAGCACATCATTGCATGGATGTTTATATACACTAGGCCAAGTATGTCTTCTGAAATATATCCACTTTGAATAACAAACACTATAACCAGATGGTCCGATTCTGCAGCCCTCGTACAACAAGGAGACTCTCTTATAGAAATGCATCCGTGTTTCAGAGATCACACTAAGCCTTTCTTGCTGTTTCAGGATTCATCAACATGGCAGGCAAGCTCACAGAGAAGGAAAAGACACAGAAGGACTGTCATGGCTCACATCTAGATGTCCTTCCAAAGCCTCCTATGCTCCCGGGGGGGGGGGTTGGGCAGGTGATTGGATCATGGAGACATGATGTTCATCAGTGGATTCGTTCTCTGATGAGCTTATAGCTAAACGAGATGCGGGGCAGTAAAGCCTGGTCAGAAGAAGTGGGCGACTGGGGCATGGCCTGGAAGGATCTATCTCCTTCCCTCCTCCCTTGATCTCTTCTTGCTTCCCACCACCAAGCTGTGAGCTGGTTCTCTTCCACAATACCGCTCTGCCCTGCTGGCCCACCTCGGAGCCAGAAAGCTATGAACTGAAACCTCTACAGATTGTGAGCCGAAATAAACCTCTCTGTCTTAGAGCTGTGGATGTTGGGCATTGTGTCCCGGCAATGAGAAAGTAGCTAAGACACGGACAAAGCTTCGCCTTCCAGAAAACATCAAGCAGCTTCTTACTATTGCTTGATGGCCCAGCTACGATTTCAAAGGTCATCTTTCTGGCTGCAACCATCATTTCCTCCGGGAAGTCTCCTTTCACCCTCTGGGCCACATTCAGGCATTCTGGTCTCCTGGGTGCCGCACTTGCAATCCATCACACAGACTCAACTTTTCATTTTTGTTGGTTTTGTTCAGTCAGCCTGACTTCCTCACTGTGCTGCAGGAGCCTCAAGAACGGGTTCTGTGTTATTTTCCTCTACCACTGGCACGCAGCAGACTCGATAGATGTTTCTTGTATAGATGGATGAGGCAATTACATCAATACCCTGATGTAAATCTTGCTGTTTGAAACTCAGCTAGCAAAATCTGGCCCAACAGAAATGCTTTCTGACTGATAAGAGACATAGTTTTTACAAATTCCCCGGTTTGCAACCTTATTCCTACATGCAGGCAGAGGCCTTTCCATTTCTCCTACTAGGTACAACTGGACAGAACCAAAGTCATCCCAAGCCTGGATTTCTTCTCCCCACAAGGAAAGGTCATCTGTCATTCTTATAAGCTCACGTGTGGCCACATATGGGTTTAGCCCTATGTGTCCCTGGCCATGGAGACGGAGAAGGCTAGTATTAGGCGGTACAGCAAGCACAAACTCCAACAACTGCCAGACCTCACCAGGCAGCGCAAGATCGGACTGACCTCAGGGACTTTTCATACACAGAAAGGGACAGAGCTAGCTTCTTTCCAGAAGGAAAGAGATGAGTAGCCTAGGATTACTAACTAAAAGCAATCAAACCAACAAAAAATGTAATTTACATAAAGAAGTTATCAAACACTGCCAAATAAAGAACTCAGCATGAAGTAAATGGTTTTAGATTCTGCTACAAATTACCTGGAAATGCAGTTCCCAGGTTCCATTGCTCCTACCTCAGCCAGCCTTGCTCCACTCTCAGTTTATAGCCATCCAGAACCCATGGCTAAATCATCCTTCTCCCTATTTTATGCAGACAAAGCCACAGATCTTAGAATGCCTTCAGGGCCGGGTATGAACTGTTCCTGATTATCTTTCTTTTTTTGTCTTTTTGAGACAGTTTTGCTATGTAGGCTTGCCTTGAATTCGCTTTGTAGCCCAGGCTGGCCTCAAACTTGTGGCAATCCTCCTGCCTCAGCCTTCCGAGTGCTGGGATTACAGGCATGCGCCACCATGCCCGGCTTCTCGTTGTCTTTCAAGTCTCATCTCCTAGGATATTTTTGATAACTGTGGAATATGCTAGGAACAGCCTACCTATTTCCTCTGCCAGAAACATTCTACCCCAGATAATCTGGCCCCATATTACTCTTGAATCTCCTTCAAGTGTCTGCTTAACTTCCACCATCTTGAAGAACCCTGCTTGCCCTGATGACTCACCTGTCCATCCCCCTAAATTTATTCTACTTGCTCCCCCATAACATTTATCAAATTCTACCATTTTTAATTAGTCCTTATTATGAGCTGTCTACCTTCCTCCACCAGAATGTAAGCTTCCCAAACGCAACGATTTTTGCTGTCCTGTTGACTGGTCATATCACTAGTGGCCAGTAGCGATACAGACAGAAATAAGACTGACTAAACTAGTGTATCGTATGGATGTTCATTCTTTACCGTTGTCTTCCCAGAACTGGTACATGCATTGAACACTGACTTCAGAACTGCATCTGTAACTGTGGTCAGTATAGAGATATCTTCATTAAAATCTTGTTGCGAAGTAAAGTTAACTCTATATAGTGTATCATTCCTCCCATACCTCAAGGGCCACATAAGCTAATTAGTGATGCAGCTCGTATAAGACAAATATTTCTCTACACAGTACGATGATCACCAAAGTTACAGTAGTTTTAGAATATTCACAGGGTATGGTTGTAGTCGAAACACGGGGTGATTCAAAAGTCACATCAGAGTACCAGGAGGCATCGGGTTGCACAAATCAAATAATAGGTAATTTATCATTAACATCACTTTTTCATAGTTTGGTCAGATTCCCACCTGCTCTAAAACTGTAGTTACCCAAGGCTGAGTTTGGCCGAGATAGTAGAGTTTACATTCCACTGCTGGCTAGATCCTAACCTATGGAATGTGACAGAATGGGATTCGGGTCACAGGAGGACGGCAGGGCTCTGATCAAACACCACGCCAGGGAACTCTCCATTAACACACACATGATACGATATGCATTGTGTATGCAGTACACATTGGCTTCAAAATTCCCCTCCCTCTTCATCATCGCCCAGCGGACCACACCTGAGTGAAGGAATACACTGCCATACACACTTCCAGGCTGGGTATGTGCCACCTACCCCACATGACTCCTGGGCCTCTCTGAACACTCACTGTCCTCCCTGCAGGGAACAGCGAGCAGGGGCTGGTGTGGTGTTTGTAGGCACTCGGGAGAATGGAAAGCACACGGCAAAACTCCACTGAGGCTTGGATTTGGGGTCCCACATCCCAGGGATGGGTGGATCCGAGTCCTTCTGGACAGGATGCTTGTGAGTAACCAGACCGCGTAACAGAGCATCCGACAGGTGCAGAGGCCGGTGAGGTTGCAGCACCTGCAGTGCTTGTGCAGACTGCAAACACGGAAGCTCCCCGTCAGGAGCTCTGACTCTGCTGGTCTGAGACAGGGCCGGGGAATCTGCATTGGAGGACACTTCAGGAGATGTATGTGCAGGCCACACTTTAAACACCATCTTCAATTAAGTTTTTTTTTGTTTGTTTGTTTTTCTCCGGTACCGGGAACCGAGCTCACGACCTAGTGCTTGCCAGGCAGGCGCTTTGCCGCTGAGCTAAATCCCCAGCTAAACACCATCTTCAAATCTCAGCCCAGCTACTTACAAGCTTCTTATGCAGTAAATACTTTAAATGTTTGAATTCATCTTCATGACTGTTAATCATTCACAGAGACTGTCTGTTCCTTATGCCCTGGATTCTTTTATCTTGCAAGGAAACCTTTGGGCAGGTTTAGCTCACCTTAGCTGAAATTTGGGGGGATTCTGAACTTAGAAAGAGAACAAAGACTCTGCAGCGACAGGCTCTGTGAGCAGGGATAGCTCATCTTCAGGGTATTGCACTGAAGCTGATGGGGCATTAGAGCGGTGAGCCCCTCGCCAGCGCAAGGACGCGCACTGACCAGCAGCGTTCAGGCTAAAAGGTGCAGAAAGCAAGAGGCGCCACAGGCCCCAGGCCACCTTGGGCCGCTCCCAGCATCTCCTTGGAATGGAGAGGTGGTTCACGCAAGGTGACGGGGTGGCCCTCGAGCTGCTTGGCACAGGCCACCCCACTTAACGAGCGCTCAGAATCACTCTCAGTGTGGAGAAATTCACCCTGACCCTGGACACTTGCCCCCTGGCATCCGCTCACTTACATTTTTACTCAATTACTATTTCTAAGAACAGAGATCAAAAAAAAAATGCAGAGCCCCACTGCTCTGGAGCCATGCGTGGAAGGTGTGAGAGGCGTCTGGGAGCTCTCCCCTCGGCGGGTCTGCTGCGAGGGACAGAACACCCGCTGCACGAGGAGCCACGTGGGCCAGGCCATCTCTTCTTTCATACCGGAGGATGGACACCCGACTTTCCCACACTTGCTGGGCGTGAGCGTGCAAAGATTTTTTCACCAAAAGAGGACGGAATCTTGCAGTGATTAAGAGACTAAAAATAGCCCCCAAGGAGAAGGAGTGTCTGAGAAGAAAAACCACCCCAGGAACCAGCGATGGCCTGGGTCGTCTTGCTTACTATGGGAGGAAGGGATTAGCAGGAAATCAGTCCAAGTAGTAGGTAAGAACCTGAATGGGACTGGAGTCCCATGCGAAAGCAAAGGAACGAGAAACAAGTCTGGGGTCTGTGACAGGCGGAAGGGCATTCAGGCCAGATCTGAATTTATTATTATTAATTAATTAATTTATTTATTTATTTTGGTTTTTGAGACAGGGTCTCACTACGTATTTCAGGCTGCCCTTGAACTCTCTATGTAACCCAGGTTGGCCTCAAAGTCGAGGTGATTCTCCTGCCTCAGCCTCCCCAGTGTTGAGATTATGGGCGTGCACCACTACACCTGGCTAGACCTGCATTTAGATGCTGGCTTTGCTTCCAGATAGCTGTGACCAAAGATAAGGTATTGACCTCTCCAAACGTGACTTCTTGAAAAATGGGGATGGTCACCCTAGCCTTCCCTGACCAGGCAATGTGGGGAGAAGCAGAGGGCCCAGGGAGTATTCAACAAATACTTTCTCCTCTTTCTTT